>NC_136269.1:20765197-21262697 GCF_964187855.1 Myxine glutinosa
ATATATATATATATATATATATATATATATATATATATATATATATATATATATATATATATATACACAGTGAAACCTTGACTTACGAGTTTAATTCGTTCTGAGTAGTGTAATAATGTTGCTTCTGGGACACCTCCGTTTAACATGTGAAATCCCTATCTAATGTCATTTACCCCCTTGTCTTTTTCAAAAATCATAAACACCTCTATTTCTCCCACCCTCATCTTTATGAACCTTTTGTCTGTAGTACCTATCCTTAATGTTGTTCATTAGACCACTCAAACACTACAAATATTTGTTTTCTCTTATAGACCTATCATCCTTCTTCTACATATCATCTGGCAGATTAATCTTTGACCCACTCAAACATTGACCCATTCACTTCCATATTAATTCTTTCCCTCCCTCATTGCCCCTAAACACCTATATTTCTCTCACCCTGTTCTTTACGAACCTTCTAACCTTTTGACATGTTATCCTTATTCATTAGACCACTTAAACACCTGTGATCCTTCTGACCTCATGGACCTTTTAACCTTTTACTCTTAATATCATCTGGTGAATATAACCCACTCAAACAACGACCCTACAAATATTTGTTTATGCGTGGGAAATAATTTAATTCTCCTACAACTCTCTTCACCATCTAATATATTAACAAAAAATATGTTTGAGTTTGGTTCTTTATTAAGATATTTTAACTGAGCTAAGATAAAATGGTAAACCTCCCTCAATGTTCTTGCTTGAGCGCCTCCAGTGCCACATACCATTTTTAAATTAAAGTATATATTTTCCTGACAACCATCAAAGTTTTCCGTCCACTCAAAAATATTTCCATCTTTTTTACCCAATTCACCGGTATTTAAATTAATTCTCTTATTTGTTTTGTGAACTTTTTTACCAGTTGCCTTTTCAATTATACCTATTTGATATTTTTCACATTCATTATGTTTTCCATTTATATACCAAGGTTGATTACACCTCCACTCTTTAGTCTGGTTGATACTTGGTTCTATCATTTATATAATAGTAAAAAAGGCGGCGGTAGCCCGTTAAAATCCCCAACCCCCCCCCTTTTTAACTTATCACTTATATATAAAGCTTATCACTTATATATATCTTATCACTTATGTATATCTTATCACTTATATATATAGCTTATCACTTATATATATATCTTATCACTTATATACTTATATAACCATAAGGGAGACTATCAATTCCATTTTCTAAAATAAACCTCTTATCATCAAAAGCCCCCAATGCTTTCTTATTTATCTCTTCTGAATATAATTGATGTTTATAACTTCTTATTCCATTAATCTTTCTAAACTCTTCTTTCTTTGTTGTTAAACAGTTATAATAATCCTTAAAGTTTATTGTTTCTTTAATGACATTTTTCTTTATACCTTTTAACTTCTTATCAGTCTTTTCAACGTTATTCACAATGTATTTATAAGCATAAGCCTTTGACCTCAATCCCACAAATTCACTCATAACATTTCCTCCTAATTCATCCTTGAACTTTCCAATCACCTTTTTATTTTTAGAAGAGAACAACTCACTCTCTGGACTGTAATTACTCGTGTCATAGATATTAATGTCTCTTTTCATGTCTGAATAAACATCGTTGGTATTAATTTTCAAAATAAAACTATCTGTATCCATATAAAGTAGATTAACATCATTTTGATATTTCTTCCTCAAGTTATTATAAAAGTAATCATACATTAATGACTTTGATAAATCAAGAATTGTTGTTCCAATATAAATAGGTTTGTTCATTTCAATACTCTCTTTAATCAAATGGATCGCACAAAAGTTCTCAGTAAAGACCTCAGCTCGAGTAAAACTCGGTCTATTAATTAATTTTGATGCTTGTTCCCAAGATGTTGATAGTCTGATATTTTGTCTTTTCCTCACATTCTCCATAGTCTTACCAAAGACCGCATTATTCATCAATTTATAAAAGTCTTTCTCAAAATCTGTTTTTGACTCTGTTCTTCTTTGTGTATTAAAATCAATGTACCCCTTTAACCAATGACTTTGATTGAACTTTAGAACCCTATGGATCTTCTCTACTCTTAGACCTTTTGATAAATATTGTCGCAAATTTCTTTGGTGTAGAACATAATTTTTCTTGTTATATAATGTAGTAAGTAATTTTTCTGTTGATTCACCTATATCAAACGATCGTTGATAATCACTCAACCATTCTTTCTTTGGACTTGCTTTCTCACAAGCAAATGGGAGATCTTTGTGTAGGTTATGGAGTTCCTCTGGATATTTTAAATCAATTTCAAAATAATAACCAACTTTTTCTTCATCCAATTCTTTTTGTGTAGAGATACATACATCTTGTAAAACGTTTTTGTAGTCTTTTTCCTTTACCCATCTAAGTTTTCCATAAGGAAGAGCCTGAGACATTGCCCAGCCATACAGGTTGTTCGCGTCATAGTACATCAAGTAAGAACTCTCTTTCGTTGGATCATAATTTGGAAGATATTTGTTATTTGCTTTTGCGTATCTACTCGAGCAGACTTGTGAAATTCCACCTCTTTTTGCCTTTTCAATCATCAAAAGCATATCAACATCGGTTATCAAATCCAAATCTTGTTTTGTCATTTTCAACATCGCACTCCAGGCCAATCCAGGTGCTGTGTAGTAGTGAGCAGGATCCAATCCATATCCAGTGCGACAAACAGATCTAAAGGCTTCAAATACATCGGCCAATAAAAGCACATCAGTTTTGAGATACAAATCGTGATACTCGCCAAGATTCTTGATGTTATATTTTTCCCAAACATTTTGTGCGTGTACATAATCTTTATCAGATATATGACTATTATTTAATTTGTTATAGAAATTTTCTTTTGAAGGAAGTTGTGTTTCATTGAATCTCTCAAATGAGTCCATATAGTCATAGGGGTAAATTCCCTTTTGTGTTAGAAAATCTTTATCTAAAAAATACTCTGAAAGACATGGAAACTCTTTTAGATTTTGAACCAAGTTAACCAATGGACTTGCCATGAATTTAAATGTATCAAGAAATCTGATATGAGTAATAGGAGATGTGTGAATTGTTTTTGTGAATGAAATGTATTTCTGATCCGTGTTTGGAATTGCTGAGATACTTCCAGAAGTCTTTGAGAGTTCCTTGATAAATAGATGTGTATCATAATGAGCGTTGTTATGAAGAAAGACAGGAATGAAAGAGGGGAGTTGATAATTAATATTACAACTTTGATGAGCCGGACCTCTATATTTACCAGTGAGATGACAATGGTCTCTAACCTTTAGACCTTTACCAATTTTCTCCTCACAAATATGACAGACATTGTTTTTTATAAATTCCCTTTTTTCTTTACTTGTTAAGGACATTGGTTTATTGGTTTCTCTCATTATCTTGGTTAATCGAACACAGTCTTTTTCTAGTCGTTTCACAAACTCCTCTGGGGTATTTGAGCCTCTATACATCTCTAACTTGTTATATTTATCACCAACGGATGATTTGATATAATAACAAAAACCACAAGGAGTATGTTTTTGATATTTATTTGTGTATGATTCTTTTGGATCTTGAGAAGCAGTATCAATTTTTTCTAAAATACTTTCAAAATCAGCATATATAACAAATGGATGTTTGATCTTTTTATTTTCATCTTTGAATGTGATCTTTGAGCCTTCTTTAGGCATATTGATTACCGTTGATTTATGTTCGCCACAATAATTTGAATGTTTATCTAATCTTTCTTGTGAATTGAAGAAGTTAAGACAACGCAAACAAATATATATTTTATTTGTTCTCTTACAGACTTGTGGTTTTATTAATTTAGCAATATCTTTGATGTATGTATAATGTGAATTTTCGTCTGAATTAAAATATAGAAGATTAATATGAGTTTGTTTACAATTGTCAGAAAGCTTTAAAACCTGAATGTTGTTTGTTTCTGTTAGACCATAAACATTAACTGATAAATTATTCATCTTTTCAAATTTAGGAATATCATTTAAAGTCATCGGAAACTTTAGATCTTTCGTATTTAATGTATTCTCATATTTTTTATAATGAGATACTCTTTCATCATGAAAATGTGGAGGATGTAAGTGTGCTAAAATAGACCAGAGAAAACATTTATTGTCTTTATTTTTGATATTGATAACTGCTTTTCTATTTTTGATAACACTGGGTAAATCAATGTAAGAAGAAGCTTTTAGAGGATCTGATTTAAGAATATGAATGTCTATGTAAATAATTTTTCCTATATTGAATCCACTTCCTACGATTGAATTATCCACATCTTGCTCTTGTTTAATAAGTTCATCATAGACTCCTGATGTTTTTAAATCTTGATATGAAGATATAAAGTGTGGCTCAGTTCTCATGTATGGTGCATCTATAACTCCTTCATCCTTTGTCATTTCTAATTTTACTCCCATATAAAATTTAAGTGGTTTCATTTCCTTTAGTGTTTTTTCAATCAATGTTTGAACAGCAGGTTTAACTATTTCTACAGCATCAACTATAGACTCTGGTTCAGGAGGTTTGAAGTTAAAGACTCTTATTTTAATATGTCCTTTGAATGCTCCATCAGAGTTTTTAGTTGTGATAAAATTTGATAAATGTAGATTTGTTTTAAGATGTATTTTGAAGCCTTTCTTGAGGATATTTTTATTACATGTAGAACAGTGTTTTGTTTCAGGTGGAAGAGGGGAAAGTTTGTTTAAAATGTTGTATGTATGTTTTGCGGTGAGAATATGTTGTTTATAATATTTTACTTCCTTCTCGCAAGTATCACAATAAACCATATTTATAGCGTGAGAAAACGTGGTGTTTTATATATATCACTGTGCTTAAAATAAAACACTTTTGAGCTTTACAGCTCCGTTTTATATATATCGCTGTGCTTAAACTAAAACACTTTTTCACTCAGAATCATCTAAGTCATAACTATCACATGAATACTCAGAATCATACTCAGAGTCATCAATAAAGCTACTCTCATAACTATCATTTGAGCACAAACTATTAGTATCATAACTATCATCTGTGTTCAATGAAATACTATCATCACCATCGTCCAAGTTCAATGAAATACTATCATCACTATCGTCTGAGTTCAATGAAATAGTAAAATCTTCACTGCTGTATTGACTCATATTTAATTAGCAAGAAAAATATTCCCATCAATATCTATATACTTTCTTTCATTAACAGATTCAATCTCTACAATTTTTATATCAAAAGTTATCTTTAAATAATCTCTAACTATCATAGAACGAAATGACATTTCACCAGAAATATTAACATCATTCATTTTACTTAGATCTACACCCTTTGGATTATTAAAGAAAATACAAATGTCTTCTCTAGAATTATTAATGGTCTTATCATTCTTTTTCAAAGTATCGTGGTCAATCACTTTTTCAAGCTTTGAATAAATTGCCAGGAGTAGAGGAGAAACTTTTGTTAGATTTACTTTAATGGATGTCTTTCCAGGTATAGTTAGAGCTCTTCCTTTAAATGAAATAGAGGGGCTCATGTTATTTTCCATAACTGGTTTTACCCAAAAATTTCCATATTTATCTTTGTTCAATTTAACATCTTTGACATATTTTTCTATATCTTCCACCGAAGTAGAGATTGATTGAAATTTGTCTTTTGTGCTTTGAAACATTGTATTTATTAATGAATAAACTTGCGTTTAGTTTAAGTAAAAATTTACCACATAAATATGATAAGTTCTGAAGGATATTTAGAATTTCCAGACTCTCCATATGATAAATTAGAGAATTGTCCGGCTTGTGATAGAGTGGGGCTTAATGATGAGGATTCATATAAACAATGTATTTTCTGTGATTTAATTTTAATTAATGATAATAAGAAATATAAAAAAATATATAACTCTTTTAAATTAGAACCAAAAATGAATTACTTTACAAGATTAATAAGAGAGATGAATGTTAAGTATTGTGATGATAATACACCATTTCTTTCAAGGGAAGAGACTAATTGTATTGAGGAAATGTATAAGGGTTTAATGATATTTATTATTCAAAATAATTTTAATGGAAATGTTAATACAAGATACTATATAAATAAAATAATGGATTATTTTGAAATTAAACCCGAACTCAGGATAAAATATAGAGTTTCTCAAATAGCTCAAAAAAAGTTGGATAACTTGTTTTCCAAATATATAAATGAATGATTTTTTACCCGTTTGGGAAAATAAGATAAAATTTAATAACCATAAAAACATTCCAAATTCATTGAGATGTCTAATAGTTGGTTCAAGCGGATGTGGAAAAACCTGTTTACTTTTAAAGATGCTCCTTGGTTCTAATTTTTTAGATTATGATAATTTAATAATTTTTACAAAGTCAAGTTTTCAACCCGAGTATCAACTACTCTCACAGGGTTTTAATGCGGGTCTTAAAAAGGAAGACATTATCGGTTTATTTAAACTTCAAAACAAACTAAATGATTATAATATTGATGATATAATACAATTATTTTGTGATACACAGAAATCAAAATCGAAACCCATAACTTGTATTCTCAGTGATAATACGGATGATATACCTTCACCTCAAGATTTAGATAAATCAAAAAAGAACCTTGTCATCTTTGATGATTGTGTTAATGAGAGAAACCAAACAGTAATGGATAGCTACTATACAAGAGGGAGACATTCTTCTTGTAATTGTATATATCTTAGTCAATCATATTTTCAACTCCCTCGACGCTCAATAAGAAACAATGCCAATACTTTTATTTTATTTAAGTTAAATTCAATAGATGTAAATAATTTTTGGAGAGATAATTGCTCTACGTTATGTAGTAAAAAAGAATTTGAAAATTATATGAAACACACGATTGGAAAATATAAATATATTGTTGTGAAACAAGATGAGATACTAAATGATATTTTTCAATAAATAAATACAGAAAATGAATACTGAAGAAAGAGAAAGAAAGTTTAAGGAACATCAACAATTAGTTTCAAAAGTTGTTAAACAACAGGAAGAGATAAAGAAGAAACGGAGACAGAAACTAACTGGTGAAGAAGCCTTTGAAAGAAAACAAGAGAAATTCTTTAAACCACTTTTGAAAACTCAACACCCTACAGTTCCCACGGTAGAATTTACTCCGAAAAAACTTCAAATGCTCAAAGATTTTAGTCAGATAACAAAACAAGAACTTGGTGAATTAGAATATGATGACGAGGGATTATTTCGGAAACTTGAGCAGGTAAATCAACCCCCTAATTATGTTGTGGAAGCTCTTCAAAACAATGAATATTCTGCGGGTTCAAAAACCAGAGCAGGTCTCATTCCAACAGAAGAACCAGCAGTGTTTCATCTTGTGGAAGAAAAGGTATTGATATTTAATGATGAATTGATGTTCTTGAGTTCTACTCAACCAAATGTTAAATTAACTCCAAGATTAATGTTTCTTCTAACAAACCCCGGATTCAGCGGTTCAAAATATTTTGAGGAACCACTTGATATGGAAAGAGAGGAAGATAGGGTATATATTGAGTTGTTAAATACACTTGATTATGGAGTTTCTGTTGCTGGTAAAAGTAAGAAGAATGAGAAGGAGAAACATATTATTGATGCTTTAAGTAAGCTTGGTTCGGGTGTTAGTTTTCTTCCAAATGACCCATCACAATTAGTTAATAGGCTATTATTGTTATTAGGTAGTAAGAAGGCTGGAAACAACAATTGTTTTAATGAATCCTCAGCCATTTTAGATCAGTTGATGAACATGAAAATAATTAATAAATGTCAATACAAAGATATTTTATTAGATATTAAATAAGATGAGAAGCACAATTCTTAGTTTTAATTTCACAACGAGCGATTACACAGCTTCATTCCCTTACCCACTACAACTTGACCCCCTTACCTCATATGAGGCATCTTTGTTGTCAATGGAAACTTACAATACCCTTTTTAATATCACAGAGAAAAACAACAAGTTTAGTTATAATCCAGGCACTGCCTACAAAACTATAACTGTTTCACCTGGAGCTTACGAGATTTCTCAAATATCTTCAGAAGTCTCTCGCCTTATGAAAGAAAAAGGTGATGAACCAAAAAATATTGTAATAGATATTCAAACACACACTTCAAAATCAACTATTAAACTGAAAAATAATTATAAAGTTGATTTCACGATTGAAAATTCGTTCAGAGAGCTATTGGGTTTCTCTTCAAAAAAGATTGAAAATAACGGGACGTTTTACAGTGATAATGTTATCCAAATATCCTCCGGTATAAATTCAGTATTAATTCATTGTGATTTGATTGATGGTGCTTATAACGATGGAATAAGAACAAATACAATATTTTCATTCAGTGCATACTCAACCCCGATTGGTTATAAATTTAATATGGAACCAAAAAATCTTGTCTATTTACCTGTGTCAGGAAAAACCATATACAGAGTAAATTTTAGGATAACCGACCAAGATAATCGTATGATATCCTTTAATGATGAAATTATATCCATCAGAATTCACCTACGTGAAGTTTTTCAATAAATAAATAATGGTTATTGTAAGAAAACACGAGTTGGGAAAATATAAAATAATTACAGGGGAGGGCATGTTCCTTTCACCAGACTATACAAGGTATGTGGGTAAAGGATACTATAAACCTAAGAGACAACGGGGTGTGGGTCATCAATTTCGAAATAAAGGAGATGGGATAATTGATACTCTAATGGGTATTGGTTCAACCATTCTTAAACATAAAGACCTAATTGGTTCAACTGCTTCTCTCATGGGAAATGTAGCAGGTGTTGTAAAGAGTATAAAAGATGCTCAAAAGGAGTCCCATAAATTACAAGCAATCAAAGAAATTAAAAAAGGTAAAACTCAACTATCTTCACAAGAACGACAAAAAATCATTAAAATACTTGGGTCAGGGTTTCAACAATTTTAATACTATATAAATACAAGTATGGAAGCGATTGATAGTATCTATGATTTGGATGATACGATTATCATTTCAAACTCTACTAAAAAGGAAGACTATTTTAAGGTAAATGCTATTACAGGAACCGACTGGAATTCAAACGGAACAAAAAGTTTTGAAATAAATAATCAACAAACTTACTTGAATATAGCTGATAGTTTCTTGCTGTGTAAAT
Source organism: Myxine glutinosa (assembly GCF_964187855.1). NCBI lineage: Eukaryota > Metazoa > Chordata > Myxini > Myxiniformes > Myxinidae > Myxine > Myxine glutinosa. The sequence continues at coordinate 20,774,361 of NC_136269.1, forward strand.
TTAAATTCACTAAGGCTGCGAATAATACTAATGCTACACTCGTAAATGATTTCTTCTGGAAAATGTTTGACAGTGTTCGCCTGTATATTGGAACACAAGAGGTTGAAGCGGTTGATTATGTCTCTGCTACATCTGAAATGATGAAATTTACACTATATTCGTTTGGTGATAGAATGGGTAAGGGAGCTGTTGAAGGCTTTATTCCTGATATGTCAACGGGAACAAACACAGACCCTGGTTATAGTCAAAGGAAGTCAATGTATAATGATGACGCAAAAGCTGAGAATAGTTTTACCGTAGCAGTACCTCTTAAAGGTATATTTGGATTTTGTGATTATGATAAAGTTTTGTATGGTCTTAAAATTAGATTTCAACTACAAAGGAATGATAATGTAAATAGATTGCTTTTTGGGGCTGAAAATGCTTTTGGCGACAATAATAAATTTGTTATTAATGATTTGTGTTGGTATATCAATGAATATACTCCTAATCTTAAAACGGAGGAGATGTTAAATAGAAGACTTAACTCAAAGAAACCGCTAAATGTATCATACCTTAAAAGAAGATGTCAACACGTTAAACTGGAACACACTACCTACACTTGGAATTTGGGTGTTCTTGAAGGAAAGCCACGATACCTATGGCTCATTTTTAAAAAACCAGATGGAGAGGAGGGTACTAATAAGAATAATGCGCTGAGTGATAATGCTAAGGTGAAACAACTTCGGGTTTCTCTTGATGGCACATTTTATCCGCGAGATAGATTGGAAATTGATTGGGAAAAAAATGATTATGCGGAAGCCTACAAGTCCTACCAAAAAGTGTGTGAAAGTAATGGTAATAATGATCCTATTTTGGATATGGTTGCATTTAAAGGTTTATATACAATCTACGCAATTGACCTGAGTTCTCAAAAGGAAACTATAAAGTCTAATCGAGTGGATACTTCTCTATACATTGAAAGAGGGGAGAATGAAGAAGTTGATGCTTATTGTTTGCTTTTGGAGGAAACAGAATTACAGATTAATACAGATAATGGTGTTATGATTAATATCACATAGGTTTTTTCTCATAAATAAATGGTAGGGGTATATGTTAATCAAATCAATCTTAATAAATTAACATCTTGTATTCAAAATCAAAAGCCTTGTATTATTAATGTTAATACAATTCAAAGAAAAGGAGCTGTAAGAATTGATGTTTTACTCACACACACACAAGTAAAAACACTAAATGATGTTGGATCACTTAAAATTAAAATGACGAAACCTATGTTAAAGAAATATTCAATAGACGAGTCAAGAGGAGGATTTCTCCCGTTTCTAATTCCTTTATTTGCTGGTTTAAGTGCGGCGGGAGCATTGACTGGTGGTATTTCAGCAGCGGTAAAAACTGCTAACGAAAGGAAGGCACAACTAAAAGCTCAAAAAGAATTGGAAAGACATAACAAGGAGTTGGAGAAACAAATTAGTGGAAGTGGTGTAATTGTAGATTTTGCTCAAAAACTTGAAAGTCTACCTGATAAAGCTAGATTGTTGGTTGGTGATATGCTTTCCTCTATCGCTCAAGCGGGTGTTAAACTAACTAAACGGGGTAATGGATTGTATCTTTCTCATAAATAAATGGATAAATGGTTTAAACAATTTGGAAAGAATACAACGTCAAATATAGAACTAGCCAAGTATTGTAAAACACTAAAAATTGATAATGTGGTAATCTGTATGAGAGATGAATTAATACATATAAATAAGAATACAAAGAATATTATTATGAATTTAGACACACAGAATGGTTCTCATTGGGTTTGTATTCATAATAGTCAGGATAAATATTATTTTGATAGTTATGGTATGCCACCACCTGTTGAAGTAATACAATTCTTACAGAATGGTGTTTATCAAACATTTCAAGTTCAAGAAATTAATTCTAAATGTTGTGGTCAATTATGTTTATATGTATTATTTCAACTCAACAATAATGAAAATTTTTATGATATCATTTTTAATCTAATATAAATGACTTATGTTGGAAAAGATGGTTCTATCTTTGGAAAATCCTCTCAGGATATTGATTTATCAAATTATTATACAAAGGCACAGGCTGAACGACAAAAATATAGTGTAAGTAAAAATATTAATATGAAGAATACTTATAAATTAATCAATTATCCAAACCCTACAGATGCGAATGACTTAATTAGATTAAGTGATTTATCACAATATATATTTTTAAAGAAAACAGCACGTTTTGTGAAAGAAGTAAAATTTACAACCACAACACCTGGTTATACTGACCATACACCTTTCCTCATTGAATTTAACTACCTGCTTACAATTGAATTTTATAAAGAAGGACATTTAGTTAATATGCGAATTAATAAATGGGGGTATGATATGCCTGATTTAGGGTATAATTGGTCTTTTTCAATAAACATAGAAGACCTACATGATTTAAATCAGTCTCGTAAAGAAGAATATTATCCACTTGGTGAGGATAAGGATTTATGTGGAAGTACAATTAGTAAACAACAAATACGTGATTTTAAGAAAAGAAAAATATATGATAGTATAGCGATGGTTCGCATGACAAAGAAGGAAGGTAATGAGATAAGGATAGAAAGCCGAGGAATACAAACCGATTTGGTAGTGGGAAGATGGGGTGGTATTACCTGTCATAATATTAATCTCACATATATTTCTGATACATAAATGGCAGGAAGAAGACTACAAGAGAATTATAATTTTTGTATTCAAGGATACCTACAAGAAAAGGGTGCTCGGTATTACATACCTTATGATTTGGAGCATATACATGGGAATTTTGTCATTAAAAACTGGCCTTATACTGATATTGTTAAACCCACAAATAGAGACTTGTTTAAAATATTAAATAAAAATGAACTTCTCAAAGTTATGAAATATAAAACTCTTTTAGAAATCGTCAACAAATCTTATTGGTATCCTATTATGAGAAAAATAATTATAGATACAAGAATATCTCAAAATCCAGATGAGTATATGTATAATATTCTTTGGGGTTCAAACTCAAGGGTAGCAAGGGATGAGGAAGGAGTTGAAGAAGAGAAGGAGGAAAGAGAGAAAAAGGAGAAGGAGGAAAGGGAGAGGGAGGAGAAGGAGGAGAGGGAGAAAAAGGAGGAGAAGGAGGAGAGGGAGAAAAATGAGAAGGAGGAAAGGGAGAAAAGGGAGAAGGAGGAAAGGGAGAAAAGGGAGAAAAAGGAGAAGGAGGAGAGGGAGAAAATGGAGGAGGAGGAGAGGGAGCAAAGAGAGAGGGAGGAAAAATATAAAAAGATGGAAATCATTGAGATTCATAAAAGATTGAGTGTATTAAAGCAAATAAATCAATCTCAACGCACCGAAGAGGAAATTAAAGAATTAACAACTCTTATGAAGATAATGGTTTCAAAAATAAGAACGTCAATGTCTTCAATTTCAGGGAGGAGATTTAAACGAGAAAGTGGTGAAGAAGAAGAAGAAGAAGAAGGAAAAGATTATGTGATTGATGATGTTGGTGTCATTGACTTTAGTTAGTTTTTATTTGTAAATAAATGGAGGAGAGAGTGAAGGCATTCCTTAGGATTCTTTATGTTTTAAAAATAAAGATTGAAATGTATATGTTGAAAACCAAAAAGGTTTTGATACTCTGTCGGAATTTTTCTGATAAATAAATATGAGTTATTGTCTCAAATGTAAAAAGAAAACTAAATCTAAAAATATCTCTTATGTTAAAGCTAAAAATAATAGAGTTTATCAAAAAGGAATATGTCAAGTATGTGGCTCTAAAAAGTGCCAATTCATCTCTCCTAAAAGAGGAGGAGACATACAAAAGTTTCTGTCAGGAAGTAAATTTACAACAACTGGAATTCCAGGGGAATTACACCTTCCAGGGTATTCTTTCTGTGGTCCAGGAACAAACTTGGATAAAAGATTAGATGAGGCTGACAATCCTAAACCTTGGTCTAAACCTACAAATAGGGTTGACGAAGTGTGTATGAAGCATGATATTGCTTATGGGAAAACCACTACGTTGACTGAAAAACATAAAGCCGACAGCGAAATGTTGTATAATTTGTCTTTGATACAAAATCCAACGTTGAGAGAGAAAGTTGATAGGTTTATTGTGAGAAATTTGATAAATGCTAAATTGAAACTTGGTCTTGGTTATTCCTCAAAAAACTATTAGGCTCTAATGATGTCATCAAGACTGAGGAGCTTTTGGCTGAAGAATTACACAAACCTATAATCACAAAGTTTAAAAGAAGGAAGGTTTATTCTAAATACACTGACCACATATGGTCCGCTGATTTAATTGAATTGAATAATGACAGGGGATACAGGTATGCTTTAACCGTTATTGATTTGAGGAGTAGATTTGCCTGGGTTGTCCCTTTAAAAAATAAAAGGGGTGATACTTTAATGTTAGCCTTTAAGCTAATATTTGATCGGGATAAAAGGAAACCAAAGAAGTTATGGACTGATGAGGGAACAGAGTTCTATAACAAAATATTCATGAAATTTCTTAAGGGGAAGGGTATTAAATTATACAGCACCTTTAATGAAGGAAAGGCAGTTGTTATTGAGCGTTTTAATCGTACTTTAAAAGAGAAATTATATAAAAAATTCACACAACTCGGTTCTCAAAAATGGGTGTATTTAATTCAGGATATTGTAGATAATTACAATAATACAGTTCATTCATCAACACAATCAAAACCATCAGAAACATTTACAAAATTAGAATATGAAAAGGAGATTAATTTGAGAAAGCCCAAGTTTAAAGTTGGTGATATTGTAAGAATATACAAATGGAAAAGTCATTTTGAGAAAGGTTATACACAAAAATGGACTCGTGAATTATTTAAAATCATTGATGTAATGGATACAGTCCCTTGGACCTACAAATTATATGATTTAAATGGAGAAGAAATCTTGGGTTCATTTTACTCACAAGAATTACAAAAAACACAAGTAAGCAGATAATACCCTTGAAAATAATAAATAAATAAATAAAATGTAATGGGGATACGTTTTTAAATCTGTGAACCCCAAACACAGAATCCCACAACTTTTTAGTTGGGGCTTAACTTTTGTGTGTGTATAATGGGGATACGTTTTTAAATCTGTGAACCCCAAACACAGAATCCCACAACTTTTTAGTTGGGGCTTAACTTTTGTGTGTGTATAATGGGGATACGTTTTTAAATCTGTGAACCCCAAACACAGAATCCCACAACTTTTTAGTTGGGGCTTAACTTTTGTGTGTGTATAATGGGGATACGTTTTTAAATCTGTGAACCCCAAACACAGAATCCCACAACTTTTTAGTTGGGGCTTAACTTTTGTGTGTGTATAATGGGGATACGTTTTTAAATCTGTGAACCCCAAACACAGAATCCCACAACTTTTTAGTTGGGGCTTAACTTTTGTGTGTGTATAATGGGGATACGTTTTTAAATCTGTGAACCCCAAACACAGAATCCCACAACTTTTTAGTTGGGGCTTAACTTTTGTGTGTGTATAATGGGGATACGTTTTTAAATCTGTGAACCCCAAACACAGAATCCCACAACTTTTTAGTTGGGGCTTAACTTTTGTGTGTGTGTGTATGTGCGAGTGAGTCATAATAATATACAAACCCTAACCCAACCCAAGCCCTAACCCAACCCCATCCCTAACCCAAACCCATCCCTAACCCAACCCATCCCTAACCCAACCCCATCCCTAACCCAACCCCATCCCTAACCCAACCCCATCCCTAACCCAACCCCATCCCTAACCCAACCCCATCCCTAACCCAACCCCAACCCTAACCCAACCCCATCCCTAACCCAACCCCATCCCTAACCCAACCCATCCCTAACCCTCACATTCAAAATCCCAACCCTAACCCAATCCCATCCCTAACCCAACCCCAACCCTAACCCTCACATTCAAAATCCCAACCCTAACCCAACCCATCCCTAACCCAACCCCATCCCTAACCCAACCCCATCCCTAACCCAACCCCAACCCTAACCCTCACATTCAAAATCCCAACCCTAACCCAACCCCATCCCTAACCCTCACATTCAAAATCCCACCCAAACCCTAACATAATCTTTCTTTTCTTCTTTTTTAAATACGTATTTCTTTTTTTTTTTTTCCTCTTCCTCCAATTCTGTCTTTCAAGGCTTTTAAGTTTGAAGAAGTAGAAATGGGAAGAAAGAATTTTCCAGCATTTTCTTCCTCGAACTTTCTTGATATTGCTTAAATCAAGCGTCATTAAATAAAGAACATTGTTCATTGCTTTAGAATCCAAAGAGTCTCCAAGAGGAACCCCACAGGTAGAGTCTCCAAAATAAAACCAACTTTCCAAGTTCCCAAGGTATAACCACATTCCTGTTGAGCCTCCAAGATAGGTATCACATTCCGAGTCATCAAAACAAAACCCCCATTCCGAGTCTCCAAAAATATAACCATCTTTCCAAGTCCCCAAGGTAAAACCACAATTTTCAGAAATATTGGGGGTTTCCGTGATAAGTCTCACATAGTATAACTGCGGACCATCAGGGAAAACTTCCCTTTCCCAATTTTTTAGGGTTTCTATGATGTGTCTCACATAGTATAACTGCGGACCATCAGGGAGAATTCCCATTTCACAATTTTTTAGGGTTTCTATGATGTGTCTCACATAGTATAACTGCGGACCATCAGGGAGAACTCTCCTTGCCCAATTTTTTAGGGTTTCTATGATGTGTCTCACATAGTATAACTGCGGACCATCAGGGAGAACTCTCCTTGCCCAATTTTTTAGGGTTTCTATGATGTGTCTCACATAGTATAACTGCGGACCATCAGGGAGAACTCTCCTTGCCCAATTTTTTAGGGTTTCTATGATGTGTCTCACATAGTATAACTGCGGACCATCAGGGAGAACTCTCCTTTCCCAATTTTCAGAAATTTGTGGGTCTCCAATGTATGACTTGTATTCTGGCTCATCAAGGTAGAACTTGTTCAGTGGGTTTTGTTTTGATAACTCACAACAAGTATCATCATGGTAAAACTCTTTTTCAGGATTTTGTGGATCTCCAAGGTATAACTCTTTGGCTGGGTCATCAAGGTAGAACTCGTTCTGGGGGTCTTGGTTGTTCAAAATGTCTTCAAACAAAAAAATAACTTCATCCCAAGTTGTGTTAAAAGCAGAATTTTCATTTCGTATCTCAGATACAATTTCCTGTGAAAGAAAATAACAATGTATTAATTTAATACAATATTTTTTATTTGTATAAATCAAGCTCTATGAATATTAAAATAAACTTTGTTAACTCTTACACGAGTCTCATCTTAAAAAAAAAATAAAATAAAAAAAAAAAAAAATAAAATAAAAAAAAAAAAAAATTAAATAAATAAATAAATAAATAAACAAACTTACCTCCATTGATAAGAGGTTCGAGTCCAGTTCATCAATCTGAAGGTTGAGTTCTACACAGGTAGTAGGACTCCATGGAATAGCAAAGTTATCCCATTCCATTTCGGCATAGTAGTCCATTCTCAAGTGAAGCAGAAAGCGTGTTTGAAAAAGCCTGTGTGGTCGGTGCCTTTTATAAGGACTGGGTGTGTCTTCCTGTGGAAATTCCCTGGGCGTGTCTTAACTGGAAATGATGTGATGGAAATTCCCTGAAAATGATGTAATGTATTACCTGGAAATGATACAATGCTGAAGAGTTTATAAAGTGGGTGGGACTTAGCAAAAGTGGGAGGAGCTTAGCCAAAAGTGGGCGGGGCTTAGTAAAAAGTGGGCGTGGCTTAACAAAAAGTGGGCGGGGCTTAGTAAAAATGGGCGTGGTTTACCAAAAAGTGGGCGGAGCTTACCAAAAAATGGTATGTGGCACTGGAGGCGCTCAAACAAGAACATTGAGGGAGGTTTACCATTTTATCTTAGCTCAGTTAAAATATCTTAATAAAGAACCAAACTCAAACATATTTTTTGTTAATATATTACATGGTGAAGAGAGTTGTAGGAGAATTAAATTATTTCCCACGCATAAACAAATATTTGTAGGGTCGTTGTTTGAGTGGGTTATATTCACCAGATGATATTAAGAGTAAAAGGTTAAAAGGTCCATGAGGTCAGAAGGATCACAGGTGTTTAAGTGGTCTAATGAATAAGGATAACATGTCAAAAGGTTAGAAGGTTCGTAAAGAACAGGGTGAGAGAAATATAGGTGTTTAGGGGCAATGAGGGAGGGAAAGAATTAATATGGAAGTGAATGGGTCAATGTTTGAGTGGGTCAAAGATTAATCTGCCAGATGATATGTAGAAGAAGGATGATAGGTCTATAAGAGAAAACAAATATTTGTAGTGTTTGAGTGGTCTAATGAACAACATTAAGGATAGGTACTACAGACAAAAGGTTCATAAAGATGAGGGTGGGAGAAATAGAGGTGTTTATGATTTTTGAAAAAGACAAGGGGGTAAATGACATTAGATAGGGATTTCACATGTTAAACGGAGGTGTCCCAGAAGCAACATTATTACACTACTGTTCTGTGACCGAGCTCGTAACTCAATTTGCTCGTTTCTCAAATTAAATTTCCCCATTAAAAGGCATTGAAATGCTATTAATCCGTTCCAGCCCCCAAAAAACCACACCAATTTTTTTTGTTACGTGTTTTTAAATAAGAAAAATGTACTTTATAAATAACAAATAATGTATAAACAAGCACGACCTCATATATACTGTTCATAATAAAAGAGAATGTTGTAGCGACCCATGGGTCCCCCAAGCAAGACCGGCATCAGAATCTCCTTGCTCCAGCCGGTAACGTCACCGGTCACGTGACCGCCAAAGCGTCCCGTGCGTGCAGGTATAATGAGCTACACCTGTGGATCACGTGACCACCGAAGCACGCCTCGCTTGAGAGGCGTGGCTTTCGGTTTCGGTTTGGGTTTTTGGTTTTGCTTTATAAGGCAGCCCGATAAACTGGCTTTTTAGTGTTCCCGAGTTGGTTTTACGAATAAACATCTTCTCGGACGAGTTTGTGCCTTGCCATCCTTTTATCCGTATTCTGCTGGAGTCCAGATTCCTTCAATGTAAAGAAATAAACTGGTTTTATTAAGTGTTGTGGCGGACACGAAAGCACTGACGTGGTGACATCACCCCGCACACCAAGTGGGGGTGGGCCACGCCGGGGAGAGAGGCGTGGCCTCAGGATATAGACGGGGCGCGCAGCCTTGAGCAGCTTTGTGCTGCAGTTTGAATAAAGACTTGTATGAACCGCGTTGTCCGCTTGCTCCTTGCGTAAGCATTAGCGCGCGCAGCATCGCGCTACAGTGTATTTACCTTGAAGATCAGACGAAGATGCTGGCGGAGGTGGAGGAGATAACTTTTGCCCTTTTCGCCACACTTTCCTCGCTTTCACTTGCAGGGCGTTTCAATAAAAACCTGTCCAACGAGGTTTGTTTCTTTCTCCCTTTCAAAATGTTTCGAAAATTCTCCATCTCTTCATGGATAGAGGTCCGGAGCTTTGAAATAATCGTAACGCCCTTGGCTGGCGTTATAGCCTTTATCGACTCCTTCTGCTTCAAAATCGTACATATCGTAGAAGTACTACGATCGTACTGCCTCGCCAAGTCGACAACACGCACACCTCGCTCATGTTTTTCGACGATTGCGTGTTTTATATCCAAGCACATCATCCTCTTCTTCTTCTCAGTACTGCCCTTGGCACTCAATTTCTTAGGACCCATGGTTAAAACTAAGAAATTTTCCAAAATAACCAACATGCGAAAACAAAGCAGTAGCGGTATACGGCAGAGATGCTTGCACGGCAAGATAACCACGTGACCGGAACGCTCGTTGGGCCACCTAGTGGCGGGTGGCGTAAGCTCGTAACTCAGATCTCGGCTCGCATCTCAAAGCAAAAAACCGCCCGAGCGACGGCTCGTATCTCGGAAAACTCGTAAGTTGGTGCACTCGTAAGTCAAGGTTTCACTGTATATATATATATATATATATATTGTTATGAATTTGGTAATGCAACATCTAGAGCTAGGTAGATCTGAATAGGTAGGTATTCGGCTGTCGTGACAGGGACTCTACATGTAATAAGTTATTGATGTTTAGGCGGTTGTCGGGGTAAGATGTATGAGTGTGGATCTACCTGGAGATTCGAGTGTTAAATAGTGAGGGGTTAAAGGTAACGCCCCTGTGAGTATCACCTAGTAATCAAACCTTTGTCCTTTATGGCACTGCAAACCACATAAACATTAGTTAGGTCCTTAGCGCAACATTAAATAATCCCCTTTCCCTGACAAGGACTTCGTATTAAATTGACAGGAAACCAGGCCAAAAACACCACCACAATTGGCCGCCACCGTGTACACCTCCCAAGGCCTACAAACCGGGCCGGCACGTGTTATGCCAGGACCGCAGGGTCGCGTAACGGGGGAGATGTTAGGAGTCGCATGCCGTAGAGGGCGTGACCGGCGAACTGGGACCATATGATTGGCTGAGGAGTGCGCGAATGTGACGTCATCGGGGAGAGATATATGCGACGGTCGGACGCCATTTTCGCCAGTTGAGTCTCGAGTTGAGTTGAGTTGAGTCTCTCTGAGTTCGCCAGTTGAGTTCAGTTGCGATCTGATCTCGAGTCGTCCCAGTTCGTTGAACAGTTGAGTAGAGCGTCCCAGTTCGGTACCGGAGTGGCAGTTGAGAGAAGTGAGAGCTCGTGGCAGTTGACGGTTCGTGCCATTTTCTACAGTTCGTGACCACAGCTCGTTGCAGTTGGCACTCGGCACTCGGCACTCAGCAGTTGGCAGTTGGCACTTGGTTTTTGGTTGCTTCGTGCAGCCCTGCGTTGGACCGACGAGGCCTGGTGGCGCTTGGAGGCGGAGGCAGAGGGCCGTGGAACTTGGAGCGAGGTGTGCGATCGGGCCGAAAGGAGCGGTGTTGGACGGCAGCCACAAGGACGACAAAGACAGATAAGCCCGAATCCGCGTACACTGTACACGACGTGACTTGTTATTTTCGTATTAATCTCCCTCGTTTGTGTTTGATATCAGTCGTGTGGGGACGTCCCGATTTAGTTATTAGTATTACCGGCGCGTGCTTTTTCACTGGCTTTACTTTTAATAATAAATCCTTATATTATTTTCTGTACATATTTGAACGCAGTTTCCTGGGTGTTTCATTTTAATAGATAAGGCTGCGGAGCCTTCGCTGCGTCCCGCCATTTCGCGCGTTGGTGTTGAACGTGAGTCCGCCATTGAGTGTTCGCCTCGGGAGTTAAAGTCTCGCAAATCGGTCATCCGTACTCTGTGGTGTTAATCACGGTTACGCGACAAGTGGTGTCAGGAGTGTAGGATTTGAACCCGTCGGACAAATTTTTTTGTCCGCGGCGAGACATCGACACGGTCGGGCGTACATTGCGTCCGACGTTCGAACGCAAAATTTGTATAGGCGAGGCGGAGAAATTTAATAATCAATTGGGCATACGGAGCGCGATATCGCGTCTTCGTCAAATTTAAATTGTGTTTTTGGTATTAAAATAAATACGCGCGCGGGAAACAATCTTCCGGAAAGCGGATGTCGGAAATTGACGAGATGGAAGTACGCAGCGAGGCCTCCGTCAGCGTCGGGAGTGAGCCGGAAATGGGGGATAAGGAGGATAGCGTGGGAACTTTCCCCGCCGCTGGGACGGCCCCGATAGATCTCCAGACCATAGTAAATTTAATAAATGCTCAGAGGGCCGATAGTGAGCGATTGGAGAACCAAATGGGGGTAATGAGGGACGAAGCGAGGGGTACCGGTGAGAAGTTAGACAAGAAAATTGGGAAGTTAGACAAAAATTTTGAGGGGTTAGACAACGGGATAAAAGAGGTGAAAAATGGGTTAATGGGGGTAGAAAATAGAATGGCTGCCCAGGAGAATCAGATAGAGGGAGTGAAAAATGGGTTAGAGGGGTTAGAAAACAGTATGGAAGGAAAAATTGGGGAAATGGCACAGCAGCTGGGGGAACGAATTGATGGCATAGAAGGGAGAGTGCAAAACCAAATTACGGACAGACTGGGGAAATTTGAGGGTAAAGTAGAAACTCAAATGGGGGAGATGGAAAAAGCCATAGGGGTGGAAATTGAATTGAAACGGGAAGAATTAATGTCAAAAATAGAGGAGGGCGTGACGCAGGCTGTCCAAATGGGGGAAAAGTTGGAGGGTCAGATTGGTGCCACAAATGCTCGAATTGATAAAGCAAATGGGGACCTGGAAGGCTATCGGGGCCGGGTGGATGCCAGAATGCTACAGCAGAGTGAGGAATGGGGACTGCTCAACCGACAAGGGGGCAAATTGGCCGAGGAGGTGAGGGGGTTGGAAACCCGCATAAAAGAGCAGGAGCAAGGGTTAATTGAGAAAGGCCTGTGGGGGCCACTAATGGATAATGAAAGGGTGAGTGATTTTATGCAGGAGCGGCTGGAGACCTGTGACAGTCCCATGGAGGTAGAGCTTGTTCAGGCCCAAAGGAGCCTGGGTGATGAGGTGAGTTGGTCCGAGGAGGTGGTTGGAATGACCGAGGGGACGCTCACTGTACACTGCTATTTGGAAACAGAGGCTCCAAAATTGGACAACCAGTTGGGGGAGTGTGTTGGCTCCGGGCTGGATTTGGATCTTGGAGGATCGGGAGATAGAGCTTCTGGAGATTTGGTCCCTGTAGGGAATTTGGATCAACTGCAGGGAGGGGCAGAACAACCGGTGGTAGAGGTTGTTCCCTGCAGCTGCGGTTTGGCAGTGGGAATGGAAATTTGTAAAAGAAAATTTAAAATAAAATTACAATGGGAAATTGATTTGGAGCAGCCATGGTGGGGATTGGTCCCCGGGCTGCGGGATTTGGACATGGAGAGGTCATGGGTGATGGCCTCGGGCAAAAGTTGCCCCTTTCAAAATTTGGGTATGCCGGCCAGCTGGGGGGCTGTGATGGCGAGATTTGGACGTGGGGTCCAGCCTTGGGTGTCGAGGTACGACCTGGGTCCCACGGGGGGTCTGGTGGAGTGTGGCGTCCCTTGTCCGTCGGGGCGCCGTCCGAGCTGGTGGCTCGGGCCGGCAGGGTCACCGGACCCTGGTGGGGGTTAAGACCTCCAGAGGGGTCCGAGGTGGTTTCTCAAGCCTGGGTTGGCATTTATTGAGGACCACTAGGGGGAGGTGTTGTGGGTCGCGCTTTGGTGGTGGCACTGTGGATGGCCAACTTGGGACTGATGTGGTGACCACCCGGGCATGCGGCCTGGCATTCTCCTCCAGGGACTTTGGGACAACTGGCATGTGATGACCTGCCATGCCGTGTTGGTCGATGGACGCGGGTCAAACCGAATGGACAGGGATGGAGATAGCCTGCCGGACAACCATTGGGGCATCTGTGGAACGTGATGGTGTGAGTGACCTTCCACAGATGCTCCGTTGTGATTTATGGACTCTCGGGTTGGGAAGAGAGCCATGGGGATGTGAATCGGGAGATGTGTAACGAGCCGAGCATATGGGCCATGCTCGGCTGGCATGTGTATGGCAAAGCATCCTTCTTTGGTGAGGTGAGTGAAATGTGACAAATGGTTGGCATGGGTAATCTGTGGGTTAGATGCAAATTTAAGGGTGGATTTTGAAATGCCATGGTGGACACTGTACAGTGACGCCATTATTGATCCAGGTGTGTAGACCAAAGTGTTGGAGGCTGTGATGAAATTAATAGGGTAGCAAGACACAGCTTTCAACTGGTTGCGGGGGCAACTGTGCTGATATTTGGGACGCGGGATGATGGGGATGTAGTTGTGTAGCCTGAGGGTCAACGTGGTGCCGTGCGTGTCCGAGGTGTGTGGACCATGTCTTCTGGGTGGGTCTCCTGGTGGAGCATGGCTGTTGACTGGACCTTGGTGTGGTCGAGTGTGGGTGAGCACTGGGGGGCTGCAGTTCTGTAGTCGGACTGGGGGATGATGGGGAGGTGCAGGGGACGTGGCTGTAGGGATGCCACGCACTGCGACCGTGCCCCCCAGGGCCGAGGTTGTGTGTGCGGTAGTGTGTGTTGTGGCAGCAAGTGCTCACCACATTGGCCAGCTGGGGCTGCTGCAGCTGTGTTCCTCGCAGGGGGGCCGAAGGATGGATGGTGGGTCGCACCCTTATGGACACTCATGGGCCATGTTGGCGTTTTGACTGCTCACCTTGTCCCGGTGACCCTTGCACGGTAGAGGTGCAGAGCTGTCGTGGCCACAGGTAGTTGTGTAGTGATGATCACCGTTGGATGCGGATCCACATACCTGCCAGTGTAGTGGGGACAAAAGAGAAATTTGGAAGTATTTGGTAGGCCCAATGTGAAATTTTGGGATTGTGAAGGGTGGATGACGCTCTTGGACCTGACCAACCTGTAACTACCTGCACTTGAGGTGAGTGTTTTGAGGAGTACTGTCCCAGGCTTCAGGACTTGCTTTGGGAAATTGGGGACATGTAAATTGGAGTTGGGAGGCGGGTGAGAGTGATGACATGGCCGGTGAGGGGATGGAATGGGAGCCACAGTGTCCTGTGGGTGGCGTATGTTTTTGTGTTGTGGTTCTGTGTTTTGATGTGGTTGTGAGAATGGAACCTGGAGAGTGAGTGATGATTATTGGAGATAATGAAGGGTGATAATTGTGCTTTTTGGAAATGTGCTAATGGAAATGTGTAAGGATTCAATGATTCGAACTGTGAATGGGATTTCACATTGGCAGGCCATGGCAAGCCTTGTAACACCTTTTACAACATCTATGAATTGTACTGAATTGTGCTGAGTTGTGTGGAGAATTGAATGGCAGCGGGGGAGGAAGTGTGTTTTGGAGTCTTGTGGGTGGGGAAGGTGTGTGTGTCCGCAGGTACAGAGCAAGCTCTGAGGAGCGATGCCTGCGGGCCCCCCCTCTGCGGCAATTACCCCTGGCAGCCGGTGGTAACTGGAAATTGGAGCTCGTCGGTGGAGGGTCTGGTTGGGCGCCGCGGGGTGAGGAAGTCCCCCGGTGACCCGTGTTGCTGCGCGAAAGCAGGAGGCAAAGGAGCCTGGGGTGTGTGGAGACCCTCACCGGCGAGGTAACGGCGGAAAGGGGCTGTTGGGCTGTCATGGGGCCAAGAGGTAAAGGGGGGGGGGGGGCAATGAATTTGTAAGTCGGTTGACTTGTTTTTGGGACTGCGGGCACCACAGCCTGATGCGCCCCCACCATCTTTTGTGCGGTACCTCCCCGCTGCCTAGTTGAGGAATGCACACACACGTGAATGACATCAATGCCATGGTCCTGCAGGGGGTGTATTGGAAATAAGTGCTTTGTTGATTTTTGAAATGCCTTGATGACCTATGGAATGAGAATGAGTGGTTAAGGGGTCTGTGTTGCATGAATGTGGGCGAAATCCACCGAGCCGTGTCACTCACCTGTAACATCTGGACAGGGCCCGTGGAAATTTAGTGGGATGCATTGGGGATGGCCCCGCAGGAAAGGTTGTGTCTTGTGGCATCCACCGGGGGACGCGGTCTGTAGACCGGGGTATGTACAAAGGTTAGAGTTTTGAGTTTTGGAAAGATGGTTAAGTTTTGTGGTTAAGTTAGTGTTGTGTGTTGTTGTTTCCTCCCTCCACAGGAACAACGAAGAAGATGTACATACTTGCATGATGGTTAAGGGGTTCAGCATGTTAAGGAAGTGTAGGTAGGTAGTCCGACTCACTTCCCACAGCCCTTCCTGATTTATTTCGTAGGTTAATTAAGCGTGTGACAGTAAGTGTTAAGGCTGGAATGGTAGCCCTGCGGTGAACCTTGCAGGAGCTACGGTTCCAGGGGGGGGGCTGTGTTATGAATTTGGTAATGCAACATCTAGAGCTAGGTAGATCTGAATAGGTAGGTATTCGGCTGTCGTGACAGGGACTCTACATGTAATAAGTTATTGATGTTTAGGCGGTTGTCGGGGTAAGATGTATGAGTGTGGATCTACCTGGAGATTCGAGTGTTAAATAGTGAGGGGTTAAAGGTAACGCCCCTGTGAGTATCACCTAGTAATCAAACCTTTGTCCTTTATGGCACTGCAAACCACATAAACATTAGTTAGGTCCTTAGCGCAACATTAAATAATCCCCTTTCCCTGACAAGGACTTCGTATTAAATTGACAGGAAACCAGGCCAAAAACACCACCACAATTGGCCGCCACCGTGTACACCTCCCAAGGCCTACAAACCGGGCCGGCACGTGTTATGCCAGGACCGCAGGGTCGCGTAACGGGGGAGATGTTAGGAGTCGCATGCCGTAGAGGGCGTGACCGGCGAACTGGGACCATATGATTGGCTGAGGAGTGCGCGAATGTGACGTCATCGGGGAGAGATATATGCGACGGTCGGACGCCATTTTCGCCAGTTGAGTCTCGAGTTGAGTTGAGTTGAGTCTCTCTGAGTTCGCCAGTTGAGTTCAGTTGCGATCTGATCTCGAGTCGTCCCAGTTCGTTGAACAGTTGAGTAGAGCGTCCCAGTTCGGTACCGGAGTGGCAGTTGAGAGAAGTGAGAGCTCGTGGCAGTTGACGGTTCGTGCCATTTTCTACAGTTCGTGACCACAGCTCGTTGCAGTTGGCAGTTGGCACTCGGCACTCAGCAGTTGGCAGTTGGCACTTGGTTTTTGGTTGCTTCGTGCAGCCCTGCGTTGGACCGACGAGGCCTGGTGGCGCTTGGAGGCGGAGGCAGAGGGCCGTGGAACTTGGAGCGAGGTGTGCGATCGGGCCGAAAGGAGCGGTGTTGGACGGCAGCCACAAGGACGACAAAGACAGATAAGCCCGAATCCGCGTACACTGTACACGACGTGACTTGTTATTTTCGTATTAATCTCCCTCGTTTGTGTTTGATATCAGTCGTGTGGGGACGTCCCGATTTAGTTATTAGTATTACCGGCGCGTGCTTTTTCACTGGCTTTACTTTTAATAATAAATCCTTATATTATTTTCTGTACATATTTGAACGCAGTTTCCTGGGTGTTTCATTTTAATAGATAAGGCTGCGGAGCCTTCGCTGCGTCCCGCCATTTCGCGCGTTGGTGTTGAACGTGAGTCCGCCATTGAGTGTTCGCCTCGGGAGTTAAAGTCTCGCAAATCGGTCATCCGTACTCTGTGGTGTTAATCACGGTTACGCGACAATATATATATATATATATATATATATATATATATATATATATATATACATATAATATTTTCTATGATCTATGTGGGTTTTACAGCCTAATTGAGAATATATGCATTTTATTTTACTTTACCTCGGTTTGATGTGCATAAGCAGCAAATTAAAATAAGTAAATATTTAAAGATGTTATTTTCTTTCACTGAATCCAGTTTGAATGCAAAAAAAAAACACCGCCTCAGCTCATCAGCTCTAAGTGATTGGAAGCTCCAACTGATTTTGTTGCCAAGCAGACGCCGTTGACCAGGCCAAGTTGAGGAGATGCATGCCAGGATTATTGCAGTATTCATGGTGGTATGGAACTTAAAGGAAGACAAACTGCAGAGCAGGATTGAGAGAGAGAAAGAGGGAATCGAAGAACAATCACATCAAATGAACGGTTAACCATCCCTTCAGCTGCTTTGAGCCATCATAGTGCATCCATCTCGAAAGACGGTGGAGATGAGTACGGTAGTTGAATTGTTATAGTAACTTTTTGGATGAGTCGTAGGATCGATCCGAGATATGCAATCTCTGCCACAGTTCACACTTTTGATACAAGGTATTCTTATCGTGTTAATCGTAGTCTGGCTTCCCTGTTATTCTTATGTACGGCGAGTGTATCCAACCACTGCTGATAACATATCACTGTCCTTTATGGTTGGGTTAATTAAATATATTTTAAAATTTATACATGCCAAAAACGAACAATAAATATAACCTGCTGTGTCTGCCCATTTCAACTGCTGCAATGATTTAAAAAGAAACTTCCTGGAAATTTTGAATGTTTATGCAAAGAATTATGTCTTATGTGGCTTTCTCTTTTGCCAAGGAAAGGTTCTCACATGATCTATACTTAATTATATTACAAAACCTTGATCCATGAAAAACGAATTTGGCCACTGTTGAATTTAATGCTGGTTTTCCTGTACCGCACATTAATGTCATGAATATTAATTTTATGACAACGCCAACCCTGGATATTCCTGGGCCAGCAGGACAGGCTCAAGGTATGTGCACTCGCCTCTGCGCTGTCTAGCCCGGGTTTTAATGTCGGCCAATATATAAACTGTCATCCTGGTGTTTCACAGGCAGGGTGATATATCAATGTGTGCACCATCCCTAAGATGGACATTAAAAACCTGTATCTCTCATATGCCAGCATTAGTCGGTGGGCGTTAAAGATCCCACAGTCTTTTGACAACGAAGAAAGTTATTGCCGGCACCTGAACGAATTACAAATTCCTGCCAAATGTGTGGGGGCACTGCATCAGTGGCACAGCAACGCCTCAGTAATGCTGCAACCAGTAAAGCTCAAGCTTTTGGGTCTCACTATCTGCCATGATGTTTCTTGGGAAAACCACATTTCCAATCTGGCCTCCAAAGCCAGTCGCCGACTGGGCATCCTCCGTCGTGCGAAGTCTTTCCTTGGCACACCTGAGCTCCTCACCACATACAAGGCTTTCATCCGCAGCTCAATGGAATACTGTTCCCCCCTCTGGGCCGGTGCTCCTGCCTCACACCTAGCTCGGCTTCACGCTGTTGAAACCAAAGCTTTCAGAATCAATGGAATCTCCTGCGATGAAGCTATCTCTGAGGGCCTTTCACTCACTCACCGCAGGCAGGTTGGTGGTCTTTCCGTCTTCTACCGACTCCTCTCCGGCCTTGCTCCCCCAGCTCTCTCTGTGCTCTGTCCTCCAAATATTCCTGCAGGTCGCACAAGATCTGCAAGCAACCCTCTTATGGTTAAACTGCCAAAATCTCGGCTCTCTGCTCACCTTCACTCTTTCATTCCTCTTTTCTCCCACCTCTGGAACAAACTCCCCCACTCCCTTCAATCCCACTCCACCCTCCAGGTCTTTAAAACAG
The DNA here is from genome assembly GCF_964187855.1 of Myxine glutinosa. NCBI lineage: Eukaryota > Metazoa > Chordata > Myxini > Myxiniformes > Myxinidae > Myxine > Myxine glutinosa. The sequence goes on from NC_136269.1 coordinate 20,793,413, forward strand.
CTGTTCACCACCGTCTCTTATCTTCCCCCATCCAAAACCTTGATCTTTTCTACCCCCGCTAATTCACCCCAGATACACTTTTTCGAAATTCCAACTTCTTTCCTGGAAGTCGTTGCAGTGTCCATATGTTTTATACCTCTCCCACCTCCCCCCCAAGCCCTCTCCCTCCCACAGTTCTCTCGATGTCTCTGCTCTCAAATGTTGTGTTTGTGTCCTTCCCCCTCTCTCCCCATCTTGTCAACCGCTCTTCTTATTTTGTGTTTTATGTGTCGGTTTGTGTCGGTTTGACGATTAATGTTAGCTCTTTCACGAGCCTCGATGTTGTATACAAAAAACAAACAAAACAAAAAAAACAACAACAGGCCAAATACAGAATCGAATTCCTGTCCAATATGCATTCACTAACAACATTTCAATACTTGCCAGCTCCAAGTTTCATTTATTTATGTTCTGCATCTTTGCTTCAAGCTTTGTCTTATCTTCCTTCTATTCCCTTCCCTGCAACCCATCTTGTCCAGCTGGATGAAAAAGCCCCGCTGTGGAGTTCCTGACGTTTTTGGCAGTTTTTTCAAAGTGGATGTGCGTCGTCGCCGCTATGCCTCAAACGGACTAAAATGGGACCACAACCGCATCACCTACTGGTGAGTGAGTCCACCAATCAGATTGAGGCATGCAAATGATCTCTTCTCTCTGCGCTGCTGTGAGCATTGCATCCAGATTTGATGCAGTCTCTTGAAGTTCTTTGATTTTGGGTTTTGTGGTTAATGCATCTGTGGTTTCATACGTCTCATACGTGGCGTCTCAAAAGTGGCAATCTCATACGTCATACGTTTGCATTTTGAATCGGAGTTTGTTTTTGTTGCGGAATCAAAACTTTAAAAAAAAAATTCAAATTGTTGCAATAAGAATGTTACCGGTCTTTGTTATGTTGAATGTTAAATCTGTTGAACATCTTTTTGAATTTAATAAGAATGTTATGTCTTTTTGAATTTTATCGGAATAAAGTTTGCTCATAGTTGTTTCCTTGTACTTGCTCGGGACAAACAACCTCATCTTGTCTCCAAATTTCCTGATGTCATCTTAATCTGGCAATCGTAGAATGTGTTCTCTAAAGTCTTACTCCCATAATTTTAACTTTGCTGCAAACGATCAGTACAAACGAAGACTGTTTAAGGCCTGCACGTAGCAAGCACGATGCTGGACACAGATCACTGGTAGTTGATGTACTGGGCTTATTGTAAAAGACTTGGGGGTGAGGGCAGGGGTGGGTGCGGGAGGGAGGGTGTCCTTATTACCACTCGGCCTCACAAAGCCGTTTTGTCTGGGACAAGAAGAAGCTAAGATTTGAGGAAGAAACTGTCAAGTGTCTGTCAAGATAAAGAAAATTCGCAAGACACTTTTGCATCAATTTGGTAAAGTGAAAAATCACCGGTAAGGAAAAATGATAAGTTTTCCTGGCTGCTCTATCCTTCCGGTATCTTTGGCTGCACATACCGTAATGGCCCTACTGTTCAATGCTCTGGTCAAGGGCAAAAAATTGGGGCCAATTATTGTGAGCAGAAACACACGTTCCTATTTGCCTCATGACCCAGACTACAATGCCATCACAGTCCCCAATGCTGTGCTCAGAAGCCTTTTTGTAAGCTGTAGACTTGTTACTTTGTATCCACGACTCGTTTAATTTCTCGGGTCAAAAGTCCTTGTTTTGACACAGACCCATTGTTGCGTATTAGTGATGTCATCGGGTATTTTATGTTCAATTTATGTTTTATTTCTTATTTTTAGGAGAGATTAAATAAGAATTTGATGGTAGAAAACCAGCATTGTTTTTTTGGAATATGTTATTTTGTCATGGGTGGCCATGTACTCTTGATTGTTTCAATGTTTATCTATTACTTTCACTATCTTATGACATCCACCAAACCCCCCTCTCCTTGCCTCTCCTTGCCCTTCCTCAACCGCACCTCCACAACCACGTTCGTATTTAAAATTGCCAGCATCCAAAACCACACCCCCAAGCTGGGCAAAGGAGAAACGAGGAATGCTCTGCGCCGTGCCTTTGACGTGTGGCAAGCCGTGACCCCGCTGACCTTCATCGAAGTGTCTGCGGCCGCGATGCAATCCGGGCAGCAACCTGTGGACATTGTTGTCTTCTTCGCAAAGGGTTTCCATGGGGACAGTTCTCCTTTTGATGGAGCTGGTGGATACTTGGCCCATGCTTTCTTTCCTGGACCCGGCATTGGCGGTGACACGCACTTTGATGCTGATGAACCATGGACCTTGGGAAACCAGAACTACAATGGTGAGAGATATTGGTCTTTCTCGGTGGCTAAACATAAAGTTGAAAATGTTTTTTTTAAGTTCAGGCTTTGTGTGAGAGTCTTCATGTTTTGATGTCTTTCCCTACCGGCTCTAGGCAACGACCTCTTCATTGTGGCCGTGCATGAGTTAGGTCATGCGCTTGGTCTGGAGCACTCCAGCGACCCCACTGCAGTCATGGCACCATTCTACCAGTACATGGACACAGAAAACTTTGTCCTGCCTTATGATGACCTTACGGGCATCCAAGAGATTTATGGTATAATTTTTTTTTTATCTTCCTCTTCTCAATTTATACTTTTTTCCTTCTTTTGTTCTGTTTTTTTTTTGTTTTTTTCTTATCCTCAACGAACACCCCCTGTCATCACCTGCAGCTATTTTGAATTCCGGGGCATCTTCGAGCTTTACAAAGAAATCATGCACTAAAGCAAAGCTTTTACCAATGTAAATTAATGATGTATAATGAAAAGTATGAATGACCAAAATATTTCTTGAATATTGTTTTTTTGGGGGAGTTTTTTGGTTTTTATTCCATCTAAACCAGTACAAGGCTGATTATAATTTGGATGTGATGTAAAATTGTCACAAAAAGGCTCAAATATTTGACACGTTAGCTGTTCAACAAGTTCTCAAATGGGATATTCAAAATAGTTCAACACACACTGACTGGATAATCTATCAGCTTACAAGTTCGTATATATATATAATTGATAAGAAAAATATTTCCTTACAAATTGTAATGATTTGTTTGTTTGAAAATTTAAAAGTTGGCATTTATTGGCCTATTTGCAAAGCGGAAATCCTCAAAGACAAAACCAATTCTTCATTTTTGCCTTGTATTTCCAAAATGGTTAATCACATTTCCAAATTTTCCCAGCTGCAATTTTAGACCTACGTGTACTCCAGTGTTTCCCTTAAAATACATATAGTCCGTGAGCTGAGTAGGGTTTACATGCACCCCCCCACCCCCCACAACTTAACTTCCCGGGTATGTCCATGTACCCCCCACCTTAGGGGTTAGGAAAAACCATGTTAACAGAAAAAAAACATTCCCAAGGTACCTCCCACGCAGTGATTTTGATTCCAAGGTACCTGTGTCAGTGATTTCCAAAAATTAGGGGTAGGCGAAATTCAAATAGCCAAAACTTTTTACCTCGTCATCCTATGGTTGCATATGACCCCTCAAAATGTTTGTCCTGGGACACTCTTTACAATGATATGTGTTATATGCAAATGAGGTCACTAATGAGGTCACCAGAGGTCAAACTATGAGGGAATGAGTTTTTTTTCTGTTAACATGGTTTTTCCTAACCCCTAGGGTGAGGGGTACATGGACATACCCGGGAAGTTAAGTTGTGGGGGGGGTGCATGTAAACCCTACTGAGCCCACGGACTAATACGCAATGTCACAAATTGTATGACGCAATCTCATACATGATAATTTGCAATATATTTATCAAACAGGTGTAACGGTTAGAGTGTTCGCTCCGAGTCTGGAAGGTCGATGGTTCAAACCGTGACCGAGTCATAACAAAGACTTTATAAATGGTACGTGCTGCTTCCTTGCTTGACATTCAGCATTTAAAAACGATAAGAGTATGGTCATTTCCCATTGGTTGACACCCATGGGGAGGAGGGAATTCCGCCTTAGGAAATGCCCGGCTGAATGTGCTGAGCAAGGTGGTGCCATTGTTGTGAAGTCGCTGGTGGAGTACCCTGGAAAGTGACTGCACTTCCCGCAAGCTCAGTGGCTGTGTTCTGTCTCATCTAACGGGTGTGTGTCATTGGTTGTTATCTCTAAATGCGGGCTTCAGAAGGTGGAACGGAGCCCTCCCAAGTCTCGATGTATCAACCTTTGTGTGTGTGTGTGCACGTATGTGGCTGTGGCTGTGGCTGTGTCTGTGCATGTGTGTATGCATGGAAGTTGTTTTTTGCCTGCTTTCCCACACGTGGGTGGTCCTCAGGAGATGGAACGGAGATCCACCCGGTCTTAAAGTATCCACCTTCGTTGTGTGTGTGTGTGTGTGTGTGTGTGTGTGTGTGTGTGTGTGTGTGCGTGCGTGCGTGCGTGTGTGTGTGTGTGTGTGTGTGTGTGTACACGTACACTCCACTATGAGCCTTAGATAATGCAAGAAAATTAAAATAGATATTCTCCAAAATGCTTGCTTCAACAAAGCACATAATAATTAGTACATTGATTCGCTTTTACGGTGTAGCCCGTAGGGCAAAGCTATCTAGAACAGTGTTTGTCTGTCCGTATATATGTATATACTGTATATGTCCCTCACAAACATATACCAAACAGAGGTGAGGATCTGGTCACATGACAGGGGTGGTGTGATGGGATTACGTCTGTGGTGCCATTACAGCGAACGAAGGCTGACTCCACACTTCGCCATTTTGATTTATATGCCGTTCAGGCCGAACATATCATCGAACCTGCCATGTATCGCAATCTGCATGCTCTGCCTTTATGTTTTTTCATTCACTGTGAAACACAAACCGATTGTTAAAATGACCATCAAATATTTATCAAAAATCGATAAATAATGGGCAAAAAAACATGGCGGATTTTCCCGAGGTAATTTTGCTCTCATCTTATGCTCTCAGAGGTTGTTGGTGGCGTTTTCAGTGGATGATTGTGCCGCTCTAAACTTGTATGAAAAACATCCTGAGACTAGAACGGTACTCAGTAGAGCGCATACCTCCGCCAGGTGAACAGTTTACGTTTTGTATCCCAGAGTAGACCAGAAAATCACAATACAGAATCACGTTCAATCAAAATCATCCGTCCACAACTTTTTGAGATATCCAGCTATATATCGTTTTTGGCCCTATCTCCCAATAGTGAAGAATCACTTAAAAATTCTACCAGCCGGATCCTGATCCAGATCTTCACCAAAATTGAATCAATTCTTCCTTGTTACACACACAACCCCTCCACCAAGTTTCATCCAAATCCGTCCACAACTTTTTGAGATATCCTGCTATGTATCGTTTTTGGCCCTATCTACCAATCGTGAAGAATCACTTTTATAATTCTAGTAGCCGGATCCGAATCTGGATCTTCACCAAAATCTAATCATTTCATTATTGTCGCATACGCTACATCTCTGCCAAATTTCGTCTGAATCCGTCCACAACTTGTTGAGATATCTTGTTCACAAACAAACGGACAAATGGACAGACAGACAGTGGTGGAAACATAACCTCCATCCACCTTTGGTGGCGGAGGTAAATATTGGATGTTTTATTGGGTTTTTCAAGAAGTTTATTGAAAGGTTTTATCGTCGAACAAAGCCGATCCGAACTTAGCCGGGCCGGGTTTCACGACCAATCCGGTACAAGCATTCAAAATTACTCTTCAAAATGTTTTCTTGAGGTTTCATCCACAGGGAGTGCTTCAGTGAAAACTCCTATCAACTAGAACGCCACTCAGTAGAGCGCATACTCCCGCCGTGGGTCAAGTTGGAATAGTACGATTTCATAAAAGTTTGAGGGAGTTGTTCAGTGACAACACAAGACAAGACAACACAAGACAGACACTGCACAGATATATACATATATAGAATACATAGGTCATAGAAGATAATGTTTTAAAAAACAAGGCAATTTCACTTACATTTTCGGATTCAGCGTTCAATTCTATATAAGTGAGTGTATTTTGAGGCATGTGTGACTTCAAATAAAATTGTAAGCCAGGAAAAACGTTCGTTTCATTCCTTAGGGATACAACATGTAAAACTGGCCCAAACGTCAAAACAAAACTCGCTCATTTTAAGTCGCACAAGCTAATGCGACCACTCATTCTTCTGGGAAGAATCCCGTGCACATGCTGGTCACACTTATAACTCACCTAAGTCTTTATAAGGTCATCAAATACTGACACCGCGATTGACATTCGCTGAGGTAAATGTTATTGTTGATATCTCTTCTGAGGTAAAAAACAAACAAACAAAAAAAAACGGTTTTAAAGCATTATGCGTATCAAACGATACATTTTATGAAACGGGGAAACCTAATACACACTTTGGTGGTTTTAAAATGACAGAATATGTCTTTTTTTAAATATTTTTTTTAATGAACATTGAAGACGACACTGCTAAAAAATACACCGCTCTAACACATAACCCCAAGTTTAAACTACATTTACAACAAATATGAAAACTATTTTCATATCACAATGTTAAATATAGAATATATAGAAGATAATGTTAAAAAAAAAGAGCCCTATCTTCCAATGGTAAACAATCCTTCAAAAAATTCCTGGATCCAGAATAATATCCTGAGCTTCACCAAAAACGAATCAATTCTTCCTTATCCCAAGGGCAATCATCCCACCAACTTTCATCCAAATCCGTTCAGAACTTTTCCAGATATCTTGTTCACAAACACACGAACACACACACACACGGACTGACACGATCGAATGCATTACTCCCTGGCGGGAGTCATGAACCAACCAAAGAAAGAAATACAGTACCCCAAATGTGAGAAATACGGAGCCGGAATTGATTCGTTTTACTGTCATTGATGAATCTCCAGCAGCGTCAACATTTGCTATGTCCAATTCAACTGTTTCATCTTCGGTTGCTTCAACGTTGGCGACCCAAGATAATTCATTATTCACCTGAAATACATACTGTATAATATATATCAATATCAAAGTGAGTCGTCAATGAGAAGTTTTAAAGGTCTCTTTGTAACTGATGCTTCATTATTTATTTATTTATTTATTTTGATAACACAGTCACTTTAACCAGTCGGAATGAAAAGTGCCTTCACCTGGTACCAGTCCGATGGGTATGCAGTTATTGAAAAAAAAAAAAAACCCCCTTTAGAGGCCATTTTTCGGGAACCGTGGTTGTTGTTGTTTTTCGGTCCCCTTTTTTTGAAGCAATGTTTTACGGCCGGATGCCCTTCCTGACGCCAACCCTTTTTTGCCGCCTTTAACGACAAACAGGGAATTACCAGTGAACTGGTACTCAATTAGCCGACCTCGGAAGGATGACAGGCTGAGTCAACCCCCCTGGCGTTAATTCAGTGATCGACCGGGATTCGAACCCAGGATCCTAGGATCCCAAGCCGGCGCCCTAGCCGCTAGCCCAACACCAGGGATGATGCAGTTATTGAAAGATGGAGTGAAAGCTGCTCGCAGATATCTCATCGAGCATTGTGTTTAACGTTCTTGTATAAGCAGTCTGGGGTCATTGTTTTATCCAATAGCCGTTCGTTAGACTTCCTTCCTTATGCGGACGTTTGCCAAAATCTCGACTGTTATCCTTTCGACTAGGTCCCAATTTCTTCCTGCCTTTTATCCGCATTCATAGTTTTTGTTTTTTCCCTCATGTCATTCTGTCAGTTGTCGTCATATTCTCACGCCCACCCACAATCAAACCTTTTCCTTTTTCCCCTCTCTCTCTCTCTTCTGTTTTCTCCACCATTAACGATTCCTGCTTCGCCTCCAGCACAGGATCTTGGGAGCACAAAAGGCATAAGGAAGTGTGTGCTCGCTTGCAGCGAGATGCCCAAATGTGTTCTTCGTTCTGAGTTTTCAAAGCGTGCTCTCTCTTGTTGTTTTCCAGCATGACCATTTATTCAATTACATTTCAGCAAATGCTACCAAGGTGTTTTTGGTCTGCCATCTTGGCATTCACGACAGCCTATTATTGTGATGTGCCTGAGGTTTGTTCATTATATGGAAGGCCAAATATATGGTTCACAGCGTTTTTGTTTTGTCCATAAAAATATAAGTAAATAAATAATAATATATAAGTAAAAATATTTACAAATATAAGTAAAGTCCATTTATTTGAGTGCGTTGTGAGTGCATGCCTGTTGACATGTAAAAAGTCTAACGATAACTAATTTGAAGTATTCTTTGGTTCATACTAATTGTTCATGTTCCGTCATGATGAGACTTAATTTTTATATTTCATCATATTATACATGTTTGTCTCACCTCTTCCTCGTTAGTTTTCATTTTTAGAGGCATAGGTGACATTATTTATTTATTCATTTATTTTGGGCAGGAAAATACAAGATGGATGCAGAAAGAGACTCACGGGGTCAACGAGGTTAGAAAAGATTGGGGACAATGGTGGTGAGCAGGTGTCTTGAAGACCTGGAGGAAAGAATGAGATTGAAGTGAATGTGGAAGTTGGTTCCACAGGTGGGGGAAAAAAGGGGAATAAATGGTAGAAGGTGATTAATTCTACACATTGGCTATTGGTATTGTTGGGTGTTGTGAAAACTCATTGGCCGGTGACCTTAATGAGGGTTGCAGGGTCTGCTTGTGTTCCAAAGTGTCGCAACAAAAACTGGTCGAGCTAATACATATATATATATATATATATATATATATATATAGATATATATATTATCTCACTTAATCCAAACTTTTCTTTAGATCTCCCTCACAAGTTTTTTTTTTTTTTTTTTTTTTTTTTTTTTTCAAATACCTTTCGGTTTCTTTCTGCTTCCATCATTATATCAAATGCTTTAAAAGTGATAGCCTATCCTTTCGACTGAGCCATATGTGCATTGATGCAACAAAGTGGAGCTGATGTAATTCTCGGACGACTCTTGCAAAGTAAACGTCTCGTCAAACAATCGTGTTTCCATTGCTAGGCGTGTCATAATAATCCATGAAGCGCAGCCAGACGATTGGATCAGCTTGTGGGAAAAGTTCGAGTTTGAGGCGGCAGCTGTTGCTTCCGCTCTAGCCTTTTGACCCCCGATCTGCAAAGGCACAAGTGACTGTTGAAAGCATTTCCATCGATTGTGACCTCTACTTGCGGCAGCGACCCATTCCTCAGCTGCATCCACAGAGGAACTCGCACCAGATTGTCCATGTCCTGTCACGTGTTCTACACCTGCACCGACTTCTTTAATTATACCAGTGCATACTGTTTTGTATTCCCCATAAAATCATCAAATTATCTCGTTAATACCTCCGCCACCAAAGGTGGATGGAGGTGATGTTTTCACCCATGTCTGTTTGTCTGTCTGTTTGTTTGTTTGTTTGTGAACAAAATATCTCAAAAATTTGTGGACGGATTTGGACGAAACTTGTTGGACAGGTTGTGTGTGTGACAAGGAAAAATCGATTCGATGTTGGTGAAGATCTGAATATGGATTCGGATATGATGATTATTTAATTTTTTAAGTGATTCTTCACCTTTGAAGGTATAGGGCCAAAAACTAGACATTGTGGGATATCTCAAAAGGTTGTGGACGGATTTGGACGAAACTTGTTGGACAGGTTGTGTGTTTGACAAGGAAGAATCTATTCGATTTTGGTGAAGATCTGAATATGGATTCGGATATGAGAATTATTAATTTTTTTAAGTGATTCTTCACCATTGAGTGATATGGCCAACCAGGCCAGGCCAGATATGGCCAACCACGAGGTATGCTCTCTACTGAGTGCCGTTCTCGTTTAAATAAGTGTTTTTTTATCTGGAGGGTGATTGATGTTATTTTGTGTTCACCGGTATTATTATTATTCTCATATTCTCATATTATCTCATTACTAGCAACGGTACCCGCCCTACGGGCGGGGCTTCAATTGGGAAGCCGAAATGAAAAGGCAAAATATCAGAAATTGAAGGCAGAAATTTTTTATTTTAAACGATTCATATAAACATCCGTCAAATCATATCACACGTAAATCATCAAAATCAAAACAGTATCTTTAGAATTTCAATAAAAGCCACATCACTGTTCATATCGGTAAATATTATTCCATCGTGTTTGAAATCGTGATATCAACTGTACGCTTTTCTTTAGGGAAAAGAATCATACGAATATGTGAATTGTGGTTGTGTTTCATTGTGATGTTTGTGCGGCGACGGGCGGTGTGTACATAGGGCAGGGACTTAATCAATGCGAGCTGATGACTCGCGCTTACTGGGAATTCCTCGTTCATGGGACACTGTCTCAAGCCCCAGTCCCCATCACGGATGGGGCTCAGCAGTTTACCCGAGCCTGACAGCGAAGGGCAAGGTACACGCTGGCCCGTCCAGTGTAGCGCGCATGCGGCCCCGGACATCAAAGGGCATTAAACGTTCATTAAACATTAAACGTTCATTAAAGGATTACGAAACGAAAAACATTACGAAATTACGTTCACACCGTCACGTCAAACACTACCGTGAACACATACATCGTCACAATGAGAACATCGTCACAATGAACGTTATGCGAACGCGAATGTTATGCGGGAGTCCAAACCTGAGAATGCTGGAGACCAAAGCTGAAATTGGGAAAACTAAATAGCCTATTTTACTCCCAGGGGTCCCAGGATTACCCACCCAAAATATCTTTGCGATCGGTTCAGCAGTTTTTGCGGTACCTTCGAACAGACAGACGGACATTTGGTGAATTATAGTAAGATATTGTTGTTATTGTTATTATTATTCTATTATATTATTCACCTGTTTTGTGTTCTTGAGATGGTTTGGTCATGTGTTGAGGAAGGATGAAAGTGACTGGTTGAGAAGAGTGATGGAAATGAATGTAGAAGGAAGTAGAGGACGGGGAAGACCGAGAAAGACTTGGCTAAAGATGGTGGAAGAAGAAATGGGGGCAAGGGGGTTAACAAGGGGAGATGCAGAAAATAGGGCAAAATGGAGAAGATTGTCATGGGGACCGCAACGCTAACCCCCGCTCTAGCAGGGGAAATGGCCTTAAAATGCCTGTTGTTGTTGTTGTTGTTGTTATTATTATTCGCCAGGGTTTTTAACGCACATTGGTGCACTTAAACAAATAGTATGTTGAATAGAATGCAATAATAAAAGTGACACCAAATCATGATTAAAGAATGATTATATAAGTGGTGGCAAGACCAGCCAAAGTACAAATTAACTCATTATTCCAGAAATGGGATGGAGAGTCATTGATTGATGAGATAATATTGTGGAAGAGAAATAAACAGAGCCGACAACAAGAAATTTAGAAATAAAATACAATAAACCCAAAGGAGGATGGATCACATTGAGAGAACTCTGTTTGGTGCGATTTGTAAACAAACTTTCTCAAGAGAAAAACGTTCTGTTCTACTTTTGTTTTGTTTTTAACCAAGAATACATCCAAGGTCAGCACCTATGCAGAGATTGTGTCTTCCCAGATATTGCATTTTCATTTTAACGAAACGTAAATGGTGCTTGATGGAAACATCTATTTTTTATTCCAATTTTAACAGGACGATCCCATAAGCCAGAGAACCCCAAACCGCGTGAGCCGTCGACGTCCACAGACCCAGCACCTCCTCCTCGGCACCCGGGAGATGATCCACGAACACCTGATATTTGCCATGGCGGCTTTGATACCGTGGCCATGTTACGAGGAGAACTGTTTGTTTTCAAGGTGTGTTTCCTTTATTCTTTTCTTTATGACCGAACGGAGTAAGTTTTACCATTTCTGTTAGGTACTCGATAGTAGAGCAGACCATTGCTGTATTTTTAAGTGAAAAGCAACGCTTATTCTTTGCGGAAACCAAAGGACGTGATCATTTTGAGTCACGAGCTGGACTGCAATAAATAGAAGTTCAGACAAAGGAATTTACGTTGATACGTCAAAACAAATGTCCTGCTTGTTTGTCTTTGTGGACATGCTTCCTCGAAGCACCAATAAAGAGACGGAAATAGTTGACTGCTACGTAATAACCAGCTGTCCTCCTGTGATGCTGTTTTGGACAACAACAAGAAAAGAACCTCGATGAGGAAATTCTGACGACACTAGGGGGGTTTTGTTGAAATGAACATTCATAACCAGGACATTTGTTTTTCTCTCTCCCTTCCTGTTGCTGCGCCTTTTTACTTCTTTCATGGCATTTGCCGAGAATGTGTACACGTCGTTGCCCAAAAATACCCATTTACTTTGTTTGTCGATAGTTTCTATGGTTCATGCATTCATACTGTGCATAAAAGTCAATTGGCAATCTTAAAGTGAAATGTTTACGAGGTGCATCACAGTACCATGTGCCCAAAGCTTTGAGGTAAAAAAAAAAGTTGGTACACTGTCAAACAATCGCTTAATTGGAAAACACACAGTCACATTAAAAGATCACGATGGTTTAGCGAGCTGGTGAAATCATGAAACCTTACTGAAGAGGAAGTGGAAACTTGGAGATCTGGGAGGACTCAGTTCCATCTTTTGAAACCTGCATATGGAGATACCAACCAACGACACACGCATCGCCTGCTCCTCTCAATATATTGTAACGAATTTGAGAAGTGTAACGGTTTTGAGAAGTGTGACAATTTTGGAGAAAGTGTAACGAATGTGAAAAGTATGGTTTTGTTGTGTGTAACACCCTCGTAATGTAAATAATGGTCGCAGCCGTCCTCCTAGTTAATTCCATGAAACTTACACACAGGCCACGATATATCTTTTTAAATAGTTTATTTCCTTATTCTATGTAGGCTAAATATGTGTTTCCCACTAGATTGACTCTGCATTGCATCAAACGAAATAAAGCGTAGGCCCCTCCGATGATCCATGGCAGCTCAAGTGCCAGGGATTCCCCCACTTGAGCTTTCACAGCAACCGTTTATTGCAGTACTGAACTGCTGTGCAACGTGACGGCACATTACCTGCAGCTGCTGACCGGTTTTCGCCATTTGCGGCCATTACGAACAAGGGGAGTGGCTAGAGAAGACGGGTCGCCCCCCTCGTCCAACCCAGAACAAGGGGTTTGGCTAAGAGAGGGCGGAGCGGGAACCCCGGAGAAAGTGCGCGAAGGTTCGGGGAGGAGACCAATATAAGCCGCCGCGGGACGCACTCCACGCTCCAGCTCTGACCCCGTCCTCTTGCTCTGACTCCGTCCTCTTGCTTGCTGTCGCTCGTTGTTGCTGGGGAGAAGGAAGACGCCTGAACGAGCAGGTGTGTGCGAGCCATCGTGCGACCAGCTGCGCTGCAGCTAAGGGGGGGCAGCTAAGGGGCCGCAGGCCACGAAAAGGACGCGCCAGGTAGCAATCGACGCTGGACCCTCCATTGCCTCCCAAAACAACCATCCATCCTCAAGCCATACCTGCCTGCAATATCCCCCGTGTAAGTGTGAACGTCGTCTGTCCTAATCGTTGTCCTGGGGTTAAGTAAATAGACTAGTATAAGCTAACGATGCACTGTGTGACTGCTTCTTCCATCCATTGCTTGTAAATAATTTTGATCGCTCCTTCTTTTTGCTTGTGTGTATAATAAATCCTGTTATTCCTCCGTACTCTGTCTTCTTCTCTCTTCCTTCTCGTTCGGTCGCTTTAGAGGTTTCCCAATTGAATATCTGTGGTGCAATCTGGTCAACGTTGGGGGAGTCGGGCCAATCGGGGATCCTGTAACGGTCGCGGTGGACCATCCGCTCGGCCCAAAGTAACATCTAAACCGCGTCCGTAACAATATGAATTCACTGAACAGTAATGGTGATTAGCCCCCGTTGAAGTTAGTTTGAAGTGGGGCTAATTGATTTGGGTCTCTTCCGTGCGTCCGTATGTCCACAACCATATCTCGGAAATGTATGGACCGATTTTTGTACTTGGAAGAAAGACAATACATGATGGTATACATATGCACATTATTTTGTTTTGCGATGCGATCAAAGATGGCCGACTGGCGGCCATTTTAGTTGTAAAAAAAAACCCATATTGAACACTTCCGCAACAATTTCTCGGACATGCATTTGTTGGTGTTGTTCAAACTTGGCACACAGATATGGTTTACATATGCACGCCATTTTTTTTCGAGATCAGATCGAAGATGGCCGACTGGCGGCCATTTTGTTACTTAAACTTGTCTTCAACAATTTCTCGGATATGCATGGTCCGATTTTGTTCAAACTTGGCCCAAGCACAGAGTACATGATGGCATACATATGCACCTCACTTTATTTTGCGATCTGATCAAAGATAGCCGACTGGTAGACTGGCAGCCATTTTAGTTATAAAAAACCTGATAGTGAACACGTCCTCAACCTTTTCTCAGACATGCATTTACCGATCTTTTTCAAATTTGGCACACAGATAATGAATGATGGGTTACATATGCACGTCATTTTTTTCGAGATCAGATTCAAGATGGCCGACTGGCGGCAATTTTGTTCCTTAAACGTGTCCCCAATCATTTCTCGGACATGCATGGACCGATTTTGTTCAAACTTGGCACAAAGACAATACATGAGTATTCATATGCAAAAGATTTTGTTTGGTCCAAAGCGAACGGCTTGCGGAGTTTGGTAAAGAAATCGCCATAGCTCGGTAACTACTTGTCCGATTAATTTAAAACCTTGAAAAGGCACATCCTCGGGTCCCCAGCAATATACCTGGCAAGTTTCAAGTATATCGGACCGGTAGTTGTCGAGAAACAGCGGTCGCATACACACAGACACACACACAGACACACACACAGAGATTACTGTAATTATAGATAGATGTTCTGCCTCAAAATAGTTGTTTACTTAAAGTAAGAACTTTACATTTTGCAAATACCTGGATCATCAGCTCAGCTCCGTTCTTCATAGAGATATCGACCCTTTCAGCCCTGAACCTCTCTGAACAGTGGGTCTACATCAGGAGATCCACAACCTCATCTGTGTCCAGACAGCCAGTCAACCCATCAATACAACCTCTGTCATTTACCACTTATACATACATCCACACACCAAAAACATGTATGATATGGGTGTATAAACAGCTATATGTGGTAAAGTGGTCAATGGAATGGGATTGCAATTGCAGATCACCTTTGATCAGCCTTAATCGTGCCATTGCAGGGTCCGTGGTTGTGGCGAGTCAGAGATAAACATGTGTTGGATGGATACCCAATGTCTCTCAGCTATTTCTGGCATGGCCTGCCCAATGGCATTGACTCGGCTTACGAGAGGGCTGATGGCAAATTTGTCTTCTTCAAAGGTAAGTTGGGGCTGAACTTCACCGACTGGATACAACTTGCAGCATTTTGTTCCTCTGTGATCATGTATGCGGTCTTTCATCCCGATCACTTATGTTGCTCTATTATATATTTTTGCGGAGAAAAGGCTTATGTGCCACTACCATCTCTAAAATCTCAATTTCCTGTTTAAGTTGACGATAGATTGACTCCCTCGTCGTGCTATTTGAAAATAATAGACCAGAAACAGTGAATTGTATTTTGTGCATTGTATGGACAGGTTGGGTGTGTCCTGTCCATCATCAGTTGTATCAAAAATGTATATTGTGCTGTTCATCAGCTCTACAGACATAAAGACTGAAAGGTGCTGTCGGGTCCTCCAGATTAACGTCCATTTGAGGGACGGTACACATTGATGCCTCACTCTTCGTGCGACATACCAGGATGGTAGTTTATAGCTGGGTTACATTTTCGAACACTGGCCATAGAGAGTTTGAAGGCAAGAGTGCACATCTCTAGGAGACGTCCAGTCCACAGCTGCCTATAAACATGAGATAAAAGACTTATGTTGTTTTTGTTTGAATTGATGAAACAGCAGGTACAAAAAAACTGGTAATCATGGTGTTAATTGTTCGTTTTGTTAACTCCGCCACCAAAGGTGAGCGGAGGTTATGTTTTCACCCCTGTCTATTTATCCGAATCCATCTATAACTTTTAGAAATATCGTGCTATATATCGTTTTTGGCTCCATCTCTCAATGGTGTAGCATCACTTTAAAATTATTGTATCCAGAGCCGTATCCAGATCTTCACCTAAATCTAAGCAATTTGTCCTTGTCACACACCCAACCTGTCTATCAAATTTCGTCCGAATCCGTCCACAACTTTTTGAGATATTGTGCTATATATCGTTCTTGGCCCTGACTCGATGGTTAAAAATAACTTTTAAAATTATTGTATCCAGAGCAGTATCCGGATCTTCACCTAAATCTAATCAATTTGTCCATGTCACACACCCAACTTGTCCACCAAATTTCAGCTGAATTCTTCCATAACTCTTTGAAATATCCTGCTTACAAACAGCCAAATAGAAGTGAACACATGACCTCCATCAATGTTCGGTGGCAGAGGTAACAAGGTTATGCACTGCCTGGTGCTAATGTGGTCAAATGTAAAGAAAGATCGTCACGGAGTCAAAGTGCTGTCGTGATGCTAATTTCTCCGTTAAATAAGTGATGAACATGTCTTCTTTTTTTTTCATCTTCCTAAAGTGCACCCCTCCTCCTTTCTGAAGGTTCCAAGTACTGGGTGTTTGATGAGGCAACACCACTACGCGGCTACCCCCAACCACTGATGCATCTCGGGACAGGGCTCCCAACAGATAGAATCCATGCCGCAGTGAGCTGGGAATCCCAGCGCAGGACGTACTACTTCCAAGGAAACAAGTAGGGTTTGCAGAAACTGTATGGACATAAATGATCTTTCTACCTATGCCCCCGAAGGTGGCCAGAGGCATTATGTTTTCGGGTTGTCCGTCCGTCCGTACGGACTAAACCTCGTTTTTCTCAGCAACCAAATGTCCGATTGAGACGAAACTTTCAGGGTAGGAGTGACACCCATGCAGAATGTTTTTTTGATAATTGTGACGTCATAGGTCACGTGGTCTGGCAGCCATCTTGGATTAAATGCAAATAATAATAAAATTATTTCTCGGAAACCACTGAATGGAAAAATTTGAAACTTGGCACATTGTCAAGTACTCCCAATGGGGAACAAAATCATGATAATGATGACATCATAGGTGAAGTGGTATGCCAGCCAAAAATGTTTTAATCGAATTCCTTATCCTAAAAATCTTAAATTGCATGCACATGATCACAGACCCATTTGTATTGAAATATTAAATGTATGACATCATAGGTCACATGGTTTGGCAGCCATATTGGATTTAACCTAAAACCTTAAAAAAACATCTCCCAAACCACCAAATCAATTGACTCGAAACTTTACGTGTGTCATTGACTAGGCATGGCGATTAAAAGTTGATCAAGAAAACATCATTGGTCACATGGTGTGGCAGCCATATTGGATTGAAGGAAAATATTAAATCATTATATCTCTGAATCCGCTCACCCTATGGATGCAAAATTTTACAAATCTCATCAAACACCATTGTTGCATATCGTTTGAAAATGATGATGTCATAGTTCACGTAGGTTGGAAGCCATCTTGGATAGAAAAACGAATCTTGTCTGATCAACACGAAACTTCACAAACGTGATCCCCTACCCATACATATGCCGAGTGTACATTTTTTAAGGTCATATGTCACGTGATGTGGCAGCCATATTAGCTTGAAAGCCGATATTTAAAAAAAATCCCTTCTCTGAACCCGCTTCACCGATCGATGTGAAACCTGTCATGGCTGGTGAAAATGTGATACTTGAAAACAGCTGAAGGGATATAAATCAAACTTGTTTTATTTTTAGGACAGTGAACGAGGGCATCTACCCATTGTCACAGGCAGTGACTATGCGAAGGCATATTGGCGACACAGTCGCATTTCTCTAGTTCTTCATACATTTATAATTGATAATTTTGTGATAATTCTGAAATTCTTATGTGATTCCTATTGAGAGATGGGGACAAAAATTATATATAGCACGATATTTCAAAAGGTTGTGTCCAGATTATGACAAAGTTAGGTGGATGCATTGGTTAAGTGACAAGAACAAGCCAAATGAGATTTGGTTATGGTCCGGATGCAGATCCAGCCTATCAGTGGGATAGAAAATGTAAACTCTTCATCCTGGTAGAGGTGTGCCGTTCTCTACCGAGTGCCGTTCTAGTTTGCTAATATCTTTACAGCTAATTGTTTGTTTTGTAGTGGATGCTCCATTGCTTTAATATTTGTACATACAGTATCTTTAAATCGTATGCCTTACAAATACAAGTACATCACATGAGACAGTATTTTCTAACTATGCCTAAACTGAGCGACGGTCATGCCCTGCACAGGTACTGGCGATACAATGAGGTACGCCGCGAGTTAGAGTCTGGGTATCCCAAGCCTATCGACGTGTGGGGAATTCCCAACTTTCCACAGGCTGCTTTCGTTGACAGAAGTGGAGGTGAGTCATAATGCAGAGAATGAAGGATTCAGCTCTTAAAGGTAGGAGTTGGATGGAGGAGGTAGGAGTTGTTAGCGATGATTGAACATCTGCGGTACTATTGATGTTGCGCATTTGGATTCACCTGCATATTATCTAAGTAAGGGGGAAGTTGGAGGTCGGGTGGTTGGGGATGTCGATTGATCAAAATAAAATGAAGGATGAGGAAAGGAGATCATGAATAAATGGAGGCAAGGGAATGTAGAGATAGTTCTTTATTATGTTTTTGAAATTGTTTATTGTCCTCTACAGTGTATACCTACTTTATGAAAGGAAACAAGTACTGGGCTTTCCACAACAAGGACAATCGCCCAGAGCCAGGATACCCCAAATCTCTACTCGTCGATTGGCTGGGTTGCACCAGCGACGTTGTTCCAACGGATGGTGATGACGAGAACACCAACGTTGACGAACACGGGCCCACGGTTTTCGGGGACAATGGGCGATCGGATGATAGTGATACACAAGCGGGGGACAACCCCGAGATGGAGCCCGCTAAACCAGGCGTTGACATCTGGGCCGTGGTCTTGCCGTGCGTGCTGATCGCCGGCCTTTTACTCGGCATCATTGCCGTGGTACTGGTGCGGCGGCGCGGTGCACCAAAGCCACTTCGTTACTGCCAGCGTTCCATGCAACAATGGGTTTAAACACTTTTATTTGCCCCGTCTCCCAGGTTGAATAAAGTGTGACAGACTTCTAACTATACCACAGTATACCATATAAATACTACGATATTGCTAAAACTTTACTAATAGGTTTATTTTATCGTACACTGTGGTATAGAGCAATCTTTTAGATTATTGAAATTTTCACGAGTTGTGTCCTGCCCTGGCCTATACCCTGCGGTGATTGTGCGCTAAGCACAGTTGCGTCCGGATCCATTCCTCATCGCAGGGTGGAATTTTCATGCCTCCTCCACCGTGATGACTTTATCTCAGATTTCACATCCAAACCTCCTGGATAACGCAGTCTGAGTGGTGCCATCACCGGCTGAACAAACCGACATCTCATTTACCTGCACAGAAAATCTCCGTAGCCATCATGATCTGAGCTTCACTAACATTGAATTGAGTTCATAGTTTTTTTTTTCCTTTCCTTTTCATTTCCTTCCATTCCTCCACCCCCCCCCCCCCCTTCCCCTTCTCTGCACATGGTCCTTACCTCCTCAAGCACCCAAGCTGAAGTTGCCACTTTGTTATCGTTTCCCTTTGGACACTAGATATTATGCATACCAGTGTTGCCTTCTAAGTACATCTGGTATGCCGTGATGGTTTGAGCAGTTTATTGCACCAAATCGTACTGTTACTCAGATGTTATTGCAGGGCCACAGCCTCATCTAAGTCTGCCAATGAGGAAGACTAGAATTTGGGTTTCCTTCCTCCTATAATTTGAAGATCTCAAGTTTATTGCTTACTATAATCCGTATTGCGAGTAGATCCATGGGGAGAACTTTCCAGTTTTACAATCAACTTCTCACGTGTTCTTACCGTGATGTGCCTTTTGCTGTGGGTGGGTCAGGGGCAGCGGAGTGAGCGGGAAAGCCAAACTCTAGTATTTGATGCCACTGCTGTTAACACTGTGATTTAGGGTCCCGTGCCCTCCACACCGAACACTATATTAGTGCCTTTTAAAAATCGATGGGGCATCATCATTTTGTTTACCGACCAAAACCAAAGATGGATAATGAATGAGGTATTGTTGAGTATCGATTGACCTTTGTTTAACGACGGAGTTTCAGATTTTTCTGCAGGCCGATACTTCATTTCCATGTTCTAAGAACCTCTCGTGGACGTAACGTACACTGCGTTCCGAGCATCAATAGAGCCATTCTACCTATTAATTGTTTGAGAGCGTCTCAGGTAGTGAAACAGTTTGAGAGTTGTAACACAGCAAATGGTGTTGGTACAACAATTGGAAAGGTGTTTCTCACTAACCCGTAAGCCTTTGTTTCCTTGGCCTTAACTTTGACATGCCCGAGCTTTTCAGTCCAACTCACCATTTCGTCTACCTTCCAGAAGACGAATATCCACACGATTGTATTTATACGTATGAGGCAATGATGATTGCGCACCTGAAACAAAATCGGATAGTGCCAAATCATCGTGGAAGCTAAAGGCAGTATATCGCTTGCTTTGGTACATGTGCTCAGATTGTTTCCCTATGTGTATTCATTGCATCTGATTTTTCTACACATTGCCACTTTTACAAACTTTCCTTTTTGTTATTTACATCGGGGCTGTACACAAAATACATCTCTTTTTTATATATACCCTTCCCCTCCCATGTTCAGCCTGGTGTTGGCTTAGCTTTTAGGGTGCCGGCTTGGGATCCTAGGATGCTAGGTTTGAATCCCGGTCGATCGCTGAATTAACGCCAGGGTGGTTCACTCAGCCTGTCATCCTTCCGAGGTCGGCAAATTGAGTACCAGTTCACTGGTAATTCCCTGTGTATCGCAAGAGGCGACTAACAGGGTTGGCGGCAGGAAGGGCATCCGGCTGTAAAACTTTGTTTCAAAAAGGGGACCAGGGTGCCAAAAAAAGGCCAACCCCTGCTCTGCGGGGAAAAATGGCCTCTAAAGGTGGTTCTTCTTCTGCCATGTGATGCTCAGTGATGCTTTGCCTGACCCCAACCCTATAAAAATATGTGACTGAATGAGAACACGGTATCCTTTTAGAAAACTTCAAGCAGCTTCAATTCTGCAAGTTCATTTTTTTTTGGTTTTGTTTTTTAATTGGTGGCATCTCACAGCCCAGTCACTTGTTTAGTGTTACCAATCGGCTCCCTCCAAATTTTACAAACTTCCAGTTGACCTTCCTGCTTTCTCCTTTTCGGAAATGAAGTCTCCCGTAGCTTCATATTCGACTAAACAGCGCCTCGGATATTTTTGGACGAGTTGAACCGAAAACAAGGCCGTTCCAAATTGACGTGTCCGCCATACAACAACAACAACATGCATTTTAAGGCCATTTTCCCTGCTAGAGCGGGGGTTAGCCTTGCGGTCCCCATGACAATCTTCTCCATTTTGCCCTATTTTCTGCATCTCTCCTTGTTAACCCCCTTGCCCGCATTTCTTCTTCCACCATCTTTAGCCAAGTCTTTCTCGGTCTTCCCCATCCTCTACTTCCTTCTACATTCATTTCCATCACTCTTCTCAACCAGTCACTTTCATCCTTCCTCAACACATGACCAAACCATCTCAACCTGTTCCTCTTCACAGACATGGTGAAGGGAAATCCAAGATGGCCGCGCCCATGAAGATGAAGTCACGTGACTGTGGCTTTGAAACCCTCCTCCCCTCATTGACTCCCTGTGACGCTCCGGCAAACACCCCCCACTCCCCACCAAATCATCACGTATTTTATGTATGGCCCCTTCCTAAAGTTTTAATAGAGGCAACGTCTTTTTTGGAATACTCACCTCCTAAAGGTTAACTTGATGTAGACGTTTTCACAATAGCTATATATACCTGCTGATTTTTCTTCTTCTTCTTGGCAATTCTTTTGTATTCCTAGTTTGTTGGCATTTAATCGGAGGTTTAGATCAACTTTGAAGGAAATAACTGGACACGAAGAGAAAATGAAAAGTTAGATTTCTGTAAGAGAAGAAGAGTGAAGATAATTGAACTCAGATTGTGTATTTTATGCTATAGAGGGACTGAGGTTTGTAAGTCCAACCAGACTCTTCTTACCTTCCGAGTTTATCCTTCTTGCACCATCAGCATAATCGGGCAACAAGAAACGAATCGAAATGTGTGCGTAGGCACACTGTGGTTTAGCCATAGAGAATGCTGGGTAAAGAGAAGAATCACATTCTTGGGGTTTTGGCTCCAGGCCTGTAGTGTTCTGAAGCTGATATTTATTTGCACTGCTAAGGTCTGCTTTGGCTCGATTGTCCGTGCTTTGTCCTTTCGCCTCGTGTGATGTAACCACCGGCCAAGACCTGATTTCTACTCTTGGTATTCATAGCTCCAGGGTGTATATAAGACAACATTGTGTATGGGTAGAGCACAATTTGAGTGGTGACATCATTTATCCTCAGCTGTTAGATCCTTTAGGATTCGCGTTGAAAATACCGGAGAGTGAAAAACCCATTAATGCCAAATAGCTTTTGGCCCTGAGATGCTGAGGCAGCCAGAAAATGGGCCTAGTTGGCAGCGAATGTCGCTTAGCCTGATTTTCAGCTGTATAAACAGCAGAACCATGGGTTTCCATTTGCTGCAGCCATTTGCAACAGAGATTCCATGGGTCTGGCAGGGTAGGCGTACCTTTTGGGAGATGCGCCCGATGATGATTCCGCAGGCAATACACGGACGTGGCCTTTCGATTGCATATCAAGCCTGTACTGAACTACGCAATGAAGAAATCTTTCAATTTTTCGGGATTATTTCAGTTTCTATAGGAAAAGAAAGCATGTTTACAAAACTGCTGCAATCGTAAAATTGTAACATCGGGCCAGACATTGCATTTGTTCTGGACAACAAATGCAGCCTTTGGCTAGATAAAAACCACTAGCCACCACCAACTCTTTGACATTCTGCTTTCTTTTGTATATGTTTCTGTGAATCTTTCCTTTTGCTGAAATATTTTGCACTGTCAGGTTCATTCCTCGGTGCGAGGTTATTGGCGCAAATGTTTTTGTAATTTTTTTTGATAATTAATGTAATAATAATTATTGTTTTGGGCTCTACCTGCAGGACAGGGAGGTCTGTTTGTGATTTGTATGTTTCGAAACAAGATCCTCGTAACAGCACGGAATGCACCTGTTTTGTGTATCGATCCACTTATTTTCTTCTTTTTTAAACCTTGTGCATGGCTTTTGCAGCCCCTAGATTTAATGGCAGCCAAAATAACTTAATCTCGGTTTTGTGTTCTCTGTGTGTGTTTGTGCATGCACTTTTCAACCACTGAATTGGGTCGTGGAGATTAGAATGGAATGAGGACATGTGATGCATGAGCAACATTGTGTGCTGTACTAACCAGGACATTGTGTGGGCCTATGGGAGTGGGTTTTAAAGTTCGCCCACCCCCAAATATTAAGGAATGAATGAGATGTTGGTCCTTTTAGCTATGGTTTCACATTTGGGTCACATGTTCTTCCCGGCGGTGGGTGAGTTTAGTTTCAGGGTGCTGCAAGTGAGGTCGTGTTTCCTCTGGTTGTGAAAGCTTTTCTGGACAGGGAAGAATATGTTTGACTCCCCTTGAACGTTCTTGATCAAAATCCACGTCAGACCAAGCGTCAAACCGAGTTCAGATGTTCCTGTATGCAGGTCTGTCGTGGATGGAACCCTATTGTAATTCTGTTAGGAGAAGCATGCAATGAATAGTTTTTTCCAACCAGGTGAAAAACTGCCATTTTCAAATGGTGGTTTTGTCTTTCATTTTTGGAACGGCAGGACGTCAACAAGTGCCATTCGCTCTGGTTTATCTATTACTTTCACTTTGAAGAGATGTTGGGCTGTTGTCACCCACAGAATACAAATCACTGGAACAAAATGTGTGCTGATGTAGTGTAGTTGTTGCAAATATCACTGCATTGTTGTCATCCAGGATCTAGGCTCAGATGCAGCTCCGCATCCAGTCCCACGATTCAGGCCGGGATCCAGGCTCGTGATTCAGGCCATGATCCAGGCTTGTCTTCAGGCCCACATCTAGGCCAGGATCCAGGCGGGCAATTGAGGTCATGATCCAGACCGGAATCCATGGCCATGATCCAGGCCCGCGATTCAGGCCATGATCCAGGCTGTGATCCAGGCAGTGAGCTATGCCCGCAGTCCAGGCCATGATCCAGGCCCACATCCACATTAATTGTTGGAAAATACCGTTTTGATGATAGTTTATGAAGCCAGTTGTGCGAGGGATTAATTGAAAATGAATGAAGCCATTTAATTGTCGTTGTTATTGTGGTAATAATATATTTGTCTCCTCGATTCATGCTGAACATAATGGGTACATCTCCATGCTGCTGTTTTGATGGAAGCTTGACAGATGTTTGAACGTTTCTTTTTAAAGACTGCTGTGCAAATTCCCTTGCTTTGTATTGACAAGTGCTGGTTCTAACGCTTTGTTTGTTTGTTTTGTATCAATTGCAAAGTTTTTGACGCATCTTCCTTGTTTCATCTGAAATTTTAAACTTCTCTGCTGGTTTTCTCCGTTTTTATTGAAATGTTAATTTGTGTTTTAATAATTACAGTAGTAACAGTAGACTGGTTGGGGGTACTTTCTATTAGATTTGCACACATTTCAAATAAAATTAACTTGTTTAAAAGAATTGTCTGCATTATGCTTTGTACATTGTTATCGGTTGAAGACACTTCTGCGCTGTCTTGTCTGGTCTCGAATCTCGATCAAGCTGTAAACTGTCATCCTGGTGCTTCGCAATCCGGGAGAGTCATCAATGATCAATGTGTGCGTTTAAATGGGCGACGAGTCTGCCGGCGTTAGTTTGTGGACCTTAAAGATCCTACGGTGTCTTTTACGGAGAAGCGGCGAGTTATCGCTGGCACGATTCCGACATCTTGCCAAAACTCTCACCTATCTGAACGTGACCATCGAATGATCATGATCGGATATTAACGACATTGATGAATCATCGCCCTGTCTGTGAAACACCAGCGTGACAGTTTATAGCTGGGTTGAGATTCAAACCCAGGATGCACTGCTTCGAGGCGAATGTGCACACCCCTAGGCCATCCTGCCAGCCTATACATTTTACTTAAACTAGCAGAGCACCCACCCTATGGGCGATCTTGTTCCAAGTGAGTGTGCAACATGTTCTGACACGTCCCTTAATTTGGGCGGTGTATAAGCAACAGACCGCTGCCTCGATCGCTCCTGAAAATACAAATAACCAAGGTTAAATACATGAAGCAACAACATCTCAGATGATTCCAGTTGCACTGGGCCATAGGCTGGGGCCTGAAGCCTAAGGGCCGAAACATATTATCGCCTTCACAAGGCCCACGACGCATAACAGCTGCAACCTTTCGATATTTGATGACGCTTTTAAGTCTTTAAAATTTATAGGGCGTGGCATAGCGTTTGTGAATATGACACTTCCGAAGATGTCTTAGGCTTAGCATCGCACCAAAATGGCAGCTGTGATTTTTTTTTTTCTACAGGTTACAATTGTGGGTGGAGTCAAGCCAGCTGTCCAACCAATGGGTATAGAGCAAACATACATACATACACACAAATATTTGCTCCATCATATATAGATTATGATTCCCATTGCTATGAAATATATGTCATTTGCCTTTCATTTGTAAATGATATGACGATGCTGTTACTCAGTACAGTAACACTGTACTGTAAATAAAGTTCACACTTCAATAGCTTCACAACAACGGCGATGTTCACATTAACATCACTTGCAACGGTACAGGGCGGGGCTTCAATTGGGAGGCCCAAATGAAAAGGCAAAATATCAGAAATTGAAGGCTTTTTTTTATTATAAACGATTCATATAAACATCCGTTAAATCATATCACACGCAAATCATCAACATCTAAACAGTATTTGTAGAATTTCAATAAAAGCCACATCACTGTTCATATCGGTAAATATTATTCCATTGTGTTTGGAAAAATTGGAAAATTGGGAAAAAATTGGAAAAACAATATAGCCTATTTTACTCCAGGGGGTCCCAGGATTACCCACCCAAAATATCGTTGCGATCGGTTCAGCCCTTTTTGCGGTACCTGGGGACGGACAGATATTTGGTGAATTACTGTATAGTAAGATGATGCTTCCTTACATCTTGTGACCATTTGTGTTCTCAACACACCACCTGGACTGGCACTGACAGAATGGCCTATACCCGAGACTAGAGGGACGCACACTGACCTGTAAGCTATCTCGCTTGGGTTCGAATCCCAACCCAGCTAAACACTGTCATCAGAGAGATTCATCAATCTGTGTGCCGTGCCTTGAATGGGACAATAAGCCGGGCATCCTGTCTGTCAGCACCATTTGGTGGACATAGATCCCAAGGTGTCCTTCACGAAGAGTAGGTGAGCTATGATTTAAAAAAGTTAATTTTTGCGCAACATTAACAATACACTTATCAAATGCTGAGATTCCATGGGCACAAACCTAACGAAGGGAAAAAGTGTGTATAAACACAATCCTGGGGCATGCCATCACACCACAGAAGGTTTCCAGAGACGTACGACAGCGCAACAAAAAAGGAGTGTCTGCAGTAAGACAACAATTCACGTCATGGGTGAAATACATGCCAAACAATGAGGACTATATTCTGGACATGAGATGTCCCACGATCTGTTATCCTTCTGTACAAACCACTGACCACCATTTCGTAAACAATAAGCTTGGATTGCCTTGTTATTGTTTTACAAAACTCACGTGATCCTTTCGTATGGGCATCATTAAGGCTCCTGGAAGAAGTCCAAACGTCACAGAAGTGCAGATAATGGAATAGCAGAACTCGTAAAACTTTAAAAACACATCATGGGGAAACTATACAAATAAAAGGAATGGGACAAAAACTATAGTCGGCCAAGAGATACATAATTTGAACAATTCTGAAGTCGTCCCGTCTGCTGACATTAGTTGGTGGATGTTAAAGATCCCACGATGTCCTTCACGAAGAGTCGGCGAGCTATCTCCGGCACCCGGAACAAATTATAAATGAATGCTCTAACATACAGGGGGCACTGCATCAGTGGCACAGCCACAACCCCAGTGATGCTACCCAGCAACTTTGTGCTGCATACGGAAAGAAGAAGAATACTTCAAAAGTGGGGGGTGCCACACAACTGGTCCAGCCAGGTATCCAGCACCTTGTTTAAAGGGTACGACTGAAGTTGTACTGGGAAGGAATTTGTTAAAACTAGGAAAAGGTGTAATTTGATTCGTGAAACCATCAAGAGAGATACGTTTCTTCCCAAAACAGCAGGTGGTGTTTGTAGAGTAGGTAACTTTGTGGTTGACTACATAACCACTGTGCTGGTATGGGATGAGATCCCCTCCATCCACCAGCCTCTGCCCCCAAATAACCCACAACCCCTCCATCCATCAGCCTCTGCCCCCAAATAACCCACAACCCCTACATCCACCAGCCTCTGCCCCCAAATAACCCACAACCTCTCCATCCACCAGCCTCTGCCCCCAAATAACCCACAACCCCTCCATCCATCAGCCTCTTCCCCCAAATAACCCACAACCCCTCCATCCATCAGCCTCTGCCCCCAAATAACCCACAACCCCTCCATCCATCAGCCTCTGCCCCCAAATAACCCACAACCCCTCCATCCATCAGCCTCTGCCCCCAAATAACCCACAACCCCTCCATCCATCAGCCTCTGCCCCCAAATAACCCACAACCCCTCCATCCATCAGCCTCTGCCCCCAAATAACCCACAACCCCTCCATCCATCAGCCTCTTCCCCCAAATAACCCACAACCCCTCCATCCACCAGCCTCTGCCCCCAAATAACCCACAACCCCTCCATCCACCAGCCTCTTCCCCCAAATAACCCACAACCCCTCCATCCATCAGCCTCTTCCCCCAAATAACCCAAACCCCTCCATCCACCAGCCTCTGCCCCCAAATAACCCACAACCCCTCCATCCATCAGCCTCTTCCCCCAAATAACCCAAACCCCTCCATCCACCAGCCTCTGCCCCCAAATAACCCACAACCCCTCCATCCATCAGCCTCTTCCCCCAAATAACCCACAACCCCTCCATCCATCAGCCTCTTCCCCCAAATAACCCAAACCCCTCCATCCATCAGCCTCTGCCCCCAAATAACCCACAACTCCATAATAGCCACGTGGTGGTACCACCCGGGCGGCTGTGAGCAGTGCACCACCACAACCCTCATTGTGCATATTATGTTTGATAATAATAATGTAATGAATGATTAATGTAACCTCAGGTGGTTTTTAGATGTCACGTGCTCACAAGTCGAAAACCATTTTACCAAAAATATGTCGATAACCTGCCTGCTGTAACTTGTCAGTTTGTACAGGTAAGAAAATGACCCACCTCTGAACAGTTGTGTCACGTGACACCAATCTCATTGTCCACCTCCAAACAGTCATGTCACGTGACGCCAACCTCACAGCCCACCTCCAAACAGTCATGTCACGTGACGCCAACCTCACAGCCCACCTCCAAACAGTGACGTGACTCCAACCTCACAGCCCACCTCTAAACAGTCATGTCACGTGACGCCAACCTCAGCCCACCTCCAAACAGTCACGTGACTCCAACCTCACAGCCCACCTCTAAACAGTCATGTCACGTGACGCGAACATCACGGCCCACCTCTAAACAGTCATGTCACAACCTCACGGCCCACCGGCAAAGTCATGTCACGTGACGCCAACCTCACGGCCCACCTCCCACCTCTAAACAGTCATGTCATGTGACGCCAACCTCACGGCTCACCTCTAAACAGTCATGTCACGTGACGCCAACCTCACGGCCCACCTCTGAACAGTCATGTCACGTGACGCCTACCTCACGGCCCACCTCCAAACAGTCATGTCACGTGACGCCAACCTCACGGCCCACCTCTAAACAGTCATGTCACGTGACGCCAACCTTACGGCCCACCTCCAAACAGTCATGTCACGTGACGCCAACCTCACGGCCCACCGGCAAAGTCATGTCACGTGACGCCAACCTTACGGCCCACCTCTAAACAGTCATGTCACGTGACGCCAACCTTACGGCCCACCTCCAAACAGTCATGTCACGTGACGCCAACCTCACGGCCCACCTCCAGTCATGTCACGTGACTCCAACCTTGGGTCATCCTTTCATTTACTGCTTTTCCTTCCTACTCTTGCTAACCTTGTTTACCTGTTCAAAGTGCACCTGCTTCCTTTGCTTCTCTGAAATGTGTAAATCATCCACCCTGTTGGTTTATCTCTCCAATAAGACCCTCTTTACCCAATATAGAGACATTTTGCCCCCCATGACCTTGTTGCCCTTCATAAGTGATCGACCAACCACGTGACCCCTCACTTCCCAAATGGATAATTGTTCCTCGATGGAATTTACCAAATTGAGGTTCAGTGCATCATGAATGAACGACCTTGTGAAAACATTGAACAACAAAGGTCAGGAGGCCATTGGAGATGAAAAACGAGGTGACCTCAAGGAATTGTGTTGGGAACGCATTGATTTGGTGAATGTCCGAGGTCAAAGGTCGTTGATCATTTGGGCTGATGTGACCGGGCCGGATGTGTTCGCGTCTGCTGTTTCGAATTTTAGGCCACGCCGCATCACAACGTCCGCACATTAAGCCGGAGGTTCAATCTGCGAGTACAAGTGGACGTTAAAGATCCTACGATGTCTTTCGCCTTGAGAAGGCAAGTTATCGCCGGTACCTCCAGGTCAAATAATTACACATTCCTTCCCAAGGTTACGGGCGCCACGTGACCATCGCACTACCAGCTGCAATGCAAACCAGCAAGCACGTGCGGTGCACGAATGATTGAATGATTGAATTAATGAATGGATGGATGAGGTATGCAAACTGAGATGGTCCATGTCGAGTTCCTCAAACCAATCCTGCATCAAAAAGACCTGATTTCAAATGTCATTTTTGAAATATCGCTTCGTATGTACATCAAACATGGGAACTTAAACAGTGATAAACCCAAACCGACGTCGGAAACCCCTTACATCGTCCCCAGACGTCAGCTGGAAAGATCAGCGTGCTTTGTGATACAGCACCCCCTTCTGGCACTGTACTGTAATGACAGCGTGCTTTGCGATGCAGCACCCCCTTCTGGTGCTGCATGATAATGACAGCGTGCTTTGTGATGCAGCACCCCCTTCTGGTGATGCACTGTAATGCCAGCATGCTTTGTGATGCAGCACCCCCTTCTGGTGCTGCATGATAATGACAGCATGCTTTGTGATGCAGCACCCCTCCTGGTGATGCACTACAATGACAGCGTGCTTTGCGATGCAGCACCCCCTTCTGGTGATGCACTATAATGACAGCGTGCTTTGGGATGCAGCACCCCCTTCTGGTGATGCACGATAATGACAGCATGCTTTGTGATGCAGCACCCCCTTCTGGTGATGCACCCCCTTTCTGGTGATGCACTATAATGGCAGCGTGCTTTGGGATGCAGCACCCTCTTTTGGTGCTGCACTATAATGACAGCGTGCTTTGTCATGCAGCACCCCATTCTGGTGCTGCACTATAATGACAGTGAAGGAACTGCGCTCCAACGCGAGTCGAAAGAATTGACGCGACCAAAGACGGAATTCGTCCGAGTTGCTTTATTGAAACAAAACAGCTCAGGTATTCTCACAAGCCCGTTTTTCGGGCAGCAATATATACACAAAGAATTAAGTTAAGCACCCCCCCCCCCGTTTTTTTACAACCTCGCACATTACAAGTTTGTTGTCGTCAAAACAGTGTAATATACCCATGATATTGCTATATTTTCTGGAGAAGTGATATTATGGTCACATAAAAACATAACAATCATGCCGTTTTCAATATTTTATTCTGAATAATTTAAGGTGAAATTTTTTGGGAATTTTAGGCATATTTTCACCTCAATTTAAGTATGGAGCTATAGGTCCATCACGGACAGTGTGGATGACGTTTATGTTTTCTAACGTACAGTCATTGTTCTGAGAAGACCTCTAGCGATCTTTGCGTCAATAACGTGTGTAGGACCCACGTGATCGGATCACTGACTCAACCCTACGTCTCATAGACCCTGTAAGCCGTCGTATGCGTTGCTGTGGCAGGTTGAACCCCCTCGAGCACGTTTGGGACATGTTGGGACGACAAATTGCGAAGATGGTCCCTCCAATAGCCAATCTGGATGAATTGGAACGTGCATTACATCGGGAATGGAACAACCTGCCACAGCAACGCATACGACGGCTTACAGGGTCTATGAGACGTAGGGTTGAGTCAGTGATCCGATCACGTGGGTCCTACACACGTTATTGACGCAAAGATCGCTAGAGGTCTTCTCAGAACAATGACTGTACGTTAGAAAACATAAACGTCATCCACACTGTCCGTGATGGACCTATAGCTCCATACTTAAATTGAGGTGAAAATATGCCTAAAATTCCCAAAAAATTTCACCTTAAATTATTCAGAATAAAATATTGAAAACGGCATGATTGTTATGTTTTTATGTGACCATAATATCACTTCTCCAGAAAATATAGCAATATCATGGGTATATTACACTGTTTTGACGACAACAAACTTGTAATGTGCGAGGTTGTAAAAAAACGGGGGGGGGGTGCTTAACTTAATTCTTTGTGTATATATACACATTTATGTCGGGAAGTTTGCCCGGCAAAAGCTATACCGGGCATGCCCGGGTATCAAGGGCGAGCCTTGGAAAGGCGAGTCTGGACCTGCCCGGGCGTGTTTGGCTGCGGCCTGGCAAGTCGAGGCTGGGCGTGCCCGGGCGCTCTGGGCGAGCACTGGAAAGGCGATAGCGGGCATGCCCGGACGCTCTGGGCGAGCCCTGGAAAGGCGATAGCGGGCATGCCCGGACGCTCTGGGCGAGCCCTGGAAAGGCGATAGCGGGCATGCCCGGACGCTCTGGGCGAGCCCTGGAAAGGCGAGAGCGGGCATGCCCGGTAAAGACGAGACCGGGCGTGCCCGGGAGGTTCGGGCGTGCCCGGGAACAGTGAGTCCGGGCATGCCCGGGAAAGGCGCGTCTGGCCGTGTTCTGGCCGGTGCAAGGCGATTATGTACATCCAGCGGTAACCGCTACACACGCCCCTCCAGAATCGACCTGCACCGGCAGGGTCAATTTAAGGGGGGTCCGGATGACCCGGCCGAAGCGACCCCTGGAGGGTCGTGGGGAGGGGTATGACGTGGTGGTGGGTGGTCGAGCGGGGGGAACTGTGGACGGGGGGCGGCCTCGCCGCGGAGGAAGGGCCAACCGTGGTGGTCGGTCGACGTCCATGTGCGCCGGTTTGAGGCGGTCCACAGAAATCCGGTCCGGCCGGCCGCCGAAGTCGACGATGAAAGACTTGTCGCCCCGTCGCAGGACCCGGAAGGGCCCGTCGTACGGCGGCCGGAGTGGCCCCCAGTGCGCGTCATGACGCACAAAGACGTACTCCGCTGTGCGAAGCGCCGGGGGGACGTAGGACTGGGGGCCACCGTGGTGGGACGTCGGCACGGGGGCAAATCGTCGGGCGGCCTCCTGGAGGTCCAAGCACTGGCGAGCGGCGGACCAGGGACTGGTAGCGTCAGGCACGAATTCGCCCGGGACGTGGAGTGGCTGGCCGTAGACGAGCTCGGCGGCGGACGCCTGGAGGTCTTCCTTGGGGGCCGTGCGAAGGCCCAAAAGGACCCACGGCAGCCGGTCGGCCCAACCGTCGTCCTGAAGGCCGGCCATGAGTGCGGCCTTCATGGAGCGGTGAAACCGCTCGCACAACCCATTGGCTTGGGGGTGGTAGGCCGTGGTGCGGTGCAGCGTGACCCCCAACGAACGGGCGACCGCGCCCCAAAGCTCAGACGTGAACTGTGGGCCGCGGTCGGACGAGATGTCCGCTGGTGCGCCGAAGAGCGCGACCCAGGTGGCGATGAACGCCTGCGCCACGTCGGCGGTGGTGGTGGAGGTGAGGGGCATGGCCTCCGGCCACCTGGTGGTCCTGTCCACCATGGTGAGCAGGTGGGTGAACCCCCGCGAGGGGGGCAGGGGACCCACCAGGTCCACGTGGACGTGGTCGAAACGCCGTTCAGGCACGGCGAAAGGTGCCAGCGGGGCCTGGGTGTGGCGGTGGACCTTGGCTCGCTGGCAGGCCGTGCAGGCGTTGGCCCAGTCGCGGATGTTTCGTCGAAGGCCGTGCCAGACGAAACGCGCCGACACCAGCTTCTGAGAAGCTTTCCGGCCCGGGTGAGAAAGGCCGTGGATGGAGGCGAAGATGCGGCGCTGCCAGGAAACGGGCACGATGGGGCGAGGCTGGTCCTGGGAGACGTCGCAGAGCAGGACGGTGCCCGCGAAGGGGATGTCGGCCAGGCGGAGGCCCGTGTCCGCCACGCGGAGTGCCAGCACCGAGGCGTCGGTGGTCTGGTCGGCCGCCATGAGCGTGAAGTTCACGCCGAGGTGGACCGCGTTCGCGCTGGCCCGCGAAAGGCAGTCGGCCACGGCGTTGTCTTTGCCGGCGACGTGCTGGATGTCCGTGGTGAACTCCGACACGGCGGAGAGGTGGCGCTGCTGGCGGGCCGACCACGGCTCCGTGACCTTAGCCATTGCGTAGACCAACGGCTTGTGGTCGACGAAAGCCGTGAACGGGCGGCCCTCCAGGAGGTGTCGGAAATGGCGAACGGCCAGGAATAGCCCGAGCAGCTCGCGGTCGAACGTGCTGTAGTTTAACTCGTTCGGCCAGAGTTGCCGGCTGAAAAAAGCGAGTGGCTGCCAAACCCCGTCCACCCATTGCTCATGGACGGCGCCCACCGCGTAGTTGGAGGCGTCCGTAGTGAGGGCGATGGGCGCGTTGAGCACCGGGTGAGCCAGCAGCGTTGCGTCGGCGAGGGCCCGTTTGGCACTGGCGAAGGCCGCGTCCATGGCCGCGGACCAAACAATGTCATGCTTGGCCGGCTTGCCCCGGAGGGCCTCGTAAAGGGGCCGCATGAGCTGAGCAGCGCGGGGCACGAATCGGTGATAAAAATTCACCATGCCGAGGAACTCTTGGAGGGCCTTGATGGAACGGGGACGCGGGAACGTGGTGATGGCCTCGACCTTGGTCGGCAGCGGCACGGCCCCGGTCTTGGTGATGCGGTGGCCCAAAAAGTCAACGGTCGTCGCGCCGAAGTGGCATTTGACCGGGTTGACAATTAAGCCGTGCTCGCTGAGGCGACCGAACAGTGTTCGGAGGTGGAGGAGGTGCTCGGCGCGGGACGTGCTGGCGACGAGGATGTCGTCCAGATAGAAGAAAAGAAACGGCAGGTCGCGCAGCACGCCGTCCATCAAGCGCTGGAACGCCTGGGCCGCGTTCTTGAGGCCAAACGGCATCCGCAAAAATTCGAACAGGCCGAACGGCGTGATGACGGCCGTCTTCGGGACGTCAGCCGCCCGGACAGGTACCTGGTGGTAGCCCCGTATCAGGTCAATTTTCGAAAAGATGACCCGTCCCGCCAAACGGGCGGAAAAGTCCTGAATATGCGGGATCGGGTACCTGTCGAGGGTGGTAGCGTCATTGAGACGGCGGTAGTCGCCACACGGGCGCCATCCACCCCCCGGCTTTGGCACGATGTGCAGTGGCGAGGCCCACGCGCTATCGGAGCGCCGCACGATGCCGAGGTGCTCCAACGCGTCGAATTCGGCCTTTGCCACGGCGAGCTTGGCTGGGTCGAGGCGGCGGGCCCTGGCGTAGACCGGCGGGCCCGTAGTGGGTATGTGGTGCTCGATCCCGTGCCGCACCGCGACGGCTGAAAACGTCGGCCGCGTGAGGGCCGGGAATTCCACGAGCAGGCGAGCGAACTCGTTCGTTGCCGGGAGGGCGCACGCCAGTTCGGTCGGTGTGGAGCTGCTCATTGTGCACGCCAGGGAGGTGAAGGTCTCGGCGTGGACAAGGCGACGTCGTTTGACGTCGACCAGCAGCCCGTGCGCGCAGAGGAAGTCGGCGCCCAGCAAAGCCACGGGGACGCTGCCGGTAACAAAAGTCCATTGAAAGCGCTGGCTGCCGAAGCAGAGGGTGACGACGCGTGGGCCGAAAGTGCGTTTGGCCGAGCCATTAGCAGCGACCAAAGAGGGGCCGCAAACTGCGTCCAGCCTGTCCTGCTCGGAGGCAGGTATGACGCTCAGTTGGGCGCCGGTGTCGCACAGGAAACGCCGTCCAGACGCTTTGTCCCGAATAAACAGCAAGTTGCCCGAGTGGCCGGCGCTCATGGCTGGGAATGAACGCCGGCCCGGCCGTTTCCCGACCTGCCGAAAGTGCACGGGGGCCGGCACGTCCGAGCCTTGTGTCCGAACCTGGCGTGGTAATAACACCACGCCCGGTCAGGTGGAGGCCCCGGCCGTTGTGTCGGAAGCGGGCGGTGCGGCGTGGCGGCCGCCAGTTGCACCGGCAGTTCGGCCTCCAACCGCGCAGGGCGCTCGGGCGTCGTGGGCGTTGTCTCGGACGGCGGCGGGCTCCAGGTAACCGCGCCGATGTGCTGGCCCGCCGAGGAGATCTTATCGGCTTCCCTGGCGAGGGCGCGGGAATCCGTGATCAACGTGCCAGCCAGGGCGAGGCGTACCGGGTTAGGCAGCTGACGGAGGAACAGCTCCCGGAACAGGAATGCCGGAGAGTGCTCGCCGAGCAACGAGAGCATATAGTCCATGCGCTCGGACGGGCGCGTGTCGCCGAGCTCGGGCAGGTCAAGCAGGCGCCGTGCGCGTGCTGCCGGTGAGAGGGCAAAAGCACCGAGGAGGAGCGTCTTCAGCGCGTCGTATTTGTCAGCAGCCGGCGGGTGCTGGAGGAGGCTCAAGGCGCGGGCTGCGGTGGCGGAACCGAGCGCCGCCACAACATGGTGGAAGCGGGTGTCGTCCGCGGTGATGCCTCGCAGGGCGAACTGGGAGTCCGCCTGGGCGAACCAAACAGCCGCGTGAGCCTCCCAGAAGGTAGGCAGTTTAAGCGTCACTGCCGTATCCATGTCGGTAGGTCACCAATGAAGGAACTGCGCTCCAACGCGAGTCGAAAGAATTGACGCGACCAAAGACGGAATTCGTCCGAGTTGCTTTATTGAAACAAAACAGCTCAGGTATTCTCACAAGCCCGTTTTTCGGGCAACAATATATTGTTACAGACGCGGCTTAGATGTTATTTACCGAGCGGTTTGGTATGACCACGTCTGCACAAGTTACCCGATTATACCCGAACGTTGACTAATCGCGCTACGCCAGATCAATGAAGGAAAAGGACACACGGCTGGGATTAAAATGACACGACACCAGGGATACGGTTCTCAAGACCTCCGGAGGAGATTATATTCGTTCGGAAGGTTAGATTACAACTACAAGAGGGACATCATAGAAAGACAGGCACTTAGACACACTTATATTAACCCCAACAGACGACAGATAAACGGGACAAAAGGCTGACTCACACGGGGATTGATGGCAAGGAAAGCGGGTATTCGATGGCCAGCACAAGGTGCACCTTGTGCTCAGGGACAGGATAGCGCGGCCCAAAAGATGCAGGAGGTCTCTCAGTGCTCGGAGGTGGCTCTCTTGTCTTCTCAAGGCTCAAGCTCGGGGCGCATCTGACCTCACATCCGGTAAGTCGCTGCGTATATCCGGCGGGGAGTGACACGCCCTCGGCTCGTTAGCTCCGCCCCAGATGGAATCGGCTCGTTGCTTCTCATTGGGTGCATGCGGGGGGGTTACCGGCTCCGCCCTTGACGAGGGGCTGACAGGGAGCCCCTTCGTGGTAACCCCGTGGAGCGCATGGTCATGGCGGCTAACCGAGCTGGTGGGAGGACGCACACTCCCCCCGCGCGCCGTGGTTGTAGTTGTTGTTGTAGCTGTAGTTGTTGTTGTTGTTGTTGTTTGGGGAAGAAGATGGAAGGAGGTATGGGAAGGTCCTAAACTCACTACTGGTGCCATATAATCACATTCTGGTGCAACGAAGAGTCAGAATTAATGGAAAGGAGTCCTTAACTGACATAGACTAAGAATAACTAGCAAGATGTCCGAAAGTTGTCTACGTGAGATGCGGTGGACCTGGGCACGACATTTAATGGGGGAAAAAGGGGAAGGTCGGTTCTACAGAGTGTTGTTTACAGACAATGGGACTAGGGAATGGGGGATTGGGGATAGTTGGGGAGTATTGGGGAAATAGGGGAATATTTACAAGCGGATATGGAGGCCAAATTCCATATTCGCAACATTGCACCCTTCTCTACCCTCGGGGCGTCCCGACCCGATAAATTTTTACCTACTTTAGTGTGGCACGCAATGTAGTTCCCTCTACTATTAACTCTACCCTGAGTGCGACAGTTTTACAGATATTCACAAATGAGTAAATATGTCCCCCTGCGACGTTGCACCCTTCTCCTCACAGAAACACACCCACAGGATAACCGAATCCGGAAAGAATCCTCAAACTAAACATACAGCCGGTAGGGAGCATTATTTACACAAGACTACGCTGATATTTACACTACGATCCAGGACCTGTTTTTGGAGGAA
This sequence comes from Myxine glutinosa, assembly GCF_964187855.1. Lineage (NCBI taxonomy): Eukaryota > Metazoa > Chordata > Myxini > Myxiniformes > Myxinidae > Myxine > Myxine glutinosa. The sequence continues at coordinate 20,830,933 of NC_136269.1, forward strand.
CACATGCAGATGTTATGCATAGAGAGAGCACGCATGCCAGCATCGATACACCAACCCACGAGTGCTCTGTGGCCTACGGCCTTTAATAATGTGCAGAGCACCCCTTCCAAGCATCAAGCACCACCCCATCACACAGTGAGCACCATCCGGTGCACCAATAAAGTGTTTATGAATCATTGTGTGGTGTCGCAGCCGGCCGATGTTCTGCCGCTGGTCTTGCCTTCGTGTGGTGCACTTGGCCTTCTTACTTCTTTAAAAAATCAAGAAAGGCGCCAACCGCGTCCATTTCTGTATTGTGGCCGTCAGGGGGCCAACTATAAGTGGTTCACCTTGTATGGCATAGGTGCCACGTTGACCCATAGGTCCATCCACGGGTGGTGCTTGGCCGCATAAGAACCGCGGTCCATGGTGGGTGGCCACAAACATTGCGGTCCATATGGTGTATCGATCCAGGCAGCAAACAGCGAAAGTGCAGGCCCACAACTGCGAAGCCAGCACCTCTCTCTCCTCTCTCTCTACCCCAAAGCCAGATCCTCGGAGGTGGGAGACAAAAGAAGAAGACAAGTGAGTAAGGTGGTAAGGGCGCAAAAGTGCACGCAATGTAAGGTAATGCACACTGGGGGCACATGGGAACCAGGTGAGACAGGTACGTTCCTACCGTACGCCCCCCCCCCCCCCCACCAGGTAACCTACATGGCCCCTCCCTTACCCCTTACTGTATCCACACAACACAACACTACCCATAAACATCTACTTTACAAATCAACAAACATCCCTACTGTCTTCCCCGTTCCTCCCATAAACCAAATTCGTCTTCTCTCCCTCCTAACCAATCAAATTTGCCATTTTCAACTCAACATCATAATTTGCTATCACCAATTCATCATCAGTCCCTCCTAGGGAGGGAAAGATGGAATCACCCCAATGTCTCATCCACGTCGTGATGCGTCTCACAAATCCTCACAGCAATTCTCATTTCCTGCACACAGAACAAAGAAAACACAGGTGTGGAGTCATCATCATCACCACAGGTGAGTGGCTGCGTATGGTGCGACAGGTTCATCAATCCTAACTATCTCCTAAATGACTTTAACAACTTTACACTACCCGGGGTCTTTCTCCGGCCAAACCATTGGCCCTCTTACACTATGGGTTCTAAAAACCAATTCCCATTGGCCAAACTGTGGTGCTCTTCAATTTGGGGTCTCACTCCCCCGATTCATCTCCCGGTGCCCTCGCACAATTTCTGGGCTGTGGCGTGTACCTCTCCCAGTGGGTCTACCCACCTGCACACCTCCACCACTGCAGTTGCCTCCGAGCTTACCTGCTCCTCACCCTAACCTAACTACCTGGGGAAGGCCCTCTGGCTCTCTCCCCACTCGGTGCCCTCTCTGGCACTGGGCTACCCGGGTCCGTCCTCCGGATCCTCGGGCCCCATCCACAACTCTACCGGCTCCCAGAGCCCACCTGCGGCCTCACCTGGTCGACATACTCACAGTGGTGGAGTGCCCAACCAACTACACACACTAACAGGCTACACGCCCAGCCATTTCCACAACACTAATGCACTCATTCACAACACCATTCTGCAACCGCACCACAAATGCCAATTTCCAACCACAATTTACCTATACCCTCTACCTAACACTTACACTACCCGCCCCGGGTACTCGTGAAAAGGGTCCACTCTTCCCCCATCCACACCTTCGCACCATGCACACCACTCCGTACCACTTACTCCAACTCTCTCCACACACCTGTACTTGCACACTTGTGCTCTCACACCTGGTGCCACCTGCACCCTTCTCTCCCCAAGCGCATTCGCGCTGATCCACAACACTCACTACTCACACACTACTCCACACACCTGTCCAGTTGCACACCTGTGCAATCACACCTGTTCCATCCTCACACAGCATCATCTCATCTAACTACTCCCCTCTGAAACTTGCGCTTCCCAGTCGTCCCTTTAAACTATTGCGCTCCCTCGTCATTATCATCCATACTAATCTACCTGCGTCCCCACTACAGGTATCAGTCACTAACTAATCTTAACGTCACCTAATGTCATCTTCGCTAGATCCCTATCATATAACCTAACCCACCCGGGCTAGTTTTCACTGCCATACACCCCATAATCTAGTGCTCCTTTGCCCCCATATGGGAAGGGTGGCAGGGATGCCAACCTTACCCACCGGGCCCATCGCTCACTACCAATTTTGCACATCAAATTTCAACAAATTAAAAATTTGCCAATCACTACCCATCATCTGCCAATCACTACTGCCAATCCCTTGCCAATCATCAAATTTTGTTTTTCTCTAATTTTGGGTCCAAAACACTAACCTCATCACCCAGTCTACTCACTAATGCCTCTCGGTGCGCCAATTCCCGTCCAAAGCCCGGCTTCGTAAAGCCAAGCCATGAATGCGGGTTGTTCTGTGCCAGCGGCTGGATACGTCCCGCATTCGGTGCAGGGAAGGAGGTTTACCCGGGCCGAGATCCCACGCACCATCTCGGCACGGAGCCATCCCATGGCTCGATCTCGACCTGCCGGAATGCCTCAACAAAAAGTGGTCGCCATGACGACCCTTTCTATCGGGCTGCCCGCTCCGCCTAGTGGAGCACGGACGCGGCCGTTCAAAGCGAGGCCCGGCACGCACCGAGGGCCCGCTTCGGCTAAAAGTCGACCTAACCTCTAACCTGGTTACCGTCGATGCTTCACCTGGGTTCTTACACGCATACGCTACCCCTTTCGTGCTCCTACATCCAGCCGTCTCCATGCTCCTCGTACCTTTCCTTACACACCCAGGTACTCTCATTCCACTCACAGCCTTGGTCACACACCTGACCACCGAACACCTTGGCACACATTCGTCACTCGCACACCTCACCAATACACCGCTTCGCGCCCCCTCCTCGGTCACCTCCTCTGTGACAATCACAGGTGTGCCCTCATTCGCACACCCAACCATGTGCCTCACCACCAACTCCAGCGTGCATTCCCACTCACGCTCTACCATTCCAGGTGTGCATCCTTCCATCCCAGGTGTACATCCTCGCTCACCTGTCACAACCAACTCACTCTCCTTGTCACTCTCACTACTCTCACCTCCATTCTTGCCAGCGCACTCACCCTTACTCTTGACAGCGCACTCTTTCCCCATGCACTTGTCCGTCACACACCTTTCTCGCGCACACTCTCCCGTTACCCCCTCTGTAACACTCACCACAGGTGGACACTCTTCCTTACTTCTGACAGCGCACTCTTTCCTCATGCACCCGTCCGTCACACACCTTTCTCGCGCACACCTTTCTCGCGCACACTCTCCCATCACACCCTCTGTAACACTTACCACACCGCGCTTCCATGTGCTCCCTCGCACACACGCTACGACCGACTCACTCTCGCCAGCACCCTCACTCCTTGGCACGCACTTTTTCCTCACACACCCCAGAGTCGGACTTTCTCGCACACCTCCTCTTTCGCACACCAGACCTGTCGCACACTTCACCAACGGCCTCTCACGAACACCCGGGTCTATCTCGACCCCCAAGCTTCTTAAATCCCCTGGCGCATCATACGCACGACCATATTGGTCACCACTTACACCGGGTCCTCTTCCTCTTCGCTTCTCCTCCATCACCTGCGAATCCCTCATCCGGTTAATGAGCACATCATCACGATCCAAACACAGACTTTGGACCAATTCTTTTACTTCCTCCTTTATCTCTTTCTTATCCTCTCTCCGTCGCTTCTTAATTTCGCTCACCCCTTCTTCCACTTCTTCTAATTTCTGCTTCACCTCCTTCATCTCTTCGTGCGCCCCTTTAAGTTCTTCCTCTAACTCCACTTTATTTTTTTCTATGTGCTCCCGCACCTCCCGCTCTTTAACCTCCATCACCTCTACCACCTTGTCCATTTTCCTCGTCAGGTCCTCATGTACCGTCTGACACTCTTTTTTAATTACCCCTACGTCCTTTTTCATCTCCTTCTGTGTCGATTTTAAACCCTCTATTACCGCTGTGTTCTTCTTTACCTGGTCCCCCAACTCCTTTTGTCCCACTGTCAGTTGTTCTACTCCCAGCGTCAACTCCTCTATACCACCTTGCAATTTTACAGTCCCCTTTCTCACCTCTTTCTCCATGCGCTCCTTACAGTGCCTCACCTCCTCGCGCACTCCTCCGACCTCCTCACCCACTCCTCTCCTGATCTCCTCTCCCATCACTTGCATCTCTTGCCCAGATGCCACCCTCATCTGCTCCATTTCCTCCCTGTGAGCATCCAGTTTGGCTTCTACCCCCATTCTGACCCCCTCTATCTGCTCCCCCATTTGGTTAACTTCCCTTTCCGCTTGGTCCCTCATGTCCCTCAATTTGCCTTCCATACTGTTTTCTAACCCCTCTAACCCATTTTTCACTCCCTCTATCTGATTCTCCTGGGCAGCCATTCTATTTTCTACCCCCTCTAACCCCTTTTGCATCCCTTCCATTTGATTCTCTTGAGCGGCCATTCTGTTTTCTACCCCTATTAACCCCTCCTGTATTTCCCCTAATCTATTGTCTAATCCCTCAAATTTGTTTCCTAATCCCTCTATTCTACTCCCTAACCCTTGTTTCACCCCTTCTATCCCATTGTCTAACCCCTCTAATTTCTTGTCTAATCCCTCACCGGTACCCCTCGCTTCGTCCCTCATTACCCCCATTTCGTTTCCCATTACTCCTAATTGCTCACTCTGAGCATCCATCCGGTTCCCCATTACCCCCATTTGGTTTCCCAACCGCTCACTATCAGCCCTCATTCCCATCATTATTCTGCTTTCCATTTCTTCATTATTCTTGTCCATAAGGGCCTTCATTTGCATAAAAAACAAGTTCAAATCCACCGGGGGCGCTGCCACGGTCGCGGGCGCGGTGACCAGCGAGGCGCCATTTTGTGCGTTTGCTACCCTCGCTGCTTCGCTCTCCTCGCGTCCCTCAATTTGGTCCTGGACCGACCCTGCCTCACTCTCCACTACCGGACCCCAGCTGTCTTGGTCTGCCATAGCGCGACTTTCAAAATTCGGGTTTTTATTTCCGTATAACAAAATCAAATTTCGCCGTTATAATTTCGCGCGGGAAACGCGCTCCGAATTGATTCTACTACAAATTTGGGCCTAATAAATTTAGTCCCGGGTTCGAATTCCACTCCTCGACACCAATTGTTACAGACGCGGCTTAGATGTTATTTACCGAGCGGTTTGGTATGACCACGTCTGCACAAGTTACCCGATTATACCCGAACGTTGACTAATCGCGCTACGCCAGATCAATGAAGGAAAAGGACACACGGCTGGGATTAAAATGACACGACACCAGGGATACGGTTCTCAAGACCTCCGGAGGAGATTATATTCGTTCGGAAGGTTAGATTACAACTACAAGAGGGACATCATAGAAAGACAGGCACTTAGACACACTTATATTAACCCCAACAGACGACAGATAAACGGGACAAAAGGCTGACTCACACGGGGATTGATGGCAAGGAAAGCGGGTATTCGATGGCCAGCACAAGGTGCACCTTGTGCTCAGGGACAGGATAGCGCGGCCCAAAAGATGCAGGAGGTCTCTCAGCGCTCGGAGGTGGCTCTCTTGTCTTCTCAAGGCTCAAGCTCGGGGCGCATCTGACCTCACATCCGGTAAGTCGCTGCGTATATCCGGCGGGGAGTGACACGCCCTCGGCTCGTTAGCTCCGCCCCAGATGGAATCGGCTCGTTGCTTCTCATTGGGTGCATGCGGGGGGGTTACCGGCTCCGCCCTTGACGAGGGGCTGACAGGGAGCCCCTTCGTGGTAACCCCGTGGAGCGCATGGTCATGGCGGCTAACCGAGCTGGTGGGAGGACGCACACTCCCCCCGCGCGCCGTGGTTGTAGTTGTTGTTGTAGCTGTAGTTGTTGTTGTTGTTGTTGTTTGGGGAAGAAGATGGAAGGAGGTATGGGAAGGTCCTAAACTCACTACTGGTGCCATATAATCACATTCTGGTGCAACGAAGAGTCAGAATTAATGGAAAGGAGTCCTTAACTGACATAGACTAAGAATAACTAGCAAGATGTCCGAAAGTTGTCTACGTGAGATGCGGTGGACCTGGGCACGACATTTAATGGGGGAAAAAGGGGAAGGTCGGTTCTACAGAGTGTTGTTTACAGACAATGGGACTAGGGAATGGGGGATTGGGGATAGTTGGGGAGTATTGGGGAAATAGGGGAATATTTACAAGCGGATATGGAGGCCAAATTCCATATTCGCAACAATATATACACATTTATGTCGGGAAGTTTGCCCGGCAAAAGCTATACCGGGCATGCCCGGGTATCAAGGGCGAGCCTTGGAAAGGCGAGTCTGGACCTGCCCGGGCGTGTTTGGCTGCGGCCTGGCAAGTCGAGGCTGGGCGTGCCCGGGCGCTCTGGGCGAGCACTGGAAAGGCGATAGCGGGCATGCCCGGACGCTCTGGGCGAGCCCTGGAAAGGCGATAGCGGGCATGCCCGGACGCTCTGGGCGAGCCCTGGAAAGGCGATAGCGGGCATGCCCGGACGCTCTGGGCGAGCCCTGGAAAGGCGAGAGCGGGCATGCCCGGGAAAGACGAGACCGGGCGTGCCCGGGAGGTTCGGGCGTGCCCGGGAACAGTGAGTCTGGGCATGCCCGGGAAAGGCGCGTCTGGCCGTGTTCTGGCCGGTGCAAGGCGATTATGTACATCCAGCGGTAACCGCTACAACAGCATGCTTTGTGATGCAGCACCACCTTCTGGTGCTCCACTATAATGACAGCAAAATCCAAGGCTTCCCAAAGGGAGAGTTCATCATCTTTCACCCGAGGTCGCCTTCATTGGCATCTTCACCACCTTAACCACCTCCTGGAGCCTAAAACGAGGTGGATAAACTCATCAATGTAAATTCAATCATTTACTTTGTTTTCACTGACGTCACAGTTACCCATCTCGCATTACGCGGCGGCCATTTTGATACCCAAGCTAATCTGTCCGTGTGCGCTGATATTGATTTGTTGCGTTGGTTTATGGTGAATGCGTATCGCAAAAAGTCTGTTTTATAAAGTAATTTTGTTTGTTTTGTCATGTCATTTGGGATATGCTCCGCAGGTTGGTCGAAGCAATGAAGAGAAGGACAAGTTCTGGTGTGCGATAGAGAAGCTGAAGGAAAACGTGAAAGATGAAGAAGTTGTTGTGGTGGGAGGAGACCTGAATGGACATGTGGGAAGGAGTATGGATGGTTTTGAGGGAGTTCATGGGGGTTACGGATATGGTGTGAGAAATGGAGAAGGTGAAAGGATTTTGGAGTTTGCTGATGGAGTTGATTTGTTGATTTGTAATACTCAGTTCCAGAAAGAGGATAATAAGCTTGTTACATACACGTCAGGTGGGTCGACGACAACCGTTGACTACCTGATGGTGCGTAGGCGAGATAGGGGGCACCTCCGGGACACAAAGGTGATCCCGGGGGAGGAGGCTGTTTCACAGCACCACTTGGTTGTCTGCGACATAAAAATGAAAGGTGCGAGGAGAGCTCGGCGGGTGAAGTACCAACCAAGAATGAAGGTGTGGAGGTTGAAAGAGGTGACAGTAAGGGAGGCATTAAAAGAGAGGCTGAGTAGGGTAGAGGATGATGTGGTTGAGCTTGAAAGTGGTTGGATGTCAATGAAAGCTAGTCTGTTGGGAGCCGTTGGTGAGGTATGTGGATGGACAAAAGGACCACCGAGGCCACTCAGAAACATGGTGGTGGGATGATGAAGTTGGAAAGAGGATTGACGAGAAGAGGAAGAAGTTCAAGGAGTGGCAGAAGGCGAAGGGTACGGGAGCAGAAACAGCAGAGCATGAAAGTTATAGGCAGCCAGGAAGGCTGGAAAGGGTGGAAATGCGAATGGTTCGATGGATGTGCGGAGTATCGTTGAGAGAGAGGAAGACAAATGATGAATTGCGAAAGATGATGGGAATATTGCCTGTGATTGATGCTGTGAAGAGGAACAGGCTGAGATGGCTTGGTCATGTGTTGAGGAAGGATGAAAGTGACTGGTTGAGAAGAGTGATGGAAATTGATGTAGAAGGAAGTAGAGGACGGGGAAGACCGAGAAAGACTTGGCTAAAGATGGTGGAAGAAGAAATGCGGGCAAGGGGGTTAACAAGGAGAGATGCAGAAAATAGGGCAAAATGGAGAAGATTGTCATGGGGACCGCAAGGCTAACCCCCACTCTAGCAGGGAAAATGGCCTTAAAATGCATGTTGTTGTCACGTTCATGTGGAGTGTGGTGCCATCTAGTTTATATTACGTATTGTTGCCCAACAAACACAGAACATTCGGTTTAAGTTTGCAGTGGACCAGTGAACTGGTGAACACCTGGGCAGTGGGTCAACCTGCAACCAACTACCTGTAGAACAGACTTGGAGTGTACGTAAGGATACGGTAGATCCAGGCTTGAGTATGGCTAGCAATGCGAGTGCCAACCTTGGCTACCAAGAGACGCTCCCGCCGGACGTTCTTGTTCGTTACAAAGAGAAGATTTCTGTCATTGGGTGTGACCCTTATGGTCTATCAAACGATCAATTTGAGAAGAATGTGAGCAAGTGGCCTCAGGTGACCCACATCGCCGTGATCAACTACCTGTTGTTCAGCAAGTCGGCCTATACCAAAGATGAGTTGAAGAAGTATAAATCCCTCGAGGCATACAGGTTGTACCAAGATGGATGGGTGCGACAAATCCTACACAAAGAACTGAATGACGTCCACTTGATTCGATCCAAGGTATTAATATATTAAACAAACATGTATTTTTTAAAGCTGCTTGTGTTAATGTTATGGACCTCATTGATTAAGTGCCCTCCATTTGTTCAAAAACAACTGCAGTTTTAAGCTGTGCATGCATGTGTGCATACTTTGTAGACATGTGACGCACAGTGCGAAGTGAGTGCCGCCATGTGTGCTTTGTGCGTATGGCCATAAGTCATCACCTATATTTATCATGTAAGCAACGAATACATAGCACGTTCTTCACATGATAAAATCGAGATTCATTTTGACCGAGTTGATAAGAGTACATAACTTCAGAAAGTTTATTGGACAGTTTCAAATTCAATACTTTTATGTTCCAGGTTTCGCATTCCATGAAACATGTTCTTACTTACTGTTAACAAAATGCTCGGAGCAGATAGGTGTGCGATCCCACTGTGATTCCGTTTGGATGTCACTGCGATTGATGGCAGCCTTCCACAAACGCCGCCTCTCTTCACTTAAATTTCTTGTTTCCTCACCCTGATTCAGTAGAAGTTTGGGCGTTTTGTAAAACTTAACTCCTGGCCTAACGCCTGGCCTGTTTGAACAACGAAATACGCCGCAAATTGGCATGACTGGTCGTGAACAAAAACTATTTAATGTGAATCCGCTGACGACGTTGTTCGAGAGGGTATCAAAATGGCCGAGGTGTCCCAGGGTGCCCTGCGCGCGTGCTCCGATGACGTCACAAGAAAACAAGCAATTATGGCGGCTTAGCGACGAGTCGAGACTCAGGGAGTTGGATTAACATTCCCACTGGAACAATCCGCACAGCAAGTTGGGTCCAGTCGTTGAGATTGTTAACTTGGGCACGCATTGGTGTGGAGGAGGTTTTACCTTCGTTAAAATCTCCTCTCCTCACGTTAGGTTTTACTGGGGCGGAGACCGGGAACATCAGGATGCGACAAACACTTTGAACAAACACGTTGAAGAGATATATATATATATTACGTACGAAATTTTGAACTCCAGGGAGACAACGAGGACATGTACATGCACACATACTGCACTGTACATGCACGGGCGCACTGCACACATACATACACGGGTGCACTGTACATACACATACACAGGTGCACGGTACATACACGGGTGCACTCTACATACACGGGTGCACTGTACATACACATACACGGGTGCACTATACATACACATAGCATTGTACATATACATACACGGGTGTACTGCACATACACATGTGCACTGTACATACACGGGTGCACTGCACATACACATAAACGGATGCACTGTACATACACATACGCGGATGCACTGTACATACACATACACAGGTCGACTGCACATACACATACACGGGTGCACTATACAAACACATGCACGGGTGTACTGTACATATACATACATGGGTGAACTGCACATACACATACATGGGTGCACTGTACACACACACACATGGGTGTACTGTACATATGCATACACTGGTGTACTGTACATATGAGTGCACGGACATACTGTACATACGCATACACAGGTGCACCGTGCACACACATGCATGGGTGCACTGTACATACACATACACGGGCGCACTGTACATACACACACACGGTACACACACACACACACTTGGGTGCACTGCACATACACATACAAGGGTGCACTGTATACACACATACAAGGGTGTGCTGCACATACACATACATGGGCGTACTGTACATACACATACATGGGTACACTGTACATACACATAAACGGGTGAACTGTACGTACACATACACGGGCGAACTGTACATATGCGGGCGAACATACGCGGACGTACTGTACAAACACACACACGGGCGTACTGTACACACACGGGTGTACTGTACATACACATACACGGGTGTACTGTACATACACATACACGGGTGTACTGCACATACACGGGTGAACCGTACATACACATGCACGGGTGAACTGTACATACACATACACAGGTTCACTGCACATACACATATACGGGAGCACTGTACATGCACATACATGGATGCACTGTACATATCCATACATGGGTGCACTGTACATACACATACACGGTGTACACACTCACACACACTGTACATAGACACACACGGGTGCACTGTACGGACACATACACGGGGGCACTGAACATATACATACATGGGTGCACTGCACATACAAATACATGTGCACTGTACATACGCATACACGGGTGCACTCTACATACACATACACAGGTTCAATATATATACATGCACAGGTGCACTGTACATACACATACACGGGTGCACTGCACATACACGGGTGCACTGTACACATACATACACGGTGTACTGCACACACACAGGTGCACTGCACACACACAGGTGCACTGTACACAAGCAGGCGCACTGTACACACACACAGACACGGCGCACTGCACATACACGGGGTGCACTGTACATACGTGCACACGGGTGAACTGCACACACACATACACGCGCGCACTGTACATGCACACAGCACTGGACACACGCATACATGGGTGCACTGTACACACGGGGGTGCACTGCACATACGGGTGCACTGTACATACGTATACACGGGCGCACTGTACATACACGGGCGCACTGTGCATACCCACAGCACCGGACATACACATACACGTGTGCACTGTACATCCGCATAAACGGGTACACTGTACACACACATATACGGGTGCACTGTACATACACATACACTGGAGCACTGTGCATACACATACACGGGTGCACTGCACATACACATACACTGGTGCACTGCACATACACCGGTGCACTGCACTTACACATACATGGGCGCACTGTACATACACATACACGGGTGCACTGCACATACACATACACGGGTGCACTGCACATACACATACACGGGTGCACTGCACATACACATACACATACACGGGTGCACTGCACTTACACATACACGGGCGCACTGTACATACACATACACGGGTGCACTGTACATACACACACGGGCGCACTGTACATACACACACGGGTGCACTGCACTTACACATACACGGGCGCACTGTACATACACATACACGGGCGCACTGTACATACACATACACGGGTGCAATGCACATACACATCCACGGGTGCACTGCACATACACGGGTGCACTGCACATACACATACACGGGTGCACTGCACATACACATACACTGCACATACACATGCACGGGTGCACTGCACTTACACATACACGGGCGCACTGTACATACACATACACGGGTGCACTGTACATACACACACGGATGCACTGCACATACACATATACGGGTGCACTTACACATACACGGGTGCACTGTACATACACATACACGGGCGCACTGTACATACACATACACGGGTGCACTTACACATACACGGGTGCACTGCACATACACATACACGGGTGCACTGCACATACACGGGTGCACTGCACATACACATACACGGGCGCACTGTACACGCACACACACGGGCGCACTGTACATGCACACACACGGGCGCACTGTACATGCACACACACGGGCGCACTGTACATACACATACACGGGTGCACTGCACATGCACATACACGGGTGCACTGCACATACACATACACGGGTGCACTTACACATACACGGGCGCACTGTACATGCACACACACGGGCGCACTGCACATGCACATGCACGGGTGCACTGCACATGCACATGCACGGGTGCACTGCACTTACACATACACGGGCGCACTGTACATACACACACACGGCCGCACTGTACATGCACACACACGGGCGCACTGCACATGCACACAGAGGGGCGCACTGTACACACACGGGGCGCACTGTACATAGATACATGGGTGCACTGTACACACCATATTGCCAACAGGATTGGGACAGCAAGGAAATGCAAGGTTTTTTTAATTTTCAAAGAAGTCAAGGCGCATAAAAGAGCACAACAGAGGGTTAAAGGTCAACGCTTCACCTTGAGGGGTTTCAGTACCCATGGTGCAGTGCGCGGGCGGGCGCGGACGGGCGCACTCGCACTGTGATGCAGCACCCCCTTCTGCTCTGGTTTGGTTGGCAAGCCAAACAAGGGAGAAAAGGTAAACAGGGCCAAACAATGATCGTGACTTTCCATTGCAGCAACTCAGAATAACCAGAACTCGAACCTCCAGTTTAGCAGTGCAGACTTTGATTCGGACTTGGGCAAATTGTACGGAATGACGTCACGATCGCGCATGCGCAGAGAGGACATTAAGCTTTATTTATTACCTCCGCTACCAAAGGTTGATGGAGGTTATGTTTTCACTCCTGTCTCTGTATGGCTATCCGTTTGTTTGTGAACAAAGTATCTCAAAAAGGTTTGGACAGATTTGGACGAAACTTGGTGGACAGGTTGGGTGTCTGCCAAGGACGATTCGATTCCATTTTGGTGAAGATCTGAGCATGGATTCGGATATGATAATTATTTAATTTTTTAAGTGATTCTTCGCCATTGAGGGATATGGTCAACCAGGTGGAGGTGTGTATCCTCTCTACCGAGTGCCGTTCTAGTTTATTACTGTGGACGTTTTCTGTAAGGTAACTGATATCTTGTTATAAAAGAGCAAACGTATATGGTTATGTCGGTTTGTATGTATGTTTATATGCGACCAAAACGTCTTCTTCTTCTTCAAATAAAATTAACACCCTCTTAATTACGTTGAGACTGCTCAGACCCCTCAGACCTTTGACGACCCTTTAAGTCCCCCAAGACCCTTAAGACTACCAACACCCCTAAGACTACCAACCCCTGAAGACCCAACATACTCCAAAGACCACCAACACCCCTGAATACCAAAAATACCCTGAAGACCCCAAATCCCCCAAAGACCCATCATACCCTTAAAGGCCCAGAGGATCCAAAAGACCCAATTGGCACCGAAAAGTCAAAAGACCCCGAAGACCCAGAGGAACCAAAAGCCCGTGAAGACACCAAACACTCAAAAGACCCCGAAGACCCAAAATACCCTCAAAGGCCCAGAGGATCCAAAACACCTCAAAGATCCAAAACACCCTGAAGACCCCACAGACCCAAAACACCCTAAAGACCCTTAAATACCCCCAAATAACCAAAATACTCCAAAGACCCTTAAAGACCAAGAGGAAACAAAAGACCCATAAGCCCCTGAAGACACCAAAGACCCTTAAATACCCCCAAATAACCAAAATACTCCAAAGACCCTTAAAGGCCCAGAGGATCCAAAACACCCTGAAGACCCAAAAGACACCGAAATGGCCAAAGATGCCTATCCCTCTGAAACGATGTGGTGAGGCACGCAGAGCGCGCCGAGTCACGCCAGTAGTTAGAATAACTAATATAATGTAAAAGACGGCGTGCATCAACGGTGGTAAACTTGCAATTTATTTTTTTCCCCACAACCTCAAAATATTTATTTTATTTCAATTTAATTATATAGTTGAACATTGCAAAGCAAAAATGGCCTCGTTTGCAAATCCGAAAATCACAGTACTTGGACAAAAGTTTATGCCATCTCGACGAATCAAATTTGTCGCTCGTACGACTACACCCAATTATTCCAACATGTGGGTCTTCCGGGGAACTTTTGGCAAAGTCCTTCACGAACCGGCTCACCGGACATGCCGTTCAACCGTGGCAGGGACTTGTACTTGTAGCGTTCAGAGTGCCGGAGATAACTCGCCGACTCTTGACGAAATGGGATCGTCAACGACAGCTAACAATCGGTTCTGGCAGACGGGTTAACACCCAGGTTAACGGCTCTCAATGTTACCCGACGTACAAGAAATCGTTTTCGCAAATAAAAGCAGCCGATCATGAAAGCCATAACCAAACAAACTTGCAAAGTAACAACAAAATAAAAGTTTCAGCCTCAGGGTGTTTATTGAAAGCAATGCCACCATCAAACTTGAGAAGAAGAAGAAGAAGATGCAGAAGCATGAAGAAGAATAAGAAGGATATTTCGATTGAAAACAAACACCTTTTTACATCAGGCAATCACATCATCTTTAACCAGATCACGCTTGAGTGGACCCATGAAGGCCCTCTTCTCCTCCAACGTCTGGAAGCGCCCATGGCCGAACTTGCTGGTCGTGTCGATGAACTTGAGGTCGATCTTCTCGAGGGCGCGGCGGCTGGTCTGCGACTGCATGCTCTTGCGCAGGGTCAGCACCCGCTTCTTGGTGCCCACGACGCAACCCTTGAGCATGACGAAGTCGTTGCGCACTTCTCCGTAATGCGGGAAGCCGCCCAGCGGGGTGATGCTCTTGTCCGAGAGGTCGTGCTCCGTGGACGCGTTGTTCTTGATCACCCGGCCGTCCTTCACGTGGATCTCCTGCCCGATGCGGTAGATCTTCTTGTTGCGCTCGGTGCGGTGGTGATAGCCCTTCTGCCCGGCCCTGGGCACCGAGAAGCCCACGCGAGCCGGATGCCAGGCGCCGATGCACGCCACCTTCCGAAGACCTTTGTGGGTCTTGCGCGGGAGTTTCTTGGTGTGCCAACGACTCGTCACGCCCTTGAAGCCGTGGCCCTTGGTCACCCCGATGACGTCGATCATCTCGTCTTTGGCAAAGATTCCAGACACCGGGATGGGCTTTTCCAGGTGTTGGCGCGCCCAATCCACCTTGTCGGCGATGGTTCCCCCGTTCAGCTGGATCTCCATGATGTGCGCCTTCTTCTGGCGCAGGGGAAGGCGACGCATCTGAGTGTGAGCGATGACCCGCACCACCTTGCAGTACTTCTTGATGGCCTTAAACTCCTTCTCGATCTGCTTCTTGCCATCCTCGTCCTGCCATTTCTTGCACGCCTTGGTGAAGGCCTTCTTCTTGCACTTGTACCAGTTCTTGTAGAAGCGCCGACGACATTCGTCGCTCAGATGCTCGGCGAAGATGGCCTTGAGTGAGCGCAAGCCCCGAGGAGTCTCGATGTAGCCCACGACGCCCACGATGACCATTTGCGGCGCGTCGACGATGGTGACGGCCTCCACGACCTCCTTCTTGTTCACCTTCGAGCCGGGCCTGTCCACCTCCCGTACAACGTGCGTCATGCCCGCCTTGTAGCCCATGAAGGCGGTGAGATGCACGGGTTTGGACGGATCGTCCGTTGGGAAACTTCTGATCCTCCCGCGATGATGGCTGCATCGTTTGCGAGGTAGAAAGCCGAGAGATCCGTGTCGCGGAGCCGAAAACTTGCGGTGCGACATGGCGATACGGCGGCCACGTTTTCTCGCAACAAGAAAAGGGAAGTCCGAGGCCAACTCCTGACGTCACATCCGCACGACGTTAAACGCCTCGTGAAATCGCAACGAAAATGTAATACAAATGAATATAATTATGTTTTTCCACAGCTGAATGAATATGCTATTTTTCGTCTGGTAACATTTATATGCTTTGCAATTTCCATTTTAAAAAATTGAAACAATTGGTGGGTGCCACTTTAGCTTGGAAACATGTGTTATACACCCCAATTAGATGAATTATTTACGTCTTCGCCATTGTGATCAAAGACATTGCGAAGATAACTTATCTGATAAAAATGAACAAAATTAAATGGTTAGCCCCAAATTCGGCAAAGGTAGTTAATTAAAAAATATATCGTTAAAAACCAACAAAGCCGGAAATTAGGGAAATGTTGTTGTAGTTAAATTTCTATACGACAGTATATACAGTACAATATATTTTACATTAAAGGTTCTCCATGACATCCGACGTGCGTGTAATTTTGTGAAAATAATATATATAAGTAACGCGTCAGATAATTTGTCAATTTTTATTCAGTTTGTTTCGTCGATGCTGATTGGATAAAATTGGAAAACACATAATTCGAAATGTATTGTGGACTATGCAAATTGTTTTAAATTGTGTGAGAAGTGAAAAAAAAAATTCTGTAATTTATAATGTGCGTGCTTCTTTAATTTACCACGTAAAATAATTTAGTCCTGTAAAACGAGTGTGACGTCATCCGGCGTAGGCGGGGCTTCGGTACACGACGCGGTTCAATGGCGGTCCGCACTACTTTCGAGAACAACCACGACATCGGAGTTTTTTCGAAACTCACAAATGCTTACTGCTTGGTTGGGATCGGAGGCTCGGAGAATTTCTACAGGCGAGTGGTACTTTGTGTTAGTTTGCTTGTGGTGAATGCTCGGCCTAGTTGAGATCCACCGGGCGGGCCCGGACTGCACCGTGGCCCCGTGTGCTGGCGACCAGGCCTATCACTATCAGGATGACATGTGGTGAAGCCGTTCCGTTTTTACCCAAAAGAGTAATGTGGCCATTTCTGTCCGTCCGTTAATGATTTTCAGGTCCGGGCCTGATAGTAATGCCTGGGATAGTAATTGAGCCTGAGGTAGTTTATTATCATCCCGACGCTCTTTCAAAAGAACGAGGGGATATATCATATAGGTGAGGGCGAGACTACCGGAAGTAAGCTGTAACACGGTTGTAACCCTTTTGTGGTGTTTTCAACGTGTCCAATCACGTGACTGTTGTCGCGAAGGGTCAGGGTGCACTAACCGGAAGTGACGTAGTTCCGCAGGCGCCTATTGTAACCGGCTACATCTGTCCGTCCCGCTGTCTTCTGAACGGTTGGGCACAAATTCACCAAACATGGGAGTTGTGATCTGATCACCACATGGCACGAAGGTGTGAGAGCAGCAGAATTTGGGCCCCGCCCCCAAACGGACAAGTGGCAAAAATGCAATTACGGGCACTTTTTTTTTTTTTAATACAATTTTTTTAATTAATCTTTTTTTTTTTTGTATAGAGAATCGAGGCTCGTCCAAGGTGTAAGAGCTAACACATTGAACATGAAAACATACAATGAAGGGTGTGGGAGACGAGAGAGGGAAGCACACAAGCACAACAACAATGGAGAACAGGGACATCAGGAGATCTGTGGAAGGGGGCAGGGGGTACACGGTATAAAGCAAATAAACACTACTAGGAATTTCAGGAAAGAAGTTGGGGATTTAAAGAGGTGGATTCAGGTGTTTTAATGGGAGTAGAAAAGATCAAGGTTTTGGATGGGGTAAGATATAGGTACGTGACTATCGGATGCTGAGTAGCGCGTCGCTGTGGCACCACTACCTGTTCTGCCAGCGATCTCGGCTGTCTGCACAGCCCTCTATTACTATCGCTGCAGAGATCGTATTTGTTTTTCTTAGATGAACCGGAAATACTTATGACGTAGTTCAGATTTTCCCCTTTGACCTCGTCTTCCAACCTTTATTTTCCGACTTCGAGAAGTCTGTGAATTTATTGCCGCAAGTTTGGGTTGTCAAAACCATTCACTGATTTTGACGAAGGTGAGTTTATATCGTTCTGAAACCAATTTATTCTGTTCGTTTATATATTTATCCACATCTAGTTTTAATATTTAGTTAATTTGAGCACCGAAAGCTTGTGTTTGACCATAATAATAAAACGTGTCGTGGATGGAAATTCCAAAAAATGTCGCGGTGCATCGTGCGCTCACAGCTCATTCATGTCATGCATGTCATCACATGCATGCAATCACACGTTTGTGTTTTTAATTAATTGTTTGTTAATTGAAGGCAAGTATCGTTCGTTCTGAAACCAATTTAATGTATTAGTTAATATATTTATCCACATCTAGTTTTAATATTTAGTTAATTTGAGAACCGAAATCTTGTGTTTGACCATAATTTTAAAAAGGTCACACATTTTTCCTTTGTTTCCATTGATTACAAAGGACCAAAATTGCGTGTAATTGGTAAATGGCAAATGTTTAACTCTTAATATTAGACCGAGGACAATGATCTGGGTATCATTGTAATGGTATTTTCATGCTCTTTCCATTGGTACCAGTTGTAAAGGAGTTCCTTGTTTTTGAATTTTTTTGTCACGTACCGTCACCCTTTAGAATTACACTTCAGAATCCTTTACCATTAAACACCATGAGTTAGTAAGGTTCTTCCTCTTATATAAAAAAAAGTATGTCACTCCTCTCTGCGCATGCACGCTCCAGACAAATTCAGAGCCAAAGTTCTGCTCACCTTCAGGGTCATATTCCGTTTCGGGTTCAAGATAAGAGATGGTGGTGAACAGCTGTTTTAAAGACCTGGAGGGAGGAGTGGGATTGAAGAAAGTGAGGGAGTTTGTTCCAGAGGCGGGAGAAAAGAGGAATGAAAGAGTGAAGGTGAGCAGAGAGTCTTGATTTTGGCAGTTTAACCATAAGAAGGTTTCTGGAAGATCTTGTGGGTCCTGCAGGAATATTTGGGGGACAGCACAGACAGAGCTGGGGGAGCGAGGCCGGGGGTCGGAAGAAGACAGAAAGACCACCAACCTGCCTGCGGTGAGAGAGAGGAAGGCCCTCAGAATCAGCTTCATCGTGGGAGATTCCAATGATTCTGAAAGCTTTGGTTTCAACCATGTGAACTCCTCATAGGAATGAAAACTGCCACCTGCACTCTTGACCCCATCCCCTCCAGCTTTGTCAAGGCCTCCCTTCCTGCTCTCTCTCCACTTATCACTGCAACAATAAACTCCTCCCTGTCTACAGGCATCGTCCCACCATCCCTCAAAATTGCTGCTGTTATCCCCATTCTGAAAAAACCTGGACTCAACCCTGACACCCTAAACAACTTCAGACCCATCTCCAACCTACCCTTTCTGTCAAAAGTTTTGGAACGCGCTGTCGCCACTCAACTTAAACATCACCTGTCTGCCAATAACCTGTATGAAACATTCCAATCCGGATTCCGCTCCAACCACAGTACTGAAACTGCTCTCCTCAAAATCACCAACGACCTTCTCCTCTGCTCTGACGCCGGCAACCTCAACATTCTCATCCTCCTCGACCTCAGCGCCGCCTTTGACATTTGACACCATCAATCACACCATCCTCCTCACCCGACTTGAAACCACCTTTAACATTACCGGCACTACCCTCTCTTGGATCAAATCATACCTCTCTGACAGACGCCAGTTCATCTCCATCAATAACTGCAAATCCCCCACTGCTCCCCTCCCCCAAGGTGTCCCCCAAGGTTGAGTTCTCGGCCCCCTCCTCTTCATCCTGTACCTGTCCCCCCTTGGTCACTTAATCCGCCGTCATGGTCTCCAATTCTACTGCTTCGCCGATGACATCCAGCTTTTCATCTCCACCAAGTCCATCTCCACCGCCACCCACTCTATCCTGACAAACTGCATCACTGAAATAAAATCCTGGCTTCAAATCAACTTCCTCAAAACTTAACTATGATAAATCTGAAATAATCATCATTGGCCCAAAAACGCTCACCAAATCCACCCATAACTTTGCCCTCAACATCGACGGTTTCCCAGTATCCACCTCCCCTCACATCCGTAATCTTGGCATCATCTTTGACCAAACCCTCTCCTTCGACAAATACACTAAACAGATCACAAAGTCAGCCTTCTTTCACCTGAAAAACATCGCCCGTCTCCCGCCATCTCTCTCCTCCACGGCTGCAGAAACCCTCATCCACGCCTTCATCACCTCCCGTCTGGACTACTGCAACTGCCTCCTCTGTGGTTCACCCTCAATAATCACCAATAAACTCCAATACATTCAGAACTCCGCTGCCCGTCTACTCACCCATTCCCGGACCCGTGACCACATCACCCCCGTCCTTTACAAGCTTCACTGGCTCCCCATCCCCCAGAGAATCCAGTACAAAATCCTCCTCTTGACCTACAAAGCCCTCCATAACCTGGCCCCATACTACCTGACTGACCTCCTCTCCAGACACACTCCCATCCGCAACCTCCGCTCTGCTGGTACCAACCTCCTGACCCCCCCCCCCACCCCCATCCAGACCAAATTCAGATCCTGGGGGGACAGGGCCTTCTCCATCGCTGCTCCCACCCTCTGGAACTCACTACCTCACACCATCAGAGACTCCTCCTCACTCACCACATACAAAACATCACTCAAGACCCACCTGTTCAACACTGCATTCAACATTTAACCCACAGCATTTAACCCCTGACTATCTCTTCTCCTTCTCCTTCCTTTTGCTTTGATTATTTACCTATTGATTTGTCTTTTTGCACTTGTTTTTTGTACTCTGTCAAAGCGCCTTTGGGCTTCTTGAAAAGTGCTATATAAAATAAATGTATTGTTACAGGTCGCGGACAGATGTTATAGACCGAGCGGTGGTGTAAGACCGCGACCTAACAAAACTCACCCGATTCACCCAGAACTTTGGCCGTATCGCACCGTAGCTGCTCAATGAGGGAAAAGACAAAAACGACGCAATGCAAGAGGAAAAGGAATTAAAACGAGAAGACGTACAGACGAGTAATGGGGTTTATTATTTACACACACAAGCAAAAAGGAGCAATTAAGTTTATTTACAACACATAAGACGCAGGTGACACAGTGCAAATACTAGCTTATCTACAGGCTTAACTTATCCCAGGACAGAACAAACAAAAGACACTGACTCACGCGGGGAATTGCAGGAATCGCAGGATGTGGAGGGCTGGAGGGAGAGGGAGGTCCAAAGGGGGGTCATGCAGCACGATCGGCGCGTTTAGCAGCCGCCGTTCCTTTTCGGCCCTGCTCCAAACCGCCGCCCAGGCCCCAAGCGGCTGCCGGGTGTCGCTGCTGCTGCCGCCTCCACTTGCCTTGCCAGGCCTTGTCCCACTCGTCTAAACCCTCAACTCTTTCTTGGTCCCTCACTCTTTACCACCACTCTCTTGACGACCAACTCAGACCAACTCAGACCTCTCTCACCAAGACCAACCCTTTGTGACCAACCGACTCAGACCAACTCAGAGTGCATCTCTCACCAACTCCTCCTGACCACTTCCGTTTTGCGCCTTTTATAGCGCCTCCAGCGATTACGCCCCCGGCGTTTTGGACACGCCCGTCGGGGTGCTCACCTCGGCCCTGGTTGGTCGCGCGACCCTCGGGCTCCGCCTTGGATGACGACGGGCGGGCACGCCCCTCCTCCCCTCTGACGAGGTGGAGACACGCCTTTCTTCTCCGACTCAAAGCACATGGTCAATGGCGGTTATTGGAGGGGAGGTGATTGGGAATCGAGGGCTCAGCAGTGACGAGAGGGGATGTAATATGGAAATGGAGGTTTTGGGGATGGGAAGGAAAGGGAATCTATTCTCTTCCACTGGTGCAATGGAGTATTTCAATTAATGGAAGACACAGCCTTACACTAATACACATAATAAGGATATAACTGTCAAAAAAAGATATATCGTGTCCTGCATGTATGTTTTATGGACTAACTACGGGAACGCCCTTTTGACCTTTATACAACCACAAACGGAGGGAGGAGGGGTGATATTTTACAACAACCTTTTACAACAACATTTTACCACAACAATAAAATAAAAAAACATTCTCATATCCACAACAGTATTATTATTATTATTATTATTGTCGTGAAAATCAAGCTCAGACACGACTTGACCTCTGGGTAGGTTTAATATCATTTAGATCTGAAGTACATCCTGTAAAAATACATTCATGCAACAGGCATTAAAATCAGAGTATTTCATGAGCAATGGTCGATTCAATATGGCAATGGTCCAATAGAGAGGACAGTCAGCGCAGCATTTAGGGGCGTACATACCATTCAAACTACAGGACTATGTCACAGTGAGTTCCGCTGGAGTGTCCGTGCGCCCCGGTTGTCCCGGGTCTTATAGACGCCCCTTTTGAAGCGAGCACACCCTGGGTTCACCTTGGTATAATTTCACTACATTCTCCCCGCCGTTAGAACTATACTGCCGCTCGGCAGGTTGCAAGCAAGCATCAGCAATAATCGAATGGGTCACGTCAATCCACGTCAGTCGGTCCACCCGTAGCGGTCGGGGCGGCGAACTTCCCTGCCAGTTCGTGTTCGGAATCTACCGGGCACGGCGTCCCCAAGCCCGGAGTCCCCCGCGTCGGAATAGCCGCCGGAGGTGGGAGTCGGAGGGGGCGCCCCAGCGCCTTCGGGCACGGGAGTGGGGAACGACGGAAGTAACGGTGGTAGTTCCATAGGGGAAGCTTCGGTAGAGTCCATAGACTCGTAGACGGGTTCGTCGATATCCCTGTCATCGTCCCCACATGGGGCGAGATGGCGTACGGAGACAGTAGACTCGCGGCCATCCGCCGTTAACACGCGAGCATGCTCGGGATTAGCCTGGAGGACCTGCACCTTGTCAACAAGGGGGTCGTACTTGCTAGCGCGAACCGCTCGTTTGAGATAGGCAGGCCCCGGTTCAGCGAGCCAGCTGGGTAAAGATTGGATACTGCCGGAGCTTCTAGGGTGGTGGAACAGTCGTTCGTGAGGAGTCTGGTTGGTGGCGGTACATAGGAGAGCCCGGATCGAGTTTAGAGCGGCAGGTAGCGACCACGCCCATTTATCGAGGCCTCGGCCGAGGGTCCGGAGGCTTAGCATGACAGCCCTCCATATAATCCCATTGAAGCGTTCGATCTGCCCATTCGCTTGGGGCCGGTACGGGGTGGTGTAGCTCGAAGCGACATTATGCTGGAGCAAGTAGCCCCTCACCTCCTGGGACCGGAACACCGCACCCCGATCGGTATGCACGTAGGCCGGATACCCGAACATAGAAAACAAATTCTGCAGGCACCGAATAACCGTGGCAGCCGACATATCCCCGCACGTGTAAGCAAGAGGAATCGTGAATACTCATCGACGATAGTGAGCAGATAGCGAGAGTTGCTCGACATTGGCAGCGGCCCTTTGAAGTCCATCGCCAAGCGCTCCCACGGTCTAGTAGCCCTAACGAGTGTCCCCATAGGAGGGTTATAAAAACGCGGTTTGAGTTCCGCACAGATCGCGCAATCATGGCAGATGTGGCGGATGTCCTCAATCGAGTACGGCAGATTGCCCTCGCGCACAAAATGTGCGAAGCGCGTTACCCCGGGATGACACATAGTGCCGTGCAAAGTGCGCAGCCCCTCCAAAGTTACAACCCCCGCGCAAGTGGCCGGCCTCGATAAGGCGTCAGCGACCAGGTTATCCTTCCCCGGGCGGTATTTGATGGTGTAGCAGAAGTCGGCGAGTTCGATACGCCAACGGGTGATTTTCTCATTCTTAATGCGCTGAGCATGTAAGGTGTCGTACATAAACGCAACGCTCTGTTGGTCCGTGACGATTTGGAAACACCGCCCAAGCAGATACGGCCGCCATCGCCGAATTGATTCGACGATCGCGTACGCTTCCTTTTCGACAGACGAATGCCTCCGCTCGGCAGAGGTGAGAGTCCGCGAGAAGAAAGCCACAGGGCGGCCCCCTTGGGAGAGAGTCGCCGCTATCGCATGATCTGAGGCATCACTCTCCAAAACGAAAGAGGCACTCTCGTCAATCGTCGCGACAGCGGCGCCAGCGATGTCGACTTTAAGGCCCTCGAAGGCCGCCAGGGCGGCCGGGCCCATGGGGAAAGTGTCGCAGGCCACGAGGGGGCGGAGCTTCGCGGTGAAATTTTGCACCCACTTTGAATAGTGGGCGAACAGCCCTAGAGCGCGTTTCAGCGAAGCCCGATCGCTAGGCGGAGCCATATCGAGCAAAGGGCGCAGGCGCTCCTTATCCGGAGAGACGGAGCCATGGGTCACGGTGTACCCCAAAAGGTCTACCGTGCGTAGAGAGTATCGACACTTAGCCGCATTCATGGTTAGGCGATATTTCCGCGCGTCCTCGAGGAAGCGTTTCAGATTAGCGTCGTGATGCTCCTGGTCATACCCACAAACCGTAAGATTGTCCAGATAGACAAAGACATCGGTCAAATTCTCCTTCGCAACGAGGTCATCCATAGCCCTCTGAAAACAAGCGACTCCGTTAGTTACCCCAAAAGGGAGTCGCGTGAACTGGTACAACCGCTGACCTGATTCAAAGGCTGTAAAGACGCGATCAGCCCGAGAGATGGGGACTTGATGATACGCACTACGCAGATCGAGAGTGCTATAAACGGAATACAGGGCCACCTGACGTACCAGGGCGTCCATCCCCGGTAAGGGGTAGGCATCCAGCTGTGTAAAACGATTAATCGTCTGAGAATAGTCGATTACCATGCGCCGGCGGTGGGCCTTACTCCGCACCACTAAGACTTGGGCCCGCCACGGTGACCTACTGTGTTCTATAATACCGTCCTTTAAGAGCAGGGCCGTTTCTTCCGCAATGAATTGCGCATCCGCGCGAGAGTAGCGCCGCGATTTGACGGCTACAGGGGTACAATCAGTGGTCAGGTTGGGGAACAGTGAGAGAGGCTCCATGTCCATTTGAGCGAGGGCGCACACAGCGAGCGTGTCCGGCCCACCGAAGTCTATTTCCAAACGTCCATGCCGCTTAAGGAAATCAAGTCCTAACAGAACGTCGGCGCATAAAGCAGGTAATACCATGAGATACACGTCCGGGAACGTGCGTCCCTTTATCACAAGTTTCAATCGACACGCCCCTTTTGTGCTCAACCGAAGTCCCTGAGAGGCCATGAAGATCCGGCGGGTTGTCCCGAGAACCGGCCACCCATGTTGATGCACGAGTCGCTGATCGATAAAACTATCCGTGGACCCCGTGTCAATCAAAGCTTGCGCAAAAACGCCCGCGACCGTGAGCGGAATGATGGCCTGCGCAAGGCCGGCAGACCCGGCAGGTATTGTACCGGCCGGGCGAGAAGATCGCGCCTCGCGGGTGGATCCCACGCCGGCTGCAATCCTTCGGGCAGCGTCGGCAGGTTGGGCCTCAGCAGGAGCATTGAAGTCAGTTGGCTCATCAGCAGATTCATTTGCTAGAGTGGGTGTGTGTAGGTCGTAAGAGCCGCCGCCAGATGGCGCTCGAGTCACGTGAGAAAGATCTCTGTCGTCTGCAGATTCATATGCCAAAGTGAGTGCATGTAATTCGTAAGAGCCGCCGTCAGATGGCGCTCGAGTCACGTGAGAAGGATCTCTGCCGTCTGCAGATTCATATGCCAAAGTGGGTGCATGTAATTCGTAAGAGCCGCCGTCAGATGGGGCTCGAGTCACGTGCTGCGTTTGCCGCACATCGAGAGGAGTTTCCAAAGCAGGAGCATGTCGCTTGTTTGAAGTAGGCGTTCGAACGCCAGTCAAGGTCGGTCGCGCTGCGGCCGGTCGCGTTCGCGCCATTTGTTTCGGCGGCCCGGTGTATCTCACCAAGGTCGGGCGTGCAGCCAGAGGCCCGCGAGAAGGAGAGCGGCTCATCAAAGCCGAGTGAGACGCCCCGTCCGGCGCTCGATCCGTTGGCTCCGCGATGAGCCCATTCAAGGTCGCGCGGGGACGCGTGCCCCGAGCGGCCTTCCTGCAGACCTTTGCAAAATGGCCCTTGGTGGAGCACAGGTGGCATGTAGCCTCCCGAGCCGGGCATTCAGAGCGAGGGTGCTGCCGATTCCCGCAAAAATAACATTTTGCATACCGGTCAGGCCGTGGCCGGGCAGCGGCGGCAGCAGTGAGGCCAGAAGCGGAGTTCGCTTCAGGAGCACCCGGAGTCTCGGCCGTGGTGGTCGGGTCCTCCTCCGTATCCTCGGCGGTAGCCCTCTCCGGTCGCGCGAGTTGAGAGGCCCCCGCCACGACTCGTGGGTGATCATATGTGGTGGATTGTTCTCGGGCATCTGTATATACGCGTGCCAGCCGTAGTGCTTCCGTAAATGTCAGATCCGCGACCTCCAGGAGTCGGAGCCGCAAGTCCCCAGAACTAATTCCGGAGATGAATGAATCTCGGAGCAAGTCGTCCTGCACTTGCTCGTGGGTCCGTACGTCCTGCACGCAGTCCGCCAACAGGTAGCGCAACTCCTGCGCGTAGCGATCGATCGATTCAGATGGTTGTTGTCGCCGCTGGGAGAGTTGATGCCGGCCGTGCACAGCGCTCCGTGTTTTTACGTATAAGCGCTTCAGCTCGGCTAGTGCCGTAGCGTACGTCTCAAATCGAGCTATGTTCCGGAACACGGTGTGATAGACCTTCGACTGTAACACGGACAGCTTCATCGCAGCGGTGGGCTCTGTTTCGTGAGCAGCAAAATAATTCTCCAGCGTTTTGAGCCAGTGAGTGAACTCCGATGCTGATCCCTCAGCCTGAGAGTCGGCTCCGAGAATTGGTACCACGATCATCTTGTGGTCAGCCATTCCGGCGATCTAAATTATATTAAATGTCGTGAAAATCAAGCTCAGACACGACTTGACCTCTGGGTAGGTTTAATATCATTTAGATCTGAAGTACATCCTGTTAAAATACATTCATGCAACAGGCATTAAAATCAGAGTATTTCATGAGCAATGGTCGATTCAATATGTCAATGGTCCAATAGAGAGGACAGTCAGCGCAGCATTTAGGGGCGTACATACCATTCAAACTACAGGACTATGTCACAGTGAGTTCCGCTGGAGTGTCCGTGCGCCCCGGTTGTCCCGGGTCTTATAGACGCCCCTTTTGAAGCGAGCACACCCTGGGTTCACCTTGGTATAATTTCACTACAATTATTATTATTATTATTATTACTAGGGCATGCCCGTACTATATATAAGCTAGGACGTGCCCGTACGTGGGTGCCCGTTCCTTGCAAAAAAAAAAAAACTGCAAAAAAAAAAAAAACTGCAAAAAAAAAAAAAACTGCAAAAAAAAAAACAATGGTTTGGTCCATTCGCAACGACCACAGAACCCCCCCCCCCCCCCCTCTATTTACATGAATGGTTTGGTCCATTCGCAAAGCCAAAGCGAACGACCACAGAACCCCCCCCTCTATTTACATGAATGGTTTGGTCCATTCGCAAAGCCAAAGCGAACGACCACAGAACCCCCCCCCCCCCTCTATTTACATGAATGGTTTGGTCCATTCGCAACGGCAAAGCGAACGGCGAACGGCTAAATCGCCATAGCTCGGTAAGTACTTGTCCGATTAATTTCAAACCTTGAAAAGGCACATCCTCGGGTCCCCAGCAATATACCTGGCAAGTTTCAAGTATATCGGACCGGTAGTTGTCGAGAAACAGCGGTCACAGACAAACGTACAGACGTACAGACGTACAAACGTACAGAGATTACTGGAATTATAGATAGATTATGTGAAGCCATTCTTTGTATATGAAATCAGCATTGGTGTCGTGAAATATGAAATATGAATACATGAAATATGTAACGATTTATTTGGGATTTGACCCCCGGTCCATACCCAGGGGGTGGGGCCTGAGTGTCAAAACTGGGAAAAAAATAACTCAATTTGTCATTTAGGTCAATCCTGATGGAACCTTTTGCCATCTTTCAAATTTGCTTTTGGTGGGAAGTGTGTGGACTTCCAATGGCGTGCCATTGACTTAGTACAAGTTATTATTACCTCCGCCACTGAAGGTGGATGGAAGTTATGTTTTCACCCTGTCAGTCTATGAACTTAATATCTCAAAACATTGTGGATGGATTCAGACGAAATTTGGTGGAGAGGTTGGGTGTGTGACAAGGACGAAACGATTAGAATTTGGTGAAGATCCGGATCTGAGAATTATTTAAGTGATTCTTCACCATTGAGTGATAGGGCCAAAAACGATATGTACCACGAGAACTTAAAAAGTTATGGACGAGTTATGACTAAAGTTGGTGGATGAGATGGTTAGGTGACAAGAACAAGCCGATTAGATTTTGGTTCAGGTCCGAATCCAGATCCGGCCTATCGGTGGGATATAAAAAGTGTTTAGCCTGGCGGAGGTACGCGCTCTACAGTGCCATTCTAGTGACTTTTTACTTCATGTACGAGTATAAGCTCCAACATGAGTCTTTGATCACTTTGCTGATGAAATGGTGAAAAGGGAGCGGGAGACCAGTTTTAAATGTTGACATTTGTCTAATTGTCCGTGCATCCATTACAGCGTGTTTGAAGGAGAGCTGTCCGAAACCATCCCAGTTGTCCACGCGTCCATCGCAGGCTGCAGGATAATCGGAAGGCTCTGTGTCGGTACGTGTTTTTAATGTTGAGCAGCATGTGGACTTTGAGACCAAATAAGGGTGCGTTATTGTGTTTTATTGCAATCTTGTCACCAATTATTTTCTTTGTGATCATCAATTGTACCAATGATTTATTTTATTATTATTATTATTGTGTAGAAAGTTTTTCTCAAAGACCATGTTTTGCCTGTCTGAGATTTGATTACAATTAATTATTTGTTTCATTGAATGTCTAAAGTGCTTGGTGATGTCAAAAAACCCAATTTGATCGTGGCTTTGACATCTGATCGTGGCTTCTCTGGCAATGTGCCTGCAATGTAAGCACTGGATAAAATATCACCTCGTCGTCTCCGACTCGCTTTCCTCAGGTATTTGTTCACATACTCGAGCAGTCGGCACGTTAAGGACGTTCCTCGTTCTGAATAACACGAATCGGGTTTTTTGACCGATCAAAATCAGACTCTATTTTGCTCGAACTTGTAATGAATTTTTTTCTTTTCTCAGGGGCATCGATTTCCTACGTACTTTAATCATTGGTGGACAGACATCCAGTGGAGACGTCTCGCTGCTAAATTTTGAGAGCCATATCAAAGCTATTGTGCAACCGATTTAACTTTCAGGGATGTGAGTTGCTGTCATTCAACTGAAGAGTTGATACATCTTATCCCGGTGCACTCTGGAGAAAACAGGACAGGGGTCGGTGAGCGGCAAATTTGATTGGTCGAGATGGTGTAAAATGCTGTAATATTTTGTCCAGGTCTTGCCAAACAGAAGGGTTCTGGAAATGCCAAAATGGCGATTTGTGTTCTACAGTGCTCAAGCATATCATTCAATTTAAATAAAATAAAGATTTTAGAGGTCGTGGGGAAAAACTTTTTTGGGAAGTTCACCGCTATTGATGCAGCGTCTTTTATACCACGTTATTTAACGGGTTACATAAGTTATCTGTGTCTGTTCTTTGTGTCCTTTACCTTAAAAAACAGTAAGATTTATGTTTGGAATGATTTTCAACTTTGTCTGACTGCCAGACAAGGAGACAGAATTAACAATCGCAACCGTGTCCAAAGGAAGTGGTTCCGTTTGGCATTTTAAATATGAAATAGGCAAAGCCGAGAAATGAATGAAACCCTTCATAATTACCCTTTAAAACCCCATAAAATTACCCTTCCGAACCATTCAGAATTACCCTTTAGAACTACCATTTAGAACTGCCCTTTGGAACTGCCCTTTGGAACTGCCCTTAAGAACTGCCCTTTAGAACTGCCCTTAAGAACTGCCCTTTATAACTGCCCTTTAGAATTACCCTTTAGAATTACCCTTTAGAATTACCCTTTAGAATTACCCTTTAGAATTACACTTTAGAATTGCACTTTAGAATTACCCTTTAGAACTGCCCTTTCGAATTACCCTTTAGAACTGCCCTTTAGAACTACCCTTTAGAACTGCCCTTTGGAACTGCCCTTTAGAACTGCCCTTGAGAATTACCCTTTAGAATTACCCTTTAGAACTGCCCTTTGGAACTGCCCTTTGGAACTGCCCTTTAGAATTACCCTTTAGAACTGCCCTTTAGAACTGCCCTTTAGAATTACCCTTTAGAATTACCCTTTAGAATCACCCTTTAGAATCACCCTTTAGAATCACCCTTTAGAATCACCCTTTAGAATTACCCTTTAGAACTACCCTCAAGAACTACCCTTTAGAACTGCCCTTTAGAATTACCCTTTAGAACTGCCCTTTAGAATTACCCTTTTGAACTGCCCTTTAGAATTACCCTTTAGAACTGCCCTTTAGAATTACCCTTTAGAACTGCCCTTTAGAACTGCCCTTTAGAATTGCCCTTTAGAATTACCCTTTAGAACTGCCCTTTAGAATTACCCTTTAGAATTACCCTTTAGAATTACCCTTTAGAATTACCCTTTAGAATTATCCTTTAGAATTGCCCTTTAGAACTGCCCTTTAGAACTGCCCTTTAGAACTGCCCTTTAGAACTGCCCTTTAGAACTGCCCTTTAGAACTGCCCTTTAGAACTGCCCTTTAGAACTACCCTTTAGAATTACCCTTTAGAATTACCCTTTAGAATTACCCTTTAGAACTGCCCTTTAGAACTACCCTTTAGAACTACCCTTTAGAACTACCCTTTAGAACTACCCTTTAGAACTACCCTTTAGAACTACCCTTTAGAACTGCCCTTTAGAATTACCCTTTAGAATTACCCTTTAGAACTGCCCTTTAGAATTACCCTTTAGAACTGCCCTTTAGAATTACCCTTTAGAATTACCCTTTAGAACTGCCCTTTAGAATTACCCTTAAGAATTACCCTTTAGAATTACCCTTTAGAATTACCCTTTAGGATCACCCTTTAGAATCACCCTTTAGAATTACCCTTTAGAACTACCCTTAAGAACTACCCTTAAGAACTACCCTTAAGAACTACCCTTAAGAACTACCCTTAAGAACTACCCTTAAGAACTACCCTTAAGAACTGCCCTTAAGAACTGCCCCTTCGAACTACCCCTTCGAACTACCCCTTCGAACTACCCCTTCGAACTACCCTTTAGAATTACCCCTTAGAACTACCCCTTAGAACTACCCCTTAGAACTACCCCTTAGAACTACCCCTTAGAACTACCCCTTAGAACTACCCCTTAGAACTACCCCTTAGAACTACCCTTTAGAATTACCCTTTAGAATTACCCTTTAGAACTACCCTTTAGAATTACCCTTTAGAATTATCCCTTAGAATTACCCTTTAGAACTACCCTTTAGAATTACCCCTCGAACTACCCTTTAGAATTACCCTTTAGAACTATCCTTTAGGATATATATATATTTTTTTGGTATACTGAATCGAGGCTTGTGAAAGAGCTAACATTTACTTCACAAACAAATCAACCAGACAAACAAAATATATAAAAAGATGGAGCGGAAAAACAAGATGGGGAGAGAAGGGGAAGCACACAAACACAACATTTGAGAGCAGGGAGATGTGTGGAAGGGAGAGGGCTTGGGGGGCGGAAGCGTGGGAAGGGGGGGGGGGGGGGAGGGAACCCTTTAGAATTACCCTATAGAATTACCCTTTAGAATTACCCTATAGAATTACCCTTTAGAACTATCCTTTAGAACTGCCCTTTGGAATTGCCCTTTGGAATTACCCTTTAGAACTATCATTTAGAACTACCCTTTAGAACTACCCTTTAGAACTACCCTTTAGAACTACCCTTTAGAACTACCCTTTAGAACTACCCTTTGGAACTACCCTTTGGAACTACCCTTTGGAACTACCCTTTGGAACTACCCTTTGGAACTACCCTTTAGAACTACCCTTTAGAACTACCCTTTAGAACTACCCTTTAGAACTATCCTTTAGAATTACCCTATAGAATTACCCTTTAGAACTACCATTTCAAACTGCCCTTTATAACTACCCTTTAGAATTACCCTTTAGAATTACCCTGAAGAACTTCTGTGAAGAACTTCCCTTAAGAACTTCCCTTAAGAACTTCCCTTAAGAACTTCCCTTAAGAACTTCCCTTAAGAACTTCCCTTAAGAACTTCCCTTAAGAACTTCCCTGAAGAACTTCCCTTCAGAACTTCCCTTCAGAACTTTCCTTAAGAACTTTCCTTAAGAACTTTCCTTAAGAACTTTCCTTAAGAACTTTCCTTAAGAACTTCCCTTAAGAACTGCCCTTAGGAACTGCCCTTTGGAACTGCCCTTTGGAACTGCCCTTTGGAACTGCCCTTTGGAACTGCCCTTTGGAACTGCCCTTTGGAACTGCCCTTTGGAACTGCCCTTTGGAACTGCCCTTTGGAACTGCCCTTCGAACTACCCTTCGAACTACCCTTTGAACTACCCTTTGAACTACCCTTCGAACTACCCTTTGAACTACCCTTTGAACTACCCTTTGAACTACCCTTTGAACTACCCTTTGAACTACCCTTTGAACTACCCTTTGAACTACCCTTTGAACTACCCTTTGAACTACCCTTTGAACTACCCTTTGAACTACCCTTTGAACTACCCTTTGAACTACCCTTTGAACTACCCTTTGAACTACCCTTTGAACTACCCTTTGAACTACCCTTTGAACTACCCTTTGAACTACCCTTTGAACTACCCTTTAGAACTACCCTTTAGAACTACCCTTTAGAATCCTTTACCATTAAACACTGTGAGTTAGTAAGGTTCTTCCTCTTATAAAAAAGTATGTCACTCATCTCTGCGCATGCACGCTCTGGACAATTTCAGAGCCAAAGTTCTGCTCACCTACAGGGTCATATTCCGTCTCGTGTT
This sequence comes from Myxine glutinosa, assembly GCF_964187855.1. Taxonomy (NCBI): domain Eukaryota; kingdom Metazoa; phylum Chordata; class Myxini; order Myxiniformes; family Myxinidae; genus Myxine; species Myxine glutinosa. The sequence continues at coordinate 20,863,906 of NC_136269.1, forward strand.
CAAAATATAACATTCAATAATTGAAATCGAGTAGTTCCTCGATCTTAAACTGACGTCTGTAGACAGACAAATTGAACTAATTGATTTGATATTTAATCATTTGATATTTTGATATTTGATATTGATTGATTTGATATTGATTTGATATTTGAACCATTAATCCCCATACAAACACAGCATCAGTGGGTTTACTTTGGACTTGCTTTTCAAGAACTCACATCCAAAGAAGCGCTTGCCCCTGTCATTTCCCCACATGATGCCGCACAACCTTTCCTCCTCACCTTCACCTTGATCGCTTACACACCAAGTGATTCTCATGAGTAGTCTTTATATACAGTATAAGCAGAGTACCCCCTGGGTGAGTATAGTTTGTGCATTAATTGTTGGAAAAAAGTATAGTCTGTTTTGCAAGAAGACTATAGATGGTTGTTTGGCATGCGCTTCAAGGTTGTAGGTAGTCTAAAGGTCTGAACGTTGCAATAGTAGTTAGGGTCTAATATCTCAAGCATGTAAGAAGGGTCTAAAAAGGTCCAAGTGGTCTAAAGCTATAAATGGTCAAGGGTCCAAGCTGTCTTATCTGCCTGAAGGATATATGGGCTCTAAATGATGTTAAGGGGTGCAAAGGTCTCAAGGTTCTCGGGGTCTAAAGGGTGAAGGGATCTAAAGGTGTCTAAAGTGTCAAGAGTCTTGAAGGTAAAAGGGGCCTTGAGGATTTTGAGGTCTTGATGTTCTTTGGGGTCTTGAGGTTCTTTGGGGTCTTGAGGTTCTTTGGGGTCTTGAGGTTCTTTGGGGTCTTGAGGTTCTTTGGGGTCTTGAGGTTCTTTGGGGTCTTGAGGTTCTTTGGGGTCTTGAGGTTCTTTGGGGTCTTGAGGTTCTTGGGGGTCTTGAGGTTCTTTGGGGTCTTGAGGTTCTTTGGGGTCTTGAGGTTCTTTGGGGTCTTGAGGATCTTTGGGGTCTTTAGGTTCTTTGGGGTCTTGAGGTTCTTTGGGTGTCTTGAGGTTATTTGGCATTTTGAGGTTATTTGGGGTCTTGAGGTTATTTTGGGTATTAAGGTTCTTTGGGGTCTTGAGGTTATTTGGGGTCTTGAGGTTATTTGGGGTCTTGAGGTTCTTTGGGGTCTTGAGGTTCTTTGGGGTCTTGAGGTTCTTTTGGGTCTTGAGGTTCTTTGGGGTCTTGAGGTTCTTTGGGGTCTTGAGGTTCTTTGGGATCTTGAGGTTCTTTGGGGTCTTGAGGTTATTTGGGGTCTTGAGGTTATTTGGGGTCTTGAGGTTCTTTGGGGTCTTGAGGTTCTTTGGGGTCTTGAGGTTCTTTGGGGTCTTGAGGTTCTTTGGGGTCTTGAGGTTCTTTGGGGTCTTGAGGTTATTTGGGGTCTTGAGGTTCTTTGGGGTCTTGAGGTTCTTTGGGGTCTTGAGGTTCTTTGGGGTCTTGAGGTTCTTTGGGGTCTTGAGGTTCTTTTGGGTCTTGAGGTTCTTTGGGGTCTTGAGGTTCTTTGGGGTCTTGAGGTTCTTTGGGATCTTGAGGTTCTTTGGGGTCTTGAGGTTATTTGGGGTCTTGAGGTTATTTGGGGTCTTGAGGTTCTCTGGGGTCTTGAGGTTCTTTGGGGTCTTGAGGTTCTTTGGGGTCTTGAGGTTCTTTGGGGTCTTGAGGTTCTTTGGGGTCTTGAGGTTATTTGGGGTCTTGAGGTTCTTTGGGGTCTTGAGGTTCTTTGGGGTCTTGAGGTTCTTTGGGGTCTTGAGGTTCTTTTGGGTCTTGAGGTTCTTTGGGGTCTTGAGGTTCTTTGGGGTCTTGAGGTTCTTTGGGATCTTGAGGTTCTTTGGGGTCTTGAGGTTATTTGGGGTCTTGAGGTTATTTGGGGTCTTGAGGTTCTTTGGGGTCTTGAGGTTCTTTGGGGTCTTGAGGTTCTTTGGGGTCTTGAGGTTCTTTGGGGTCTTGAGGTTCTTTGGGGTCTTGAGGTTATTTGGGGTCTTGAGGTTCTTTGGGGTCTTGAGGTTCTTTGGGGTCTTGAGGTTCTTTGGGGTCTTGAGGTTCTTTGGGGTCTTGAGGTTCTTTGGGGTCTTGAGGTTCTTTGGGATCTTGAGGTTCTTTGGGGGTCTTGAGGTTATTTGGGGTCTTGAGGTTATTTGGGGTCTTGAGGTTCTTTGGGGTCTTGAGGTTCTTTGGGGTCTTGAGGTTCTTTGGGGTCTTGAGGTTCTTTGGGGTCTTGAGGTTCTTTGGGGTCTTGAGGTTCTTTGGGGTCTTGAGGTTCTTTGGGGTCTTGCGGTTATTTGGGGTCTTGCGGTTCTTTGGGGTCTTGAGGTTCTTTGGGGTCTTGAGGTTATTTGGGATTTTGAGGTTATTTGGGATTTTGAGGTTATTTGGGGTCTTGAGGTTATTTGGGGTCTTGAGGTTATTTGGGGTCTTGAGGTTATTTGGGGTCTTGAGGTTATTTGGGGTCTTGAGGTTATTTGGGGTCTTGAGGTTATTTGGGGTCTTGAGGTTATTTGGGGTCTTGAGGTTATTTGGGGTCGAGGTTATTTGGGGTCGAGGTTATTTGGGGTCGAGGTTCTTTGGGGTCGAGGTTATTTGGGGTCTTGAGGTTCTTTGGGGTCTTGAGGTTCTTTGGGGGTCTTGAGGTTCTTTGGGGTCTTGAGGTTCTTTGGGGTCTTGAGGTTCTTTGGGGTCTTGAGGTTATTTGGGGTCTTTGGGGGCTAAAGAGTCTCAAGTGTCTTTATGGGTATTAGGGGTCTTCATGGTTTTAAGGGTCTTTGGGGTCTTTTTTGTATACAAGATCGAGGCTCGTGAAAGAGCGAACATTAATTACACAAAAAGTCAAACCGACACACAAAACACAAAAAACAAGGGGAGCGGCAGACAGGATGGGGAGAGAGGGGGAAGGACACAAACACAACATTTGAGAGCAGGGACATCGGGAGGACTTGGGGGGAGGTGGGAGAGGTATAAAACATATGAACACTGCAAGGACTCTGGGGTGAATTAGCGGGGGTAGAAAAGATCAAGGTTTTGGATGGGGGAAGATAAGAGATGGTGGTGAACAGCTGTTTTAAAGAAATGAAGGGAGGAGTGGGATTGAAGGGAGTGGGGGAGTTTGTTCCAGAGGCGGGAGAAAAGGGGAATGAAAGAGTGAAGGTGAGCAGAGAGCCTTGATTTTGGCAGTTTAACCATAAGAGGGTTGCAGGCAGATCTTGTGCGACCTGTCGGAATATTTGCGGGCCAGAGCCCAGAGAGAGCTGGGGGGGGGGGCAAGGCCAGAGAGGAGTCGGTAGAAGACAGAAAGACCACCAACCAATCTGCCTGCGGTGAGTGAGTGAAAGGCCCTCGGAGTTAACTTCATCGCAGGAGATTCCAATGATTCTGAAAGCTTTGGCCTCAACAGCGTGAAGCCGAGCTAGGTGTGAGGCAGGAGCACCAGCCCAGAGGGGGGAACAGTATTCCATTGAGCTGCGGATGAAAGCCTTGTATGTGGTGAGGAGCTCAGGCGTGCCAAGGAAGGACTTCGCATGACGGAGGATGCCCAGTCGGCGACTGGCTTTGGAGGCCAGCCTGAAAATGTAGTTTTCCTAAGAAAGATCATGGCAGATAGTGAGACCCAAAAGCTTGAGCGACAGAACTTCTTGGAGAGGATTGTTGAGAAAGTAGATGGGAGGGTTTTCTAGTCGGTCCTTTCGGAGAGACATTGTAAGAGTGTGAGATTTGTCAGGATTGAAAGACATGTTCCACTTGTTTGACCAGTCTGTGATTTTGTCCAGGTCTGCAGAGAGTGAGGAGGCTGCAGACTGCCGATCTGAGAGATGAGGAATGGAGCGGCAGATAGTGGAGTCATCAGCAAAGAGATAGAGAGGATTTTCCAGAGAGTCGGAGAGATCATTGATGAAGACCAGAATTAGCACAGGGCCTAGAACACTACCTTGGGGAACTCCAGCCAGAACAGGAAGGGGAGATGAGAGAAATCCATTCAGGGCCACACGTTGCCTACGACCAGAGAGGAAGTCCACAAGCCATGAGTGGAGATTTCCATCGATACCATAGGAGGAGAGTTTGATGAGCAGAGCTGGGTGCCAGACCGTATCGAAGGCACGTGATATGTCAAGTGAGACAGCTCTGATTTCCTGTTTGAAGGTTCTTTTAGGGCTTCAGGGTCTTAAAGGGTGTTTGGGGTCTTGAGGATCTTTGGGGCCTAAAGGGTGTTCGGGGTGTTGGGTATCTTAAAGGGTCTCCAAAGGTCTGTGGGGCCTCAGCAGTCTAAATGGTTGAAAGGTTTAAAAGGTACATTCCTATAGCATGTAATTAAGACATAGGTGTAGTCAGGGTGCAACTGATGTTCAAACAGTACGTAATTAATAGACATGTGGTCACACGGCTTCATGGACAGAACACCAAAATCTGTTTAATGCGTCTTAAGGATGTATGAAGTTTACCTTTATTTCTGAATTATGTATTGGCTTCGTTCCGGGAGCTTGAGCGAACTGTGGTGAAGCTGGCAGCCTGTAAAATGAATTGAAGTTTTGTTTTTACGATTGAAGAATGTTGATAGTTTTCATAAATATTTTTGAGTTTTTGAAGAATCAAAATAAAAGTTTGATTTTGGTTTTGCATCGTTGGATGTGAATACAAACATGAACTTTCACATTCTCGGTTTGCAATCATTTAACCGGGTGTTGTGAAAATGTCTGATTAAAATGCATTATCTTTTGCTCTGACCTGGTCGAGATCAAAGGCATTATCCACCTGACCTTTGTTGACCCCTTTTATTACCACATGTGCATTGAAGTGCCGCCATTTGGCTAGGCCTTTCAAAGGGTTGGATGAGAGTCAACCCAATAAGTTGTACCGCTATGGGACAGTTCATCGATAACGTGAGCTCTATCACCTCTGCACAGGTAACCGGCACGGCTTGCTAGTTCCCAACAGTACGACGGATCAGGAGCTCCAGCACGTGCGGAACGCTTTGCCCGATAGCGTGTCGCTGCGCCGGATCGAGGAACGCCTCTCCGCCCTGGGGAATGTCGTCGCCTGCAATGATTACGTCGCCCTCGTCCATCCCGACCTCGACCGTGTGTGTTCTACTCGGCAGACTTGGAATTGCTCGTTGTATTATAGTTATCTATTGCCAGATGATTGGTTGTTATCAACCACACACACAATTGCTATGGAGTTTCGGTACGTGTAAATGCAAGGAGTTATTGCATATCACAAAGTTTGACCTCTGCTTCAGTGCTCTAGGTTAACCTTTTTGGATGGTTCCCCTGCAGCGTGACCATTTCAACATTTTGTTTGCCTGGAAAAGATTTGTTGACAAAGTCGCTGGAGGCATTGTGTTTTCGGGTTGTCTGTCCAGCCGTCTGTCCATCCGTGATAGGTTTTCATTACCGCGATAACTTGAGAACAGCTGAAGGGATCTAAATCGACCTCGGTACAAGTGTGTATATTGATGTAAATATGAACCGATTATAACATGGGGTCAAGAGGTCAGAGGTCATGTTTGGTAAAAAGTCTGTGACCGAGCTAACTTGTGAACCAGTAATGGGATTTTGACCAAACTTGGTATACGTATATATTATGATGAACAGAGGAACTGATTCAATTTTGGCATCAAGAGGTCAAAGGTCAGAGGCTGTAATAGGTTTACAACAACAACAACATGCATTTTAAGGCCATTTTCCCTGCTAGAGCGGGGGTTTGCCTTGCGGTCCCCATGACAATCTTCTCCATTTTGCCCTATTTTCTGCATCTCTGCTTGTTAACCCCCTTGCCCGCATTTCTTCTTCCACCATCTTTAGCCAAGTCTTTCTCGGTCTTCCCCGTCCTCTACTTCCTTCTACATTCATTTCCATCACTCTTCTCAACCAGTCACTTTCATCTTTCCTCAACACATGACCAAACCATCTCAACCTGTTCCTCTTCACAGCATCAATCACAGGCTCTATTCCCATCATCTTTCGCAATTCATCATTTGTCTTCCTCTCTCTCAACGACACTCCGCACATCCACCGAACCATTCGCATTTCCACCCTTTCCAACCTTCTTTGTTGCTCTACATTCATTACCCATGTCTCGCTCCCATAAATCATAACACTTCTCACACATGCAGCATACACCTTTCCCTTCAGCTTCAACGACACTCCCCTCCTCATCAGCACGCCACTCAGTTCCTGAAACTTCTTCCATGCACATCTCACTCTAGCAACCGTTGCCGAGTCTGATCCACCTTTTCCATTCAGCATGTCTACTAGGTAACAAAATGTTTTCACACCTTGCAGCTTCACGCCGTCTCCAAGATCCAACTCAACATTTCCTCCATCTGCAGCTCCCTCTGTGCACACCTTACATTTGAATGTAGCTGCCACACTGGTTAATGACCCTCTCAGACCGCTACATTTTTGATGAACCCACTCAGCGCACATTGTACATTGAATGGAGTTCACTCCGACACCCTTCCTGCACACAGCACATGGCCACTTCCCAGTTCTTTCCACCTCACCACATGCTTTACCACTTGCCATCACCTTCGTCTTTCCTATATTCACCTTCAGACCTTTACAGGTTTACAATAGGTTTACAATACCACGATAACTCAAGAACAGCTCAAAGGAACCAAGTCAAACTTTGTGAAAGTATGTATAATGATGTAAAGATAAACAGATTAGATTATGGGGTCCAGAGGTCATGTAAAGTAAAAATCTTTTCACTGCGTTCACTTTTGAACCAGTGATGGGATTTTGACCAAACCTGATAGAAGTATATATTATGATGCAAAGATGAACTGATTTGATTTTGGCGTCAAATGTCAGAGGTCATCTCAGGTTTAAAAAAATGTGATACTCGAGAGCAGCTGACGGGATTTAAATCAAACTTGGTACAAGTATTTATAATGAGGTAATCATGTGGGCGGAGGCATATCGGTATGAAAAAGTGCCGTTCTAGTTTTCACTCATTTTCTGCAAAACTTTCACTGCAAGAAATGGATAATTAAACACGCTGTAAAAATGGTAGAGATCGTAGAATCAGATGAACATGAGAGTCCCCTTCAACATCCTGTGTAGCGACAGGAACGCTCATCTCTCGATGGGCGAGGGCCTCGAGAACGCTCGTCTACTTCCACACCTCGTCTTCGATCAGGCGCAAACCCGAATGGAGACCGCCTTTTCTGACTCCTCGTCACTTCGGATGTTGCAAATGATCGCTCGAGATGAAATCCAATTTCGCGAGGCACAGCTTGAATCTCGTGAATTATCCAACCCTCCCCAGCCCCTTACATAAAAGGTTCCCTAAAACTTACATGAGCAAATAAACAAACCTATAAATAAAAACAAAATAAGCAAATAAACAAACCTATAAATAAAAACAAAATAAGCAAATAAACAAACCTATAAATAAAAACAAAATAAGCAAATAAACAAACCTCAGCATGCCACGTAGCCACGTTTTACAAACTGTTTGCCTCGTTTCACAATTTTTCTTTTCCTGTGAAATTATTTTCAATAATTATTTTTGTTAATGCCTGTGCTTTCGACTCAAAATAATAATAATCTATCTATAATTCCACTAATCTCTGTGTGTATGTTTGTTTGTATGTTTGTATGTTTGTCTGTGACCGCTGTTTCTCGACAACTACCGGTCCGATATACTTGAAACTTGCCAGGTATATTGCTGGGGACCCGAGGATGTGCCTTTTCAAGGTTTTAAATTAATCGCAGAAGTAGTTACCGAGCTATGTCCAAAAAACGATTCAACCAATCAGAGAGCAGCGAGCTATCACGTGTGCCGAACGTGGCGAACAGACTCTGCCTCGGATGGCACATTTGAGAGCGTATTCATTTATTTCCCGTCGGCAAACTATGTTGCCGTTAAACTATGTTTTAAAACTAATAAAAACTAATTTGCGATTCATCGTATTCATCGCTTCAGATTTGCGACAGTGAAGACTTCACTTCTGGCAGCCAATCACAGAACGCGTTGTTGCGAGCCCGAGAGCCTGCGCCATTACGGTTCGTAATTCGATTTCTTCCGGAGAAAATAATAATTTCTCGATTTCTTATGCGCATTATTTCTCCCAATTCAGTCAGAGCGAAGGGCGGAAGCGAAGAGCGTTGTTTTTTTTGTTTACGGGCGTACGGGCGGGGTAGAGCGTACGGGTAGCGTTTTTTTTTTTTTTTGGCAAGGAACGGGCACCCACGTACGGGCATGCCCTAGTAATAATAATTACGAGTCTTTTTAATGAAAACATTAATTGGGTTGTTCAGACATTTGAGCTATAATCACAATTCTTGTCATTTAGCACAATCACTTGGCAATCGTAACTTAGTTTTGGTTTTGCAAATGACCACGTAAGCATCGAGCAAGGTACGTACATGTTCATTCAGGTCGGATACACGGTCACCTTGGTGAAGGTCTGTGTGTATATTTATGGACTGGAACGTCCTGTCTTATACACACACACACCGCCTTTCAGATTACCTTTGCACCTTATGAAGCACTCACACGTAACATCCACATTACTGTTAACTTTTATTATCGTTTTCGGAGGTCGTTTTCTACATCAAAACATAGTTTTGTACAAACATATTCGACATTGTGAATATGGATGTTCACGGCACGATGATGTGCTTTCCCGATTGGGCTGCAAAGTCGTTAGCTTGATTGCTCAATGTTTGGGTTACCCATGGCAACCGTTAATGTCGAGCTTTGTCTGCTTTGACTTGTATATTAAGGGGAGACATGTCGATGAGCTGAATTGTTGGGGTTCTTCGAGTTTTGTGCAGTTTTAACAGCAGCCTTTTTTTTTTTAAACCACAGGAAACGGAAGAGATCCTTGAGGACATACTTCGGGTGGAAGTATTCCGGCAGACGGTGGCAGAACAGGTCCTGGTCGGCAGCTATTGTGCATTCAGCAACCAGGGGGGCTTGGTACATCCACGCACTTCAATAGAGGATCAGGACGAGCTGTCATCCCTGCTCCAAGTACCACTTGTGGTACGTTCCTATGCTCGCATTCGTTATTAAGCTGTGGTACATTAGCATAGCTGTCAGCACTAACGTTTTGCAATTGGTGGTATAGAGAATAGCAAAATTCTGATAATAATAAGAATATATTTTTCAAAAATAGCCCCCAATAGGGGACTGATGGCTATTTCCCCATTGTTTCTGAGAAGATTTTAAAAATAAATTTCCTGAATTTCAGGCAAAACTCCCCCCTTTCATATCGGGGCAACACAAGCCCATGAGGCCTTGCTGTCCTGATGCATTGTACTAAATTTAGTCAATATCGGTCAAATAGTTTGTGAGATGTTTTGGTCAAATGTTAAAGGATGGACGGCCGGACACCGGGACCCACTCTTAAGGTTATTTTGGAGAAATCCTATAATCATAATAATAAATAAGAGGTTGATGAAACGTATGGAGAGAATCAACAATTCCATCATAGCTCGATCACCTTAAAATTTACTAATTGGGTTATTGGGCTGGCAGGATGGCCGAGATGTGTGCACACTCACCTCTTGGGTTGTTTAACCTGGGTTCAAATCAAGCCAAAGGCCAAGCCGATCTCGCGAGATCTTGGAGATCTCGCGAGATCTTGGAGACGGCGGCAGGGATTTTCGAAGCTCCACACGGTCTCCACGTTTTTCGAAGTTAAGTCTGTTCACAATTGTATTTTGTCGAAACTGTATTTATCTTTCGGTGTGTGAAGTTATTGTGTGCAACTTTGGTTGTTTCTCGGTGTTTATCTTTCATAAATTGATCGTCTGTTTGCCGTGTCGTGTCTTGAGGCCTTGTACTGTACACTTGTACTGTACTGTACACTGTACTGTACAGTGTGCACTGTACAACCTTGAGGCTTTGTTTTTCTCTCAGCGGTCCGTCTTTTGTGATCCAATAACTTTCGTTCTCTGTATTCCCAGGCTTTTCACCCATAGCCTACTTCCTTGTGTAAATCTCAACTCAAAAAAAACAAAACATTTCCTTCTCTGTTCTCATTCGTTTATTCATTCTTATTCGTTCGTTCGTTCTTCGACCACGTGTTTCTCCCCCATTTCCCCAGATAGTTTTCACTCATTAACCTTCAATGTTTACACTTTCCCCTCAAGTTATGTATTCCGTCATATTTTATAACACCTTTTTCTTCTTCTTCTTTAAAAGGCTGCTTTCGACTTGCTCACCAAATCAATTCATCCCAAAAAAAATATCCATCTCCTATAGTGCCTTTTTTCTACATTCCCTAAACTCTCCTGCACTCCATCCTCCATCCAGCGTCCTTAAACGTATTTTTAACTCGAAGGTCACAAGAAACTCATTTTGCAATAAATGTTCGTTTCCCATAAATCGTACACTTTCAAAAATCCAATCTCACCCCTCCCCTCCAAATCTTCCCCATAACCCCTCCCCTCCAAATCTTCCCCATCACCCCTCCCCTCCAAATCTTCCCCATCACCCATCCCTTTCAAATCTCCCCTCTTGCCCCCTCCCTCCTAAACTACCCCCTCACCCCTCCCCGCCAAGACGCCCCCTCGCCCCTCCCCTCCTAGACTCCTGCCTCACCCCTCCCCTCCAAATCTCCCCCATATCCCATCCCTTTCAAATCCCTCCCCTTGCCCCTTCCCTCCCAAACTCCCCCCTCACCCCTCCCCTTCAAATCTCCCCACCCTCATTGCTTCTCAATTTCCCCCCTCTCACTCCCCCTCCTCAAAGCGTCCTCCCCGCTTCTTCCCCCTTCAAACTCTCACCTCCATCTCCCCCAACCTTCTGCCTCGCTCTTCCCCCTCCTCAAATAACACCTCATTGTGGCTCACCCAATCACCATCAAACCTTTTGTCCGCCCCATCCTTCCCTTTCTCCGAGCTATTCTGAAATCTCTGACACACCTTCAACAGCTCTCCCTACCTCTTCCACCTCTTCCACATCTTACCCTACCCCTCCTCCCCCCTGTTCTGTATCTGATGCTCCCCCTTCCTCTTCATTAACGGTATGGACCTCAAACATCCGGGGCCTTCGTTCAAACTTAACTGATCTCTCCATACAGGTTGCTTCTGTCAAACCAGACGTGATCTGCTTAACAGAAACTTTCCTCCTTTATGATGTCTCTGATTCCATAGTATCTCTCCCGGGCTACTCTCTCCTCCGGTATGATAGACCTGAGCCTCGTCCTGGAGGCGGGGTTGCTATCTTTATCAAAAACTCTCTTCCTCACTCGCCCTGCACTGCACTCTCTCCACCTCACCCCCAGGAATACCTCTGGCTACGGCTTCCCCTTCGCTCCCACCTCTTGTTCATATGTGTGTTGTACCGTCCACCAAACAGTGATGACTCAATCTACATCTCGCTGTCTGATGATATGGACCAACTTATATCGACTCATCCCAACTCTCTCTTCCTCATATGTGGTGATTTCAACTGTCATCATGCCAGTTGGCTGGGTGTGGGTACCTCTCTCACCAGCCATGGCTCCTCAGCAAAGGACTTCTGCGACTCACTGGGACTGACACAATCTGTCAATTTCCCGACCCGGATCTCAGTCAACGGAACATCTTCTCTTCTGGACTTGGTTATGACTAACTTCCCTGAAAATGTCTGCTGCTCTTCTTCTGCTCCGATCGGATCATCTGATCATGTCCTTGTTAAAGTGGACATCTCTCTGACCATCCTCAGGGAGCCTGCTCAGCGTCGACGAGTCTGGCATTTCACTCAGGCCAACTGGCACGGTCTTCAAGCAGCCATCAATCATCTGGACTGGTCTCCCATCTCTACCACCTCTGACATCAACTAATCCTGGGAATTCTTCCAAAGTAAATTGCTCTCTCTCATGCACAGATTTATCCCATCTCGTCTTCAGTTGTCATACCCATCCTCCCGTCCATGGTACACGGAATCTTGTGGTGAGGCTGTTGCCCAGAAACAACTTGCCTTCGTCTCCTGGAAAGCAAATCCAACGGAAGGAAATCTCATTTCCTTTCACAAAGCCCGAAACAAGTGTGTGTCCACCCTCAGGAGAGCCAGGAAACAATATCTCTCCGTTCTCAAGACCGAACTCTCTTATCTGTCTCCCTCTTCCAAATCCTGGTGGCGTCTGGTCAAATCCGTTTCTGGTGTTTGTTCCCCCTCCATCCCCTCCCTTACCTCAAACGGCTACACAGCTGACTCCGCACGTGAAAAAGCTGAATGCCTCAACTCTGTGTTTGCCTCTAAATCTTGTGTCCCAAACCCATCCCTCTCTGTACCCACCATACCCAGTCGTACCCTGCTGCTCCTGGACTCCGTGTCCTTTCCTCCTGACAAGGTGGAAAAGTTTCTGTCAACCCTCGACTCTGATTCTGCAACTGGACCCGACGGCATCAGCCCACGGGTCCTAAAACCCTGCTCTGCTGCTCTGTCTCACCCTCTCTCTGTTCTCTTCACCCTCTCTTTTGCTCAAGGTCAACTGCCATCTGCTTGGAAATCAGCCAACATCACCGCTTTGCACAAAAAAGGTGCAAAAACAGATCCTAGCAACTACAGACCAATCAGCCTTCTCCCAATTATCAGCAAAGTCATGGAATCCATCATTGCTTCGGATATGAAATCTTTCCTCTTCTCCAATGGCTTGATCTCTGATCATCAATTTGGTTTCAGACCAGGTCACTCTACTCTGGACATGCTGCTTCTGCTGTCTCAACAATGGATGGAGGTCCTCAATGCCAAACAGGAAATTAGAGCTGTCTCCCTCGACATATCACGTGCCTTCGACACGGTCTGGCACCCCGCTCTGCTCACCAAACTCTCCTCCTTTGGTATCCATGGAAATCTCCACGCATGGCTGGCGGACTTCCTCTCTAGTCGTCGTCAACGTGTGGCCCTGAATGGGTTTCTCTCATCTCCTCTTCCTGTTCAGGCTGGAGTTCCCCAAGGCAGTGTTCTGGGCCCCGTGCTTTTTCTGGTCTTCATCAATGATCTCTCTGACTCTCTCGAAAATCCTCTCTATCTCTTTGCTGATGACTCCACTCTCTGCCGCTCCATTCCTCTTCCCTCAGATCGGCAGTCTGCTGCCTCCTCACTCTCTGAAGACCTGGACAAAATCACAGACTGGTCAAACAAGTGGAACATGTCTTTCAATCCTGACAAATCTCACACTCTTACTATGTCTCTCCGAAAAGATCGACTGGACAACCCTCCCATCTACTTTCTCAACAATCCTCTCCAAGAAGTTCTGTCGCTCAAGATTTTGGGTCTCACTATCTGCCATGATCTTTCTTGGGAAAACCACATTTCCAAGCTGGCCTCCAAAGCCAGTCGCCGACTGGGCATCCTCCGTCGTGCGAAGTCCTTCCTCGGCACACCTGAGCTCCTCACCACATACAAGGCTTTCATCCGCAGCTCAATGGAATACTGTTCTCCCCTATGGGCCGGTGCTCCTGCCTCACACCTAGCTCGGCTTCACGCTGTTGAAACCAAAGCTTTCAGAATTATTGGAATCTCCCGCGATGAAGCTATCTCTGAGGGCCTTTCACTCACTCACCGCAGGCAGGTAGGTGGTCTTTCTGTCTTCTACCGACTCCTCTCCGGCCTTGCACCCCCAGCTCTCTCTGTGCTCTGTCCCCCAAATATTCCTACAGGTCGCACAAGATCTGCCAGCAACCCTCTGATGGTTAAACTGCCGAAATCTCGGCTCTCTGCTCACCTTCACTCTTTCATTCCTCTTTTCTCCCGCCTCTGGAACAAACTCCCTCACTCCCTTCAATCCCACTCCTCCCTCCAGGTCTTTAAAACAGCTGTTCACCACCATCTCTTATCTTCCCCCATCCAAAACCTTGATCTTTTCTACCCCCGCTAATTCACCCCAGATCCACCTTGTTTGAAATTCCAACTTCTTTCCTGGAAGTCCTGGCAGTGTCCATATGTTTTATACCTCTCCCACCGCCCCCTTCCCACGCCCCCCCCCCCCCCCAAGCCCTCGCCCTCTCTCAGATCTCTCGATGTCTCCATGTCTCTCGGTCACTGCTCTCAAATGTTGTGTTTGTGTCCTTCCCCCTCTCTCCCCATCTTGTCTACCGCTCCCTATGTTATATGTTTTATGTGTCGGTTTGTCTTTCTGTGTGATTAATGTTCGCTCTTTCACGAGCCTCGACCTTGTATACAAAAAAAAAAAAAAAAAAAGAAAAAAAAAAAGCCCTTATCAAATGCTTCATCAGAACCGGAGTTAAAGCTCTAAATCATTTGGATCTCCCGGTGACGATGCTGAGTGTCGATACCTGTTTCACATTGCAGGCAGGTTGGTGGCCTCTCTGTATTCTACCGACTCCTTTTTGGTCTTGCACCCTTTGCTCCCACGTGTCTACAGGGAGCATGTGGTCTGCAGTAACCCACTTCTTGTTAAACTCACAAAATCCAAGCTGACTGCTCACCTCCACTGATTTGCTTCTCTTTTTCTCTCACCTCTGGAATAATCTTCCCCAGTCATTCATTCATTCAGTCTGTTAGGTCCCATTCATCCCTCCAGGGCTTGAAGACAGCTGTTCACCACTGCCTCAGGTCACATCACTCCCCATCCATACCCATGATCCCTCCACCCCAAATGACCCAATTTCCAAGCACTCTCTTTTTCCACGTTATTGAGATTTTCCCCTCCTCACCCTCACCTCTTTTCATTTGTTAGTTGGTTTGTTCCTGGTTTTTTTTGTTTCATCTCCGCTTTCCCCTTTCTCTTCTTGCTGTGCTTATTTCAGCTTCTGTGCACCTTGTTCACCCCCGTGTGCGCTTCTCCCCCTCCCCTTGATCTCCCTCTCACTTCTACTCTGCTGTTGGCATTTCCCCTTTCCATCTTGTTCCCTTCCATTCTGCTCTAGCTCTTCCACAAGCCTCGATCATGTAAACAAAGAACAGCTTAATCGTCATCCAAACAGGTGGCCAGCATAATGCAACCTCGCCTCGTGTACTTGATGATACTCACACTGTGAACAAGGTACGTTGCCTCCCGAAGAGAACAGTACAACTAACGGCAACCCCGGAATCCAGTAAAACAAATATAAACGAGGAAGTGTACAGTACCCTAAAGGTTTGTGAAGCTAACTAAAATGCGTACAGCCCCTCCCAATGGAAACCCGACAGCACTCAGGATAGTCTTGTTGAATGCAGAAATTATACACCATTTGCTTTGTGTTGTGTTGTGTTTTTTGTTTTGTTTTGTTTTGTTTTATCTCCTATCATGGAGGGCTTGTTTATTGTACGACAAGTTATGCTTCATAGTGATCTCACTGCAGCGTGCCACCATGGCAATTGTGCTACCGGATTAAATTCTGCCGTTGATATGATTTTCTTCAATGCCGTGTGTAGTAGGAAACAGCGTGCTCACATTTCACACAATACATCTGTTACCATAAGGACACCACCGTGGCATATACACCTCATTCTGTGCATCGAGCATACGGAGTGGTGCGAGTACGTTCTGTGTAAGTGCAACGAGCCTGTGGCAGTGTATTCCATTGTCCGATGGTGTAGAACGACAAGATGCGCATTGGGGTGGCACTAAAAACAGAATGTTTCATAATTTTAGGTCTTTGGGTCTGGTTTTGTTTGATCCCATGAGAAAACACTCTTGGTAAATTTTCAGTGATCAAATCATATTTAGAGGTTGCTCATGGCCTCTAAAGTTTATTTACTGGCGTGGTCAACCCAACACGCGCGGTCTAACTCACTCGGCCACCGTGCTCCCTAATAAGAATAATAATAACTAGCCGAAACCCGTGGAACATCCACGGAAGGGAGGATGTGGTGTATGGATAGAGTGTACCATTATGGATGGCATAGGGGATTTGCTTGTCCGAGTAAGAGTTAGGAAGAAAGATGAGAATGAAGAGTGCGTGTATGAACAACGATCGCCGACACCGGCACAAATGCATGCTCTGGATTGTCCACTCAGTGGACGGCTTGCTTTCGCCTTCGCCTGTCCAATCAGCAGACGGCTTGCTTCGCCTTCGCCCAGCAGACGCCATTACGATGGCGTCGTAAGATGGCGTCGTATCGGCAGTTAATCGGATGCTTTTGGGCCCCAACATCGGCTAATTCAGATTTTTCGAGTATGGCTGTACGTGATAAACAAAGAGCGCGGTTCGTAGATCGTAAATCCATTAGTGCCGTGGGCATCGGGTCACTGGGTGCGGCGTAAAAGGGATAACAAAGTCGAGTCCTTACGGTATTATTATATAGATAACAGTAATAATAATTAGGCACGTTTTTGTTTTTTCCTTTTCATCTTAACCCATTAAAGCCCACTGTCAACTATAGTTGCCAGTGATTTATGTTCATTTTTTTTTTTTAATTCGCTTTTATTTTTTCTCTACCCAGCATTTTGTTCTTTTGTTTTGTTAGGTGAAATATATACAATTATACATATTGTTACGGAAACGGGGACGGCGCTCCCCTTAGCAAGGGGGGGGGGGGTTAATTAATCCCCCTTCTATTTGCACTGGCCGTCTCCGATCCTGAAGCTACCCCGCTCCCCTGTGGGGTGGGATTGGCCGAGGTGATTGGTCAAGGGATTCCCGTACACCCCTGCCAATCCCTCCACAAGGCAGGTGGGTAACTCAACTCGAAACCACGGACAAGATGGTATTTGCCGAGCGGGTTAGCAGTCCGAAGTTCGAGCCGTTAGCAAAGACTAACCCGATTATAAAGCGTTGGCCGAAATCGCACCACAGGTACTCAATGGGGGAAATCACAAAGACGATGTGAATGAAGAAGAAACCAAAGGTAAGAAATAACAGGATTTATTATTATTTACACCAAAAACCCAAAGAAGAAGAAGGAACGAAGTAATTTACAGGGAAGAGGAAGAAGCAGATACACAGGGCAATCTTACTTACACAAGCTTAACTTATATCCCAGACAACACAAAGGACAGACGACGGGCAGACTCACACGAATGGGGAATTGCAGGTTGGATTGGCTGGAGGAATGAGAAGGTGGGACCACAGGGCTGGAAGGATGCGGTTCAGGTCCGTGCAAACGGCAGGGCTGGAGGTGAGCGGCCGCCGACTCTCCGTATTCTGGTTCACACGGCGGCATTGCTTCGCGGCAGCGCGTCAAAGCTGCGCGTGGCAGGAGCTTGTTTGAAGCAGCAGGTCTCTCCTCGCCGCACCTCCTTGATAGTTACGGAATCGGAAAAATGCCACAAGATACCACAAATGAAAAATGCGCCTCCCTTCACAGAACCGAACTCGTGCTCCCTCACTCATCTGCTCCCTTACACATCTGCCGGGGGGGGGGGGCTGATGCAACGGGGTTTATAACCCCGCCCTCTTGAGCCATACCCACTCATTCTTGGTTGGTTGATCGGGGCTGGCTGACTCCTCCTCTTGATGACGATGGGCGGGCCACGCCCTTCTTCTCCGAGTTAGAGCACATGGCAATGGCGGCAAATGCAGTTGGTAATGGAGGTAATGCAGTTGGTAATGGAGGTTCTGGGGCCATTGAAAGGGGATCTTTCTTATTTGATTTTGGTGCAACTTAAGTTCAACTAGTGGGAACACAGACTTACCTGAAACACATAATAATGAGATAACTATTGAGAAGGTCCTATGGTTTTCTACATGTGTGCGATGGACTAACTAAAGGACGACCTTTGATCTTTACATGAATGGAGGTATTTACAAAGAATCATTACATTATTTACAAGGGGGTATATTTACAATCAATTACACAAAGTGCACGGTTTCCCAAATCCGTTACAATATGTATATATATACAGTCACGTGAAAAAGTAAGTACACCCCATGTAAAGTTTTGACTTTTTCAACATATTTCAACATACAGCTGTTTGATCTTCATTTCAACAATATTGATAGATAATGGTGATATAATATAACAAATATGATGAAACATTTACATTTTGTAGTCCATTGTATAATTTAAATAAACATAAATGAAAATTTCGCACGTGGAAAAAGTAAGTACACCCCGACATTTATCACTACTTCAAATACCTAAAATTAGAATCAGGTGCAAATGATTAGAACATCGTTGGAGAGGATCTTGGAGGAACCTGCGTTATTTAAACCTCAGACATTTAGTTTGGTTTGCTCTTTGTTGTTGAAGTGTGTGGTGTCACCATACCTAGATCAAAAGAGCTCTTTGAAGTCTTCAGAAAGAAGATTATAAATGCCTACGAGTCTGGGAAGGGATTTAAAAAGATCTCCAAACAATTTGAAATCAATCATTCGACTGTCCGGAAGATCATTTACAAGTGGAGAAGATTCCAAACAACTGCCAATTTGTTCAGGCCAGGCCGCCCCAGCAAGTTCAGCCCGAGAGCAGACCGCAAGATGCTGAAAGAAGTCTCTAAGAACCCCAGAATGTCATCACGGGACCTACAGGTAGCTCTTGCCACTGTTGATGTCAAAGTGCATGAGTCTACCATTAGAAAGAGGCTGCACAAATTTGATCTACATGGGAGGTGTGTCAGGAGGAAACCTTTGCTGTCCAGAAAGAACATCAGGGCAAGACTAAAGTTTGCCAATGAACACCTCGGCAAAGACCAGCACTTCTGGAACAATGTGCTCTGGACAGATGAGTCAAAGCTCGAGCTATTTGGCCACAGTACCAGAAGACATGTTTGGCGAAAACCAAAGACAGCATTTGACCACAATAACCTGATACCAACTGTAAAGCATGGTGGTGGAAATATTATGGTTTGGGGCAGCTCAACAACAACAACATGCATTTTAAGGCCATGTTCCCTGCTAGAGCGGGGGTTAGCCTTGCGGTCCCCATGACAATCTTCTCCATTTTGCCCTATTTTCTGCATCTCTCCTTGTTAACCCCCTTGCCCGCATTTCTTCTTCCACCATCTTTAGCCAAGTCTTTCTCGGTCTTCCCCGTCCTCTACTTCCTTCTACATTAACTTCCATCACTCTTCTCAACCAGTCACTTTCATCCTTCCTCAATACATGACCAAACCATCTCAACCTGTTCCTCTTCACAGCATCAATCACAGGCAATATTCCCATCATCTTTCGCAATTCATCATTTGTCTTCCTCTCTCTCAACGATACTCCGCACATCCATCGAACCATTCGCATTTCCACCCTTTCCAGCCTTCGTTGCTGCTCTACGTTCATTACCTATGTCTCGCTCCCATAAATCATAACACTTCTCACACATGCAGCATACACCTTTCCCTTCAGCTTCAACGACACTCTCCTCCTCATCAGCACGCCACTCAGTTCCCGAAACTTCTTCCATGCACATCTCACTCGAGCAACCGTTGCCGAGTCTGATCCACCTTCTCCATTCAGCATGTCTCCGAGGTAGCAAAATGTTTTCACACCTTCCAGCTTCACGCCGTCTCCAAGATCCAACTCAACATTTCCTCCATCTGCAGCTCCCTCTGTGCACACCTTACATTTGAATGTAGCTGCCACACTGGTTAATGACCCTCTCAGACCACTACATTTTTGATGAACCCACTCAGCACACATTGTACATTGAATGGAGTTCACTCCGACACCCTTCCTGCACACAGCACACGGCCACTTCGCAGTTCTTTCCACCTCACCACATGCTTTACCACTTGCCATCACCTTTGTCTTTCCGATATTCACCTTCAGACCTTTTGTCTCCATACATTCCTTCCACTTGTTCATCTTTTCCTTCAGTCCATCCATACTTTCCGCAATCAACACCAGATCATCTGCATACAACAACTCCCACGGTAAACCCTCCTTTACGGTCTGAGCCAGCACCTCCATCACAGCTACAAATAGTAGTGGACTTAGTACCGACCCCTGATGCACTCCCACCTTCACCTCAAACTCACCACTGTTCCCGTCCTTCGTCCTTACAGCTGTGCGTGCTCTTTTGTACATTGCCATCACTACTCTGATCAACCATTCCTCCACTCCTAACTTCCTCAATGCCCATGTCAATACTTTGCGTGGAACCCTATCGAATGCTTTCTCCAGATCAACAAACCCAAAAAACAACTTCTTCCTCTTATCCATGTACTTCTCCTGCAACTGCCTCACAATGAAAAGCGCATCTGTCATTCCTCTTCCTGGCATAAATCCAAACTGCATTTCGTCGATCTTCACTTTCTTCCTTATCCTCCTCTCCAACACCCTTTCCAATACCTTCATTCCATGCTCCAATAACTTTATCGCTCGGTACGAGCCACACTCCAGAGGGTCACCTTTCCCCTTGTATAGAGGGACGAGGGTACTCAGTTCCCAATCCACTGGAATGCGGCCTTCTTTCACCACCAGATTACAGATCTCTGTCATTCTCTTCACACCCCAACTTCCTGCTGCCTTCAACATATCTCCCACAACTCCCGTCGGCCCTCCCGCTTTTCCACTCTTCATTGCTTTTATCGCTTCCTCAACTTCCTTCTCAGTTATCTTCTCTGCCGGTCCTAAAACTGGGTTACTCTCTATGTTGCCATCCCATTCATTCTCTGTATTCAACAGCATTTCCATATATCTTTTCCATCTTCCTTTAATTCCATCTGGGTCGACAACGATTTGTCCCACTTCATCCTTCAAGCAACTCACCCCCATCACATCACACCTCTCTTTCGCTATGTGCTTTGCAATCCTGAATACTGCTTTCTGACCCTCTTCCGAATCCAAGCGTTCTCCGAACATTTTCCTACATGCCTCCTGCGCCTTTGCTACCTCTTTCTTTGCAGCCTTCCTGGCTGCCTTATAACTTTCATGCTCTGCTGTTTCTGCTCCCGTACCCTTCGCCTTCTGCCACTCTTTGAACTTGTTCCTCTTCTCGTCAATCCTCTTTCCAACCTCAACATCCCACCACCATGTTTCCGAGTGCCTCGGTGGTCCTTTTGTCCATCCACATACCTCACCAACGGCTCCCAACAGACTAGCTTTTATTGACATCCAACCACTTTCAAGCTCAACCACATCATCCTCTACCCTACTCAGCCTCTCTTTTAATGCCTCCCTTACTGTCACCTCTTTCAACCTCCACACCTTCATTCTCGGTTGGTACTTCACCCGCCGAGCTCTTCTCGCACCTTTCACCCTTATGTCGCAGACAACCAAGTGGTGCTGTGAAACAGCCTCCTCCCCCGGGATCACCTTTGTGTCCCGGAGGTGCCCCCTATCTCGCCGACGCACCATCAGGTAGTCAACGGTTGTCGTCGACCCACCTGACGTGTATGTAACAAGCTTATTGTCCTCTTTCTGGAACTGAGTATTACAAATCAACAAATCAGCTCCATCAGCAAACTCCAAAATCCTTTCACCTTCTCCATTTCTCACACCATATCCGTAACCCCCATGAACTCCCTCAAAACCATCCATACTCCTTCCCACATGTCCATTCAGGTCTCCTCCCACCACAACAACTTCCTCATCTTTCACGTTTTCCATCAGCTTCTCTATCGCACACCAGAACTTGTCCTTCTCTTCATCGCTTCGACCAACCTGCGGAGCATATCCCGAGATGACGTTCACCAAGAGCTTTCCAATCATTTTCACCATCATCAACCTATCACTCACTCTAGTCACACTCACCACACTGTCTACAAACTCCTCAGAAAACAGGACACCAACACCATTCACGCCCTCCGGGCACCCTTGCCACACAAACTTGTATTTCTGTCCCTGCCTACCCTTCACCATTCTCACACCACTTCCCTTCCATCTCGTCTCTTGCACACAACATATGTCCACTCTTCTTCTGACCAATACTTCCACCACTTCACCTGATCTCCCTGTCATTGTCCCCACATTCCATGTCCCAAACCTCAGAAACCGATCTCCACTTCGGGCTGCACCCTGCCCATATGTACTTGTGATTGTCATGGTTCTCTTTTTTGAGGCAATGTTTTTATGGCCGGATGCCCTTCCTGACGCCAACCCTCTTAGTCGTCTCTTACGACACGCAGGGATACGGTGTACCTATTCTGACCAGGGTACACACTGGGAAACGTTTAAAACATGTAAATTCTGGGGGGGGGGGGGGGGGGGGGACGTCAGCATCACGGCTGCGGTTTAAACATATTCCAACAATATCCAAACAGAACGATGAAAAAACAATCCGGGAAAAGTCTCCAAGCGAGAACGTGGATTTGAGAAAGAAGGAGCAGAGGCGGAAGAAAACGAGATACAGGGGGCGGGGCACAAGCCGAGATGAGGAGGAGAGCGAACAAGCACGTGTCCGGGAGGAGAGAAAGAATCAATATAGAATTCTTTGTCTCAGGAGGTGAGGTGAGGGGGAGAAAACAAAATAAAAGAAACAAGCAATACAGCGAAGGAAATAACCCAAACCGACAAAACACCGACGGGGGGAGGGAAGCCCCAAGTCACCAGGCCGCGCACGAGGTCCGACTCAGAAAACGATTAACTACACACAAGTTTGCACGAACCACAAACCAACACCAACTAGAAACACACAATAACACGTACACAGCAAAATAACCAGTGGAAATTTGAGAAAGACAAGAATGGGAAAACACTCAAACTTCGATGCCGTGGAGAGCTCGAAGCACGCCTCACTCGCCCGAGGAACCGGAAGGTACCAGAAGCCGCAGTACCAGAAGACATGTTTGGCGAAAACCAAAGACAGCATTTGACCACAATAACCTGATACCAACTGTAAAGCATGGTGGTGGAAATATTATGGTTTGGGGCAGCTCACCATCATATAATCCATTATGAATTCTTCATTGTACCAGAGGGGACTTGAGGATAATGTGAAGCCATCTGTCGGAAAGTTGAAGCTCAACCGAAGGTGGACCTTGCAATATGACAATGACCCTAAACATACCAGTAAATCCACCAAGGAATGGCTGAAAAGAAAGAAATGGAGGGTTCTGGAATGGCCAAGTCAAAGCCTGGATCTAAATCCCAGAGATGTTGTGGGGGGATTTGAAACGAGCTGTGCATGCAAGAAACCCCTCAAACATCACACAGCTGAAAGAATTCTGCATGGAGGAGTGGGCAAAAAGTTCTCTCAGTCGATGTCAGAGACTGGTAGACTTACAAGAAATGCCTATTTGAGGTTGTTTCTGCCAAAGGGGGCAATACCACCGATTAGAGCCAAGGGTGTACTTACTTTTTCCACATGCAAAATTTGCATTTATGTTTATTTAAATTATACAATGGACTACAAAATGTAAATGTTTCATGATATCTATATTATAATAGCCGTAGATGATTCTGTCTGTCTGTCTGTCTGTCTATCTGTTGGGTGTCTGTCCGGGTTGTGGCTTACTCGGTTTGCAGAGTAGCTCCACCCATAGCTCCACCCATTCTGGGAGTGGCTATAAACAAATATCCACCATTTTATTAACTCGCATAGCTTTGAGTCCTGTTTTGTAGGCCCGTGGTGTCTTGCTCTCCCCCAGTTTTATTTCAAATCAAATTCGATAAATCATTTCATTTTTCACAGTCGCTAACATAGTTTTAGACTCGGTTGAAAAAAAACGGGAAGAAAATCCGATGAAAGTTGCCGTTTATAGAACGAAATGAATTCTCAAAGGCCTGTAACTTCAAGGCCATTGAGTCTCTCTCACGCCTTTATCTCCAGTCTAACTCACCATATGATTTCATTTTTATCGATGGTTTTACTTTTAGACTCGGTGTCAGCAATAATTGAGAACAATCCACACACGCGGGAAAATGCAGAGATATATTTTTTTAAATCGCGTCATGGTGTATCATACACCGCCCAACATGACACCGCCGGCAATGTGTCGATATATATTAAAAATTCGCTTTTGCTTTTCCGTTATGATATATTACTATTTCGTTTGATGATAGTCGTCACAAAAACGTCAACAATGATGCCGACATATATTTCTTCGTTTTTATTTCATTCAACATATTAGCCGGAAGTAAAATATGTTTCAGGAAATTACCGAGAGATATTTCTTCGTTTTTTTTATTAGTTATGTGCGCATACACTTTAAATAGGTTTATATGAAATCTTTAATTTTCCACAAACATTCCACACACGCGGGAAAATGCAGAGATATATTTTTTAAAATCGCGTCATGGTGTATCATACACCGCCCAACATGACACCGACGGCAATGTGTCGATATCTATTTTAAATTCGATATATCATTTCATTTTTCACAGTCGCTAACATAGTTTTAGACTCGGTTGAAAAAAAACGAGAAGAAAATCCGATGAAAGTTGCCGTTTATAGAACGAAATGAATTCTCAAATGCCTGTAACTTCAAGGCCATTGAGTCTCTCTCACGCCTTTATCTTCAATCTAACTCACCATATGATTTCATTTTTATCGATGGTTTTAGAGTCGGTGTCAGCAATAATTGAGAACATTCCACACACGCGGGAAAATGCAGATATATTTTTTAAAATCGCGTCATGGTGTATCATACACCGCCTAACATGACACCGACGGCAACGTGTCGATACATATTAAAAATTCGATATATCATTTCATTTTTCACAGTCGCTAACATAGTTTTCGACTCGGTTGAAAAAAAACGGGAAGGAAATCCAATGAAAGTTGCCGTTTATAGAACGAAATGAATTCTCAAACGCCTGTAACTTCAACTTCAAGGCCATTGAGTCTCTCTCACGCCTTTATCTCCAATCTAACTCACCATATGATTTCATTTTTATCGATGGTTTTGGACTCGGTGTCAGCAATAATTGAGAACATTCCACACACGCGGGAAAATGCAGATATATTTTTAAAAATCGCGTCATGGTGTATCATACACCGCCCAACATGACACCGACGGCAACGTGTCGATATATATTAAAAATTCGCTTTTGCTTTTCCGTTAAGATATATTACTTTTTCGTTTGATGACAGTCGTCACAAAAACGTCAACAATGATGCCGACATATATTTCTTCGTTTTTATTTAATTCAACATTATTAGCCGGAAGTAAAATATGTTTCAGGAAATTACCGAGAGATATTTCTTCGTTTTTTAAAATTAGTTATGTGCGAATACACTTTAAATAGGTTTATTTGAAATCTTTAATTTTCCACAATATAATTTACTTGCCATTTATCATTTGATGATTACGAGACAAATTCCTCTTGAGGATCGTGACAATTCATGCGCTGCGTGGAAACTTCTATTTCCAAAATGAATGAGACGATCGATGAAGAACGCAGACTTGAACAGGATGCAGCAAGAAAACGAATGAGAGGGGCGAACGAGTCCATCGACGAACGTCAATGCAAACTTGCGGGGTCACCCGTGGGAATCCCACGGGTGACCCCGCTAGTTTGTTATATTATATCACCTTTATCTATCAATATTGTTAAAATGAAGATCAAATAGCTGTATGTTGAAATATGTTGAAAAAGTCAAAACTTTACATGGGGTGTACTTACTTTTTCACGTGACTGTATATATATATATATATATATACTAGCTGAGGTACCCGGCTTCGCCCGGGTTGAATAAGAATAAGACAAATATATGATGAAAAGAACATGTATATTTTAGAGCAATATCACAGTACATTGCCTACATAACGTTTTGTCTCGCGCCTGATTTCGCATCGCTCCAGGTTCTTCACCTCGCTTCAACCATTTTCACAACCATCCAGACGTTAATCTGGTGTGTGTGTGTAACGTGGATTTTGAGTGGGAATTTGCGGTTCGTCGATTGGGAGCCGTTGAACGTCCATACCCGAAGGTGTGATTTCCCAGCCGCCTCTTGAGGACATTTTTGCCTATCTTTGGCAGTGTGACTGTCAACCGAGTGGGATTCTGGTCTCGATACAACATCGTTCTGACGATCGCTTCAACATCACCCGTCCCACAATACCCGACCTGTCCCACAGTACCCGAGCCGTCCCACAGTACCAGACCCGTCCCACAGTACCCGACCCGTCCCACAACACCCGACCAGTCCCACAACACCCGACCCGTCCCACAACACCCGACCCGTCCCACAACACCCGACCCATCCCACAACACCCGACCAGTCCCACAACACCCGACCAGTCCCACAACACCCGACCCGTCCCACAACACCCGACCCACCCCACAACACCAGACCCGTCCCACAACACCCGACCCGTCCCACAACACCCGACCCGTCCCACGTACCCGACCCGTCCCACAACACCCGACCAGTCCCACAACACCCGACCCGTCCCACAACACCCGACCCGTCCCACAACACCCGACCCGTCCCACAACACCCGACCCGTCCCACAACACCCGACCCGTCCCACAACACCCGACCCGTCCCACAACACCCGACCCGTCCCACAACACCCGACCCGTCCCACAACACCCGTCCCACAACACCCGACCCACAACACCCGACCCGTCCCACAACACCCGACCCGTCCCACAACACCCGACCCGTCCCACAACACCCGACCCGTCCCACAACGATTGAAATGGCAGACTTTGCAGCACCGAGTCAGCTCTGACTGGAGCTAAAAAGCTTTGGACTCTCACAATCGGCAAAGCCAGAGGAGCCCAGGGCCTGGAAGCAGGATGAGGGGAGGTCGGAGGGTACGTTAGTCATTACCGTGTCTGGGAGAGAAGGACTTGCACGGATATGGGTTTGGGAGATTGTGGCTTGGGTCAGATTCCCAGAAGGAATTCGTAGCAATGCCGTTAACCACGATGCCGTTAACCACGATGCCGTCCATGGGCATTTCCACTGTGAACACCAACGTGCATTTCCTGGGTTTCACCTGCGCTCCTGCAGCGCCGCACTCTTCCGCATTTGGGGAAGGTCGAGATTAAATCGACCGTCGTTGGTTAACCAAAAAAATATTTCCAACAGTTGAAATAATTATTGTTTCCAACAGTTGGAATTTAATGAAATTTGAATTCGAATAAAATCTCAACTAAAAAAACAAACCGTTTATTCGTTCTTGGCGCGAAAAAATGGCGCGCATTTTGTTATTATGTGCGACTTTACGTCACTCCTACGGACGTGAAAACATTTGTTTTCCTTAAAAATATATTTAAAATAAATAAAATAGTACATAAATTAACAATAAAAGAAGCTAAAAAACAATTTAAAATACAATAAAAAGCACATTAAAAATATATAAATATGTACGTACACTGTACAGTATACTGTACGTACGCGCAACCGCTGCTTCGCATTCACAACAGAGGCGACGTACAGTATTCCTTTACTCTGTCTGTGTTAGGCATGGGTCCGAAGAAGGATAATGCTAGTGTTTCCAAGCGTAATGTGGTTACGATGGACGATAAGGTAAATCTGATTAAAAGGTATGGAAAAGGTGGAAAAGTGTCGGTGACGGCGCATAGACCTCATCGCGAATCGGAACCGCAATGCATCATGGGATCGGAAAGGGGCAATAGTGCCGCCACAAACTACACCACGGAATTGCAGCTGGCGCGGTTTTTTAAACCATTGATATTAAAATAAAGTCGCCTATAACCACCGGGATTTTATGCTGATTCCGAATATGTGTCTAAAACTTTTCTCCGATGTGTATTTCTTGAGTTATAAGCGGACATCAAGACAGACAGACAGACACTCCTCCTTTATATATAAGAGATGTATACATAATTATACATATATCCCGGCGGTGAGCAACCCCTAAATATTATACGATTTGCATAAAATTTTACGTGTGTGATTTCTACAGTAAATGAAACCACTTTGAATGGTGAGATCATAATTTTCATGTTTGAAATTTTACCCCTACTTTAGTGCCACCCTAATGCGCATTCACCTCTTCCAGAAGCTTTATCAAACTCAGCGTTAAGTTGTGGGTTTCTGCAAATTTGTCTCTTCAGTGTTCACAGCACATTACCTATCTCATTAAGTTATTGGATGAGGTTGACAGGTGACCTTTGCTGTGAGTCTGCAATCTGTGGAGTAATTGTGATGTGGTGTGGTCCAGTCAGGTACAGTAAACCGGGGCAGCGAGGTCATTGCTGCGGGTCTTGTGGTGAACGATTGGTGTGCTTTTTGCGGCCTGGACACGACCAGCACCGAACTCTCGGTCATCGAAAGCGTCTTCAAGTTGAACGAAGCTCAACCCAGCGCCATTGCTACGACCATGCGGGACTCGCTCATCGAAAGGTTTGTACTTTGTTTCTGCATTCTCACTGATGTTCAGTTGTACAAACGAGGTATCCCGGTGGACGTTCCCAAATCTTACTTTGTGTCATGCGGATGTATGAGCTATCTTCTGAGCTCACCATTTTGAACTGCCAATGAACTGTCAGCATTCTTGCCAATATAACTACTATGGTATAAACGGCAGGTGAGCTTGTAAGGCCATGTGTTTTGGTTTTCCGGTCAATGTGCAGGCATATTTATTTGACGATGTACTTGTATACACGTTTAGTTTTCATCGATCTCTATGTTAACCCTACCAGCCAGTAGAGACCTGCCCTATGGGTGAAGTTGTTGGAAGCATGCAACAGGTTCTTCTGGCATACCTTTATTTGGGTGGTGTATAGGCAAATGACAGCTGCCTCAATCATTCCAGAAATTAAAACAAATAACCCAGGTTATGTCCATGAAGAAAAAAAAACGTGCCGACTGCTTGTAATTCAAAACTCCTCACCTTACTGCACTGGAGTATGGACAGTTCTTGGACTGGGTGGGGACTTGCAATACCCTCTCCCACCTGGAGGTGGCGCTACAGGATACACATTTACAGAGAGCATTTGCCTAACTTGCTGTTAGAAGGATCAAATATCAAAGCGGAGCCGTCGTGGGCCTTGAAGGCAACGGTATGTATATGTATGGGCCTTATAGGTGACAGTATGGATGGGCCTTAGCCTATGAGCCAGTGCAATTGGAATCATCTGAGCTGCACAACCACAATGTAGTATATATGCACATCAGCAGTAGGCATGTTTTTGCTCCATGTAACTTGCACAGCCTGTTATTTCTTATTTTGGGAGTGAATGAGGCAGTGCTGTGTTGCCTATACACCACCTAAAGGGATATATCAGAAGAATATTGTTACGTTTGTGGGCGGGGTAAATGAAGAAATACCTTAAAGTTCTGAATCGTATAAATTCGCATGCTCCGAGTGTCGCAAAGAAGAAGAACCAACCTCGATGTATCAAAGTAGTGTCAAATGTCTGGGTAAGATCGTATATGTGTCTCCATACGAGGGGTGGAGCTATGCTAATTAGGATATGCTTTTTTTTTTTTTTTTTTTTTTTTTTTTTTTTTTGTATACAATATCGAGGCTCGTGAAAGAGCGAACATTAATCACACAGAAAGACAAACCGACACATAAAACATATAACATAGGGAGCGGTAGACAAGATGGGGAGAGAGGGGGAAGGACACAAACACAACATTTGAGAGCAGGGACCGAGAGACATGGAGACATCGAGAGATCTGAGAGAGGGCGAGGGCTTTGGGGGGGGGGGGTATGAGGATAAACCCCAGTGTGTAATTGCCCTGTGATTTTTCCCTTTGTTGTTATTGCATCAAAAAGGGCCGCCATTACAACTACAACGATCGCACTGTAAATGGACTCGTTCGCTCACAGCGCGCGCGGCCAGGTATGACAAACCCGGCACGTTTGCCGATCGTGCCAGTCAAGCCCTGTCTCAAGGCCTTCGACATCATCCGAACATTCCCCCAAGAGATTAGATTCCTCCCTCTGACTAATCGTAACGGGGAGGACACGCCCCAGCCTTTGTGATTGAGTAGCGTTCGGTGATTGGACAGAGTGTGATGTCATCGTGGAACATTTGGGAGATCAGGAAAAAAAAGAATGTGGTCTCGCCATTTTGTCTGTCCTGGTGCTGGATGGAGGTAGTCGCATTTCCTCCTTGTTCCGGCTTGGTTGTGGGCATGTGGTCTTTGGCTCGTGTGCGCTCTTGGGAAAGGGCTGGTGAGGAACAGCGGTTTGGAACAGTCTGAACAAGGCACAGGATCGACGTCGGTGGTGGACTGGGTCAGATTTGTCTCCGCTGGACGTCGAAGAGCGCAATCCGTGCCATTTTGTGCGTTTCCTGCACGGTGGTTTGGAGGCGAGGAGCGACCAGCAAGCCTTAGTCATTTGGGGACGTAAAGCTGAGTGCCAGCAGATTACCACAGCATCATTTATTTTCTTTCACTTCCGTTTTCCCCGTGTTTGTATGCGAGTGAGTGGAGAGGTCTTAATTAGGAATTTTAGTTTTTACCTCACCTTTCATTGTTACTTGCATTTATTTTCATTAAATCGTTATTTGTCGAATTTTACTTTCCTTGTATTGTGGATTTTGCTGTCCTGTCTGTGGGTTCGGATTAACCCCTGCATGTTGCACACTTGGAACAAGATCACCCCCATTGGGTGGGCACTCAGTGTTTACAATAAAGTTGTGGGTGGTTGGTCGATAATTCCTGTTTAGCTTGAAACAAATTTTCCATTTTTGGCTTTTCTCCTCCCCTTCCCTTCCAGCTTGACATGAATGAGGCCGTTTGTGCAAGTGAGACTATGCTTCTGAAGCTGCGTGGAAATCCCTGAGCAACTGTAATCGGATTTTTTTTTTTTTGGTTGTTGATATTTATACTTGTACAATCATTTATTTTCAGTATAACATAGCCATCATCTTTGGAAGAAAAAAAAAAAGTCCATTTCGTTTGGGATGTGGAAGAGCAGATGCCGGATTTGCATCAATTTATTTTGGTTTATCAACATGTATGCATTCTACCTTGTTCAAATTTCAGATCGACATCAGTGCAGAGAAGCAAAGCACATTAACCAGGTTTAAAATTCCATAAAGCTGAAAAATACTCTTGTAAGAGCTGTGAAGATTGTTCTTTTTTTTTTTAAATCAAAACAAAATACATTAAAGCCTCGAAGTGACGTGTTTTAAATTCATTGAAGTTAAGCCATTTGAAAAATCCGTGAAAGTGCTCCAAATTCATGTTTCCTCCACCTGTAAAAAGAAAAAAAAAGAAACTGCTGTATCACAAAAGGCCTGAGAATGAAGATTCAAGTTAATTTATAGCCATTTCAGAAGCAATCTTGTCTACAATGAAATAAAGAAATTTTAAAATAATTTTGGATACAGAATCGAGCTCATGTAAGAGCTAACACATTGAACATGAAAACATGCAGATAAAACATACAATGAAGGGAGCGGGAGGCAAGAGGGGGAGGGAGAGGGAAGCACACAAGCACAACAACAGTAGAGAACAGGGACATCGGTAGATCTGTGGAAGGGGGAGGGGTACACGGTATAAAGCAAATGAACATTTCTAGGAATTTCAGGAAAGAAGTTGGGGATTGAAACATATTTGGGGTGTTTTAACGGGGGTAGAAAAGATCAAGGTTTTGTATGGGGGAAGAAGAGATGGTGGTGAACAGCTGTTTTAAAGACCTTGAGGGAGGAGTGGGATTGAAGAGAGTGAGGGAGTTTGTTCCAGAGGCGGGAGGAATGAAGGAGTGAAGGTGAGCAGAGAGTCTTGATTTTGGCAGTTTCACCAGAAGGTGTCCTGCAGGAATATTTTGGGGACAGAGCACAGACAGAGCTGGGGGAGCAAGGCCAGAGAGGAGTCGGTGGAAGACAAATGCCCTCAGAATCAGCTTCATCGCCGAAGATTCCAATGATTCTGAAAGCTTTGGTTTCAACCTCATGAAACCGAGCTGGGTGTGAGGCAGGAGCACCGGCCCATAGGGGAGAGCAGTATTCCATTGAGCTGCGGATGAAAGCTTTGTTTGTAGTGAAGAGCTCAGAAGTGCCCAGAAAGGACTTTGCACGATGTTGGATTCCCAGTCGGCGACTGGCTTTGGAGGCCAGCTTGGAAATGTGATTTTCCCCAGGAAAGATCATGCCAGATAGTGAGACCCAAAAGCTTGAGTGACAGAACTTCTTCAAGAGGATTGTTCAGAAAGTAGATGGGAGGGTTGTCCAGATGGTCTTTTTGGAGACAAAGTGAGTGAGATTTGTCAGGATTGAAAGATGTGTTCAACTTGTTTGACCAGTCTGATTTTGTCCAGGTCTGCAGAGAGTGAGTAGGCTGCAGACTGCCGATCTGAGGGTTGGGATATGGAGCGGCAGAGAGTGGAGTCATCAGCAAAGGGATAGAGAGGATTTTCCAGAGTCAGAGAGATCATTAATGAGGACCAGAAAAAGCACAGGGCCCAGAACACTGCCTTGAGGAAATCCAGGGCCACACGTTGACTGCGACCAGAAAGGAAGTCTGCAAGCCATGCGTGGAGGTTTCCATGGATACCATACGAGGAGAGTTTAGTGAGCAGGGCGGGGTGCCAGACCGTATCGAAGGCACGTGATATGTCAAGGGAGACAGCTCTGATTTCCTATTTGGCATTGAGGCCCTCCATCCAGTTGAGACAGCAGAAGCAACATGTCCAGAGTAGAATGACCTGGTCTGAATCCAAATTGATGATCTGAGATCAAGCCATTGGAGAAGAGGAAGGATTTGATGTCAGAAGCAATGATCGATTCCATGACCTCACTGATTCGTCTATTGTTGCAAGGACCTGTTTTTGCACCTTTCTTGTGTGAAGCGGTAATGTTGGCTGATTTCCAAGCAGATGGCACATGACCTTGAGCAAAAGAGGGTGAAGAGAATTGAGAGAGGGTGTGAAAGAGCAGCAGAGCAGGATTTTAGGATTGGTTATTCTTTCTTTATTATATCCACCACCAAAGGTGGATCGAGGTTATCTTTTCACCCCTGTCTGTTTGTGAACAAGATATTTCAAAAAGTGGTGGACGGATTCGGGCGAAATTTGGCAGGGAGGTCGTGTATGTGACATGGACGAAATGATTCGATTTTTGTGAAGATCTGGATTCGGATCCGGCTAGTAGAATTTTCTAAGTGATTCTTCACCATTGAGTGATAGGGCTAAAACTGATACATAGCAGCATATCTCAAAAAGTTTGACGGATGTGGACGAAACTTGGACAGGCTGCGTATGTGATGAGGACTAATCGATTAGATTTTAGTGAAGATCTGAATATGGATTCGGATACGATAGTTATTTAATGATTAGGTGATTCTTCAACATTGAGAGGTCGGGCGAAAAGCAATATACAACACGATATTTTAAAAAGTTATGGACGAGTTATGACTGAAGTTGGTGGACGAGTTGGTTCAGTGACGAGAAGTAGATTACTGATTAGATTTTGGTTCAGGTCTAAATCCAGATCCAGCCTATCGGTGGATACAAAACAAACTTCAGCCTTGGAGGCATGCGCTCTGAGTGCCGTTCTAGTTTATTTTTTTTATTTTGTTTTCCTTTATCCTTATCTTTTTCTAATCTTCCCTTAGCTCCTTGCCTGGAGTGGCTTTATGCCTTGTTTGGGGCAATTTCCATGAAATAAAAATCAGTGTCCCTCACAAAATATACGTGATAAATGACTGGCACAATTTCAAATTCTGCCCTGCCCCATTCAGCCAATGATGCTACTCAAGCATGTGCTGCATACAAAAGTGGAAGGTTCATATCAGAAATCTGTTCAAAAGTTTGCGTATTCCAGGGAGACTATTGCTGGGGCACTCACCACTCATTTGTGTGCAGCCCCCTCCTGTGTGCTGCAGCAATCTTGCTCTTGGCAGCAACAGCAGCAGGTTTCTTTAAAGCAACAGAGCGAGACGTCACAAGTTTCATTACCAAGATTGTCGTTGCTAAAAAATAAGACCAACCAGCTTTCAGCTATTAATTAAAGTATCGATTTAAATCATTTGCAAACTTACTAACCTCGACAAAACCCTTACTGTTGGTCATAGACCCAAACAAAAGCCTAACTAATAACCCGACCCCTTGCATTAACAATTACTTGTATCAGGTCGTTTGGAGGGGAGAGAGTTTGTTGTGGGGGGGTGGGGGGGTAATAAAATGCCAAAAACCATTTTTGGTTTTTGGCACACACCAAAAACCAAACGCACCTGTTCCTTTCCCTCCCTCAACAGGGGCGCATTTGCTGGTGCAGCACTCTGGAAAAGTTCAAAAATAAAATTAAGGTGTGAAAGGTTAAACACTTTGCGTCAATGGCAAAAACTCGAATTCAGGTTTATCCAGAGGATGCGTACTTGAGGTTGAAAGTGCAACCAAAAAAAACTGCATCACTATATAATCTAATGCCGATTTATATGAACAAATAAAATCACAACAAACTGCCAGAAGTACAATTACGAAAATTACAATTACCCACAAATTGAGCACCAGAAACACGTTCATTACATCCGCATTAAACAGTACACGAGTGACGAGTGGTAAATAAAATGGCAAAACCAAACTTACTTGTTCCTTTCCCTTTCTCAATGGGCACACATTTGCAGGTGCAGCCCTCTGGAAAAGTTGATAAAAAAAAAAAATTGGATTAACGTGGGAAAAGTTCAAGATTTTGCCTCAATGTGCACAGAAGGAAACGACTCCACTTTGGTTTGTCCATTGATGATTCAGAGGGTTAACAGGGCCAAGTGTTATAAATGTACATTGTACTAAACAGATTGCTCTGCTAAATATTTAAAATGCTTGCAGGAAATACAAAAAAAAAAAAGAAGATGTTAACGAATTACTACAGTGGTGCGATAGCCCAAAACTGTGGTCTGACCAGATAAGAGAAATACAAGTACTTGAGGACAAGAATCAGACTTCAAAACCCAATTAATACCCTCACTCCCTCTGGCTGACAGGATAACCAAGGTACAGAAATGCGCCTCTGATCTGTCGAGCCTGGGTTTGAATCTCAACCCAGCTATAAAATGTCATCCCTGTGTTTCACAGACAGGGCAATTAATGGTGCCGTCCCTTGGATGGATATTAAACTGGGTGTCCATCTATCAGCATTAGTTGGTGGGCGTTGGATCCAACAGTATCCTTCACGAAGAGTAGGCGGGCCCTACACAGGCTAGGCGAGCTATCCCTAGCACCATGAACAAATTCTAAATGCCTGCCTCGACTTCCTGAGTTGGAGTGAAACTCGTCCAAGATTGTAACTCTTGCCAATGGAACCGCCTCGGCAGCCCTATGCACCGGGGCACCTGATGGTACGACAAGGATCATCCAGCTATCCACCCCTCCTCACATTAATTATTTTTACGAGTTGGGTGCCTTAAACGCATCAATTCCATATTAAAAACACGACACGAATGTGATGGGTGGTAAATAAAATGGCAAAATCAAACGCATAGTTGCCAACATCAAGAAGAAAAAGTGGCACGATGGAAAAAAAAATCTGGTGCATTAGAGGGGTCTGGGTGTCCTTCCTCCCTTTAATGACAGGGAAATTGTAATTTTAACCTTCAATCTGTACATTCTAAGACACTTACACAAAATAATCATGTTTTCTTGATGAATTTACACCCGAAGGCCGACAGAATCCTTGTCACCTGAATATCGATCAAAAACTTTGATGTATTTTGTGAAATCCGTGTATTGGGCAATACAATCTGTTGGGCTGTTAAAGTATACAAAAAATGGTGGACTACCACCAAAAGCAGTAGAGGCAACTATGCAAACATACCTGCTCCTTTCCCTCCCTCAACAGGGACGCATTTGCAGCCCTCTGGAAAAGTTGAGAAAAAGGAAAATTGATTAACATGTGGAAAGGTAGACTTTGCTACAATGTGCACGGAAGGTAACTACTTTACCTTGATTTGTCTACTGGAGGTTAAAATTCAACCAAAACTACAACTAAAATCTAATTCTGGTTTATATGGACAAAAAGAAGAAGAAAATTACAAGCACATCAGAGATATGGAAGGCAGTTTGAGTCTGGTTTTTACTCTTACCAGGACGAGCCATGATGTGCACAGTATCTTTCAACACCAAATGTACCATTGTATACAGAAAACTCCAAATAATGCAAATGCATGATATTCACAATGGTATGATAACCCCAAATGGAATGTCGTGGCCAAAATAAAGAAGGTTTCAACCAAAAAGTACATTTTATTCTGCAAGTTACAAGTAAAGAATTCAAGATGTACTTTGTTGAGGTCTATATAAAGCAAAAATCAGGGCCAAGCAATAATTGGTTCACTGTCTGGCTGTCTACAATCAAGTAAACTACTTAATATCAAATGAATTTTCTATTTTAAACACCATAGAATGAGAAAATCTGCGGTTTTGCTGTCAATTCACAAATTGGACGGAATCTTGTCCTGAGTGAGCATGTGCGCAGAGTGAGACAAGTTTGTTACTCAGTCTACCTGTCTGGCAGTCAAAAATTGAAAATCGTTCCAAACAAGAAACGTAGTTTTATGGATAAAGGACTCAAACAGCAGACATGAATGAATAACTAATTTTACATGTTAAACAACGTGGTGTAAAAGACGGGTGCATCAACGGCAGTTCGAATTTTTTTATTTTTTTTTATTTAAAATTGTATTTTTATTTCAATTGAATTATA
Organism: Myxine glutinosa; assembly: GCF_964187855.1. NCBI lineage: Eukaryota > Metazoa > Chordata > Myxini > Myxiniformes > Myxinidae > Myxine > Myxine glutinosa. Next base: position 20,900,169 of record NC_136269.1, read on the forward strand.
TACTTGAACACTGTAAACCACAACTCCATTTGTTGGCACTTCCTAAAACCTCCAGTTTTGCAATACTCTGACAAAATATTACACCATCTTGACCGATCAAATCTGCCGCTCACACTCTCAACGTTGGGAAATAGAGATTCAGACAAAATATAGATCGTGCTCGGAAGCAAAGCCGCTGTCCATGTCTTTTCTTAAGACCGCATTGGGGCTAAGGTGTTCAATGAACTCTCCTATTTTATCTTCGATACAAGGTCTCTGCTCATGGAGTCAAATGACAATTGGTGGTGGGTTTACAAACCACCAGAGGCTATGGTGGGGATGAACATGCACAAGGAGGAAGAACAAAAATGTGTAACAGTCTGCAGTGCAGCAGAATGGTAAAGAATCAGTGTAGAATAGTTCAATGATGTGCATGGGTGAGGACACGAGGTAGTGATGGACAGCGCATTTTAAAGATTGAAGTGAGGAAGATAAGACACCGAGACCATTCCACAATTGAGAATAATGGGATGAAAGAATGCAGGTAGGCAAGCAGATAGACCTTCGGAAAGTGAGAAGATTCCGGTTTATGGAGGAAAATATGCGACCTTGTTAGGAGGCCCAAGGCCTGATGGAAGCTTGTATAAAAGAGGCCACAAGCTTGCTGCTGGCAGGAGAGAGAGTCCTTCGGAAACCACCTCAAGAGGAGCAATGTAGGAAACTGGAGCACTATCTCATAGTGAAGAGCTATACTCCATATTAAAGGCTTGTACTCTGTGAAGAACTTTGTGGATCAGAAATGCTTTAACTCAGAGAACACCCAGATGGCAACTTGTCTTTGTTGCTGTGTGATATGAGCCTCGATAGGTTATAGCAGATAGTGAGACCAAACAGTTCCAGGCATTACAGCTCCTTTATTGGCCATCTGGAGAAGTGGATTGGAGAGTTTAATTTCTAATTCTTGTGGAAAAACCTTGAGCCTGTGGCTTGCCGGCGTTGAACGTCATATTCCGATTTGTTCACCAGTCTTATCCTGTACGGGTCTGAGGAAAAGGATTCAGCAGTGTCCAACCCTTATCAAGCGTGATGTAATGTTTTGCACAGGCTGGAATAATCAGCAAAATAGCAAAGTTGGTTTTCAAAAGGATCACGCAGATCATGGATTTATGATCTAGAGTCTAGACGTTTCCGCTCAAAGAGCAAATCGGACAACCTCTCGAGCAGGGGATCCTCTGGATACCAATTGAAGACAACATGGAAATCAAAGATGTATACCATGGAGATGGTTCCAACCTCTTGTGGTGCAATAAATCTATCCACTACTGTATCAGGAGTACCATATGCATTTGCATCGATAGTACTTTTTTTTAATGTATACAGAATCGAGGCTCGTGAAAGAGCTAACATTTATTTCACAAACAAATCAAACAGACAAACAAAATATATAAAAAGAGGGAGCGGTAGACAAGATGGGGAGAGAAGGGCAAGCACACAAACACAACATTTGAGAGCAGGGACCGGGAGATGTGTGGGAGGGAGAGGGCTTGGGGGGAGGAGGCGTGGGAAGAGGTATAAAACACAAGGACTTCCAGGACAGACGTTGGTATTTCAAAAAAGTGGATTTGGGGTGAAATTTCACAAAGTGAAAACGGTTTATCGTGCCTTCATCCAGCATGCCAAGTCAAAGCCTTATTTCATATCTTCCCCGCCCCCCTCCCCGTGCATTAATTATTTATATAAGGTTGGTGCAATATTTGCTTTATCTATAGCAAGTGAGATGGGTGGTAAATAAAACACAAAACCAGACATACCTGTTCCTTTCCCTTTCTCAATGGGGACACATTTGCACATGCAACACTCTGGAAAAGTAGAAAATAAAATTGATCAACGTGGGAAAAGATAGTGTGCCCCAGTGTGCACACCAGGAAACCATTTCATGCTGGGTTGGCCATTTCTGTTGATCATTCAGTGGGTGCCTCCTGGAGATTAAATATTTAACTATATTATATAAACTAACTAGAACCCCACTGGATAAAGTAATACATTTTCAAAAGTACAATGCAAGGCAGTTTGAATGTATTGGTTTCACCAGGACAAAGTGTTAGCACATCAAGACACAAACTTATGACTTTTACTTCCTCTCGACAGTCCAGTTCGCTCGTGTTTTTGGGGCATCGGCACGCACCACCACCCACAGAATTGTGAAAGAGCTCTCAGTCTGTCAGTCATTCTTGTGTCCAGCCCAAGTGAGCTTTCCTGTGTCGTGTAAACCTGAACAAACGCCTAAATAATATCCCCGACTGCCGCCATGCCCCCCCAAAAAATGCCAAAACCAAACGTACCTGTTCCTTTTCCTTTCCCGACAGAGACACATTTGCAGGTGCAACACCCTGGAAAGTTGAGAAAAAAAAATTGATTAATGTGTGAAAAGTCAAAGATTTTGCTTCAATGTTTACAGAAGGAAAGTTTCACTCTGGTTTATCCAATAAGAGGGTACCTACTGGAGGTGAAATTGTAAAACGGTAAACAACCACAATCCCTTCCTGGTTTGTTTGGATAAATAAAATATAAATTGTTGAAAGCACAATGCAAGGCAGTTATCGTGGTAAATAAAATGCCAAAACCAAACGTACCTTTTCCTTCACCTTTCCCGATGGGGATGCATTTGCAGGTGTAATCTCCTGGAAAAGTTAAAGAAAATTGATGAATGTGTGAAAAGTCGGACTTTGCTTAAATGTGTACAAAAGGGAACAACTTCACTGTGGCTGATCCAATAGAGGGCATCTACTGGAGGTTGAAATTTTAAAACACGACACGAATAACTACATTCCCTTGGAGTATTTGAATAAATGTAAGAAGAAAAAAAAAGAGAACGTTGGAAACACAATACAGGGCAGCTATTGTCTGAGCAGGACCAATACGTGACTTCCGAAATGATGTAATCCGCTCGAGAATGCTGGTTGGAATGTGCAGATACCTTGGGTAACTTGTGTGATGGAGCGAAAGAAAGGATATAAGGTGTCCAGGACAAGGATCGTTACCTGAAATGGCTCATAAAGATGGTCGAAAATATTTGGAAAAATACCTGAGAGAAAGGGCGTCTGCACAACAAAAGATTCGGAGAACTTTCTCAGCTCGCAAAACGACAGCTGTTCGTACCGAAAACTCCCGACCGAGTGGACGGGCGTGTGCAACACAAACCCCCGACGGATCGCTACCAGCGAATGGGCTGTGTATCTGGATTAGGTGGTTCTGAACACTGATGGGAAGGACATACCTATTACCTGAGGCTTGTGAATGTACAGGGTATGGGTTAAAATGCTATTTACTATTAATCATGTTTGGAGGGAGCTACAAAGTTGTATTTTGTATGTTTGGTTCCAAGGCCGCAAGACATTATACTAGATTTGTGCAGTTATAGCTATTATGAGAAAAGTGTATGTGTGTTCACGCGTGCACGCACTGCCCCTGTTCACTTGCATCAACAGGAAATGGTACGAATCCAGCAATTCTTCCACAGATATTTCTCCTATTTCAGATTTACGTTTTTAAAAGGGAAGAGTTATGGTTTAACATGTTATAAATGCTGAAAATTATGTTTAAAACAAACTTGCACTATCAAGGGCAGGTTAAAAGATGCTCGGCGAGCCGAACTGAATCAGTGCAAACACACACACACAGGGGAGTGGATCACACACACACACACACACACACACACACACACACGGGAGTCGGTCACACACACATGGATGATAATTTATAGCGGGTCGGGATTTGAACTCCGACGAGACAGCTTAGAGGCGAGTGTGCGTACCTCTAGGCCATCATGTCATCCATCTTACAGAATGATTTATACAAGTTTGGTGCCAGAACACATTCATTCCACGAGTGATGGGTGGTAAATAAAACATCAAAAGCAAACGTACCTGTTCCTTCCCCTTTCTCGAGAGGGACGCATTTGCAGATGCAACCTGAAAACAAGGTAATCCATTATCGGTTTAGCCTTCGATCGAAGGTTGCATAAACAAACAGTTAAAGGGTAAATAATTGCACAAGTACATACATTTCTTCGATCCTTCACAGCTGGGTCCAGATTTGTCGATACCTGGAAGAGAAATACGTTTAACAACATTAATTACCACTCGAAAGGCAACAAGGTAACCACAAACAAGACGGAACAGCAGTGTTTGGCGCTCAATGCACGGAACTGGAGGATTGCGGTGGAGAAGAAACTTGGAAAGCTTTGGATGATGATGCGAATGTGGAATTGAAGGATTCCATGAAATGATTTCATATGGAACGTCATCTACGTGACTACACCTCAATCATGGACCCGAGGTTGAGGATGAGAGAATAGCTTTGAAATGTGGGCATCAAGGAGAGTCCCAAGGACAAGCTTTTCTTTAGAGAGAACCAATGCAAGGCTTTGTGGTGGTTCATATGCAACTGGTGGTTGCTGGCTGCCTCATTTTAGCTCACCTGGAACGAAGTTCAGGTGAACTTATGCGATGGCCTACTGGGGGTCAAAGTGGATCCAGGTTTGAGGAATTTGTGGGTCAAAGTGCATCCCCCAAAATAAACCACCAGAACCTTCACCACCCGTGATGTACCAACGATTGTTCACAGCATTAAAAAAAAAATCCACCCCCTTGGTGGTCTATGGGGAGGGGGGGGGGCGTTGCCCCCCAAAATAGGTATTTTCTTTCTTCTCAGAAACTACATTTACAATATTGATGAAACTTCACCACAACCTTAATCATCCATGATGTACCAATGTTTGTTCAAGGCATTAGAAAAATTGGGGTCTTAGGAGGTATATGGAGTTGAGGGAGGGGGGGGGGGAGGTTGCCCCCCCCCCAAATAGTTTTTTCTTTGTTTAAAGTCTTACGATTAAGGCTTGTGTTGGCTCAGCGGTTAGGGTGCCGGCTTGGGATCCGAGGATCCTGGGTTCGAATCCGTCGATTGCTGAATTAACACCACGGGGGTTTACTCAGCCTGTTATCCTTCCGAGGTCGGCAAATCGAGTACCATTTCACTGGTAATTCTCCGTGTGTTGCAAGAGGCGACTAACAGGGTTGGTGGCAGGAAGGGCATCCGGCCATAAAACATGGCCTCAAAAAGGGGACCACGGTGCCCAAAAAAAGGCCAACCCCTGCTCTGTGGGGAAAAATGGCCTCTAAAGGTGTTTTTTTTCTCTAAAGGTGGTTTAAAGTCTTATGATTATGTTAGTATGATTCTCCAGGCTGCCCTCTCTTCTAGCAAGCTTTGAAATTGCTTTAAAATAACCTTAGTCGGTGCAATATACTGTTTAACCGGATGTATTGCCCCTATGTGTTTCTGGAGGCGTGGCTGTGCCACTTATGCAATGCCCCCCAGCTGATACTCATGTTGCCGACCTCAGAAGGATGCCAGGCTCATGCAAGCCACCTGAATTCAGGACCCTAAGATCTCAAGCCGTAAATTTTCAAACCGTAACCGTGAAGCCACCACCAGGGCAGTATGGCTTTGTGAGAGACCAAGACGTCTGCTAGACGCCATGAAGAAAAAGATCTCGGACTACGGTCAGGGTTTCAATCCTCTGCTCAGGGAGTGAAGCCCTGAACGATCTCGCTCTTTCGGGCCCAGGAATTTGCCAAGAAGGGCACGACATGCCAACGTGGGCAGCTTTTCCGCATCAGAAAGCAAGATGATTGGCTCACAGACGGGTTCAACTTTGACCCAAAGGAACAAATGCCATCTACAACTTTTCTAAATCTCGATTTGCCATCTTAGTAATTACTAATTATGTGAATCAGGCAAGTATGCCTATTATGGGGCACATGCCCACTGTTAGAGGGTTATTGGAATATTGTATGGAACAATATCTTGGAAACTTGTCACATACAAATTTGATCATTCAAAAAGAAAGGTGTTTCTTCCTTCCGATATCAAAATAATAACATTTTATGATGCAATACGGTACATTTTGACCTGATAACCCGGACTCTGGTCGAGTCTTCAAGCTTGGCTGTGGGAACATTCGAAGGGAAAAACAAATGGAAAGAACATTTTCCTGCATTGATAATGTCAAAGAAAGATGGATGGTGGATATCCGTGAGGAAACAATGAAGGGAAAGCTGCAAATATGAAGGTTGTACTTGTGGATCGGACGGAACCTCGTGACTATAGTATAGTACATAATACAATTCAACATAGTACGGTATATCGTATAGTACATTCCACATTCCCTCTCACCGTAAATCCCCAAAATAACACGATCTGCGTATTAAAAACAAAACAGAACTACGACTTACTTGCGTCAGCCATTTCTCGATGTGCTTCCAGATGCTGCAGGCCTCAATCACTCCCGATCCCGAGGTTTGGAGTCAGTCAGCCCGTGGACGAATTTATAGGCGCGAAAGCCCGCTTTGCACACGGCTTTGCGCACGGCCCCGCGCGCGCGCGTGACGTGCCCTGCCCCGCCCCGCGCGCGACGTCACGGCATTCTGGCCACGCCCTCGTTACTGCCCACCGGAGGGTGGGGGTGCCACGTGAACGTAAACAGTTCGTGCCTGTACGAAAACGTATGTTAGAACAAATAGTTATTGAGATAAAACTCACTCGCGGAGAATAACACATTAAACATATTATTTGTAGAAGACTTTCTCTCATTGGCTGATTTGTACCAACGTGACAATTTCGTACACCGTAAATCGGATTTCCAAGTACATTTAACCTTTAATGCCATTCTCGACTAATGTAAGCGGTGAATAAGGCGCGTATCATGCACAGGGCACGTCACGTGTACTGTATATGTATATTCATTCATATCTGAAGTGTATACAAGTTGAATGGTAATAAATTTGGTTTGGAAAAATCCTGGAATAAAATCACAACGTCCTCGCTATTTGAAATAAATAACGTTCCCTTGATCCTTGAGCGTCAGCATTTCAGAGAGGGTCACACCTCCACCACCGAAGGTGGACAGAGATGAAGCTTTAACCCCTGGGTCTGTTTGTAACTTGCGAAAATCGAAGATTTGTCAAGTACAGTATATTGGTTGGTTTTGTGCCTTATTCTGTCTGTCTGTCTGTTTGTCTGTCTATTTGTCTATTTGTCTGTAAGTCAACCGTCTACATGTCACAATTTTAAACCGCTCTTTACGAAACTCCACCAAATTATAGAGCTTACCATAAGGAAGAAGCCCATTGATTTGAGGTCAAAAGGTCAAAAGGTCAACATATACCAAAGGTCAACAACTTTGTGAAATTTCTAAAATCCTAAATTTTCATCCGATTGATTTTACATTTGAACAGGATTTGCATATCCGGTCAATGAATTCAACCAACAAGATTTGTTTAGGTCAACATGTGCCAAAAGGTCAACATAGGCCAAAGGTCAACAACTTAGGTGAAATTTATAAAATCCTCAATTTTCATCCGATTGATTTGAAATTTGAAGAGGATTTGCATATCTGGTCACTTCATTCAACCACCAATTATTTTTTGAGGTCTAAAGGTGAAAAGGTCAACATAGGCCAAATTTCTAAAATCGTCAATTTTCATCTGATTGACTTGAAATTTGAAAAGGATTTGCATATCAGATCACTGAATTCAACCAACAATATTTGTTAAGGTCAACATGTGCCAAAAGGTCAACCCAAAGGTGAACAACAGGTGAAATTTCTAAAATCCTCAATTTTCATCTGATTGACTTGAAATTTGAACAGGATTTGTATGTCTGGTCACTTCATTCAACCACCAATTATTTTTTGAGGTCTAAAGGTGAAAAGGTCAACATAGGCCAAATTTCTAAAATCGTCAATTTTCATCCGATTGATTTTAAATTTGAAAAGGATTTGCATATCAGGTCAATTAATTCAACCACCAATTATTTTTGAGGTCAACTTTGGCCAAAAGTTCAACATAGGCCAAAGGTCAACAACTTTGTCAAATTTCTAAAATCCTCAATTTTCATCCAATTGAATGGAAATTTGAAGAGGATTTGCATATCTGGTCACTTCATTCAACCACCAATTATTTATTGAGGTCTAAAGGTGAAAAGGTCCACATAGGCCAAATTTCTAAAATTGTCAATTTTCATCGGATTGACTTGAAATTTGAAAACTATTTGCATATCAGATCACTGAATTCAACCACCAATCGTTGTTTAGGTCAACATGTGCCAAAAGGTCAACATAGGCCAAAGGTCAACAACTTAGATGAAATTTCTAAAATCCTAAATTTTCATCTGATTGACTTGAAATTTGAAGAGGATTTGCATATCAGATCACTGAATTCAACCACTAATTATGTTTGAGGTCTACATTGGCCAAAAGGTCAACATTTTGTTTCTTGATCACCATTGAGAGACGGGGCTAAAAACGATTCATAGCACGATATCTCAAAAAGTTATGGATGGATTCGGATGAACCTTGGGGGATGAGTTGCTTCGGTGACAAGAACAAGCCGATTAGACTTTGGTTCAGGTCCAGATCCAGACCCGGGATACAAAACGTATCAGTGGGATTCAAAATGTAAACTGTTCAGCCTGGCGGAGGTACGCGCTCTACCGAGTGTCATGAAGGTATGTTTTGAGGAAAGAAAGGTACGTTATGTTTACAACCCATGCAGAGGAAATGAGGTTAAATGCATGATTTTTTTTTTGCGAGTGATCGAGGCAGCGGTTTATTATAAACCGCCCACATAAAACTTTTGTACAATCAAGAGGACACCTGAGTTTTTGTACATAAAAAAACTGAACAACACGCCATCTCTCATGAAAGAAAGGTAAGTTTTTATTACAACCCATGCGGAGAAAAGAAAATAGTCATGATTGGTGGTGGTTTGTGTGCAGCATGTGGCTGCTTGGTCGCATCGTTTTCTGCGGGTACAGCTGTACCACTGTTGCGATGCCCCCATTACTCATTTTGAACTTTGAAGACTTGAAGTGTGATTTTACATTCCGTGGATGTTTCGCTGGTTCCAATTAATTATTTTAAATTTTGAATGTAACACAAGTAAGCAGCACTTTCCATTTGTTAACCCTTTGCGATTACTCAGCCAGTGTTTAAACCTCCCAGGCTCGAAGCAGAAGCTCTAACAATTACACCATCGAGTCTGCTTTTTTTTAAAAACGCAACAATAAAACCGAGATTGGTTAAAATATAATTATGTATCAATAAAACAAAACTTTTCACACTTTGGATTTGGTTCAAAAAGGAAATACTTTCCTGGTGACATATGTATATAAACTGTCCCCCCATTACGTCTTATCGACCTCGTTCATATCCTTTAAAAGTTTAAATATTTGCTCCACGAGATAGAACACGGAGAGTACATTGTGAATAGTACAGAGGAACAGGGCAAAGGTTGCACAAGCCGCACCCATTTTTGCGCACGACCCGATATTAAGCCACACCCATTTTTGCGCACGACCCGATATTAAGCCTCACCCATTTTTGCGCACGACCCGATATTAAGCCACACCCATTTTTGCGCACGACCCGATATTAAGCCACACCCATTTTTGCGCACGACCCGATATTAAGCCACACCCATTTTTGCGCACGACCCGATATTAAGCCACACCCATTTTTGCGCACGACCCGACATTCACACCCATTTTGCGCACGACATGATAATAAACCACGCCCATATTTGCGGACGACGAGGCAAATAACATTTTTTTGATGCGGTCAAAAATCCCCTTTGCGCACGACACAATCCACGCCGATTGGCACATCGCGGCAATAATCCGCGCCCATTTTGCGAACGGCGCGATAGCAAGCCACGCCTATGTCACTTTCAACGCGATAATAAGCCACATCCATTTTGCGCACGGCGCGATAGTAAGCCACGCCCAAGCACGCACAACGCGATAATAAGTCACGCCCATTTTGCAGACGGTACATTTTGCGCACGTCCCGATGGTAAGCCACGCCCATGTCACGCACAACGCGATAATAGGCCGCGCCCATTTTTGCGCCCGATCCCCGGACCCCGATCCTTGGGGAAGGCACATCGACAAATTGCGTACATCCCAACGGAAAAGGCAAGCAACCTTTTTAACCCCCAACTTTGTGTCAGTCCGGATTACGGGGAGTTATATTTTTTGCTGCTTTCAATCTGTCGCGTCCGTCTGGACTCTGGAGCGTCGAATCGAAAATGAGTAGGCCTACAAGTACAAGTACAACCCGAAAATGTATCCAATAATATTGGCATGACGCACGTCAAAAGGTTTTGGAATTTTGTGGATTCAAATATTTTTTATGGAAAATTGTTACCTACTTCGGTCAAGTCGTGGTCTGGTGACATTAAGATCATTCATTTATTTTGTCGTTCATTCGTTTTTCATTTATTTATTTATTCATTCATTTGTCGAAAGTATCTTATTTTATCATTCAGTAATTCATTTATTTTAAGTCACGTGCAACTTCTGGTGACGCTGACGATGAGATTTCTCCAAACATCGCTGTCCTGCTCCCCAAAGCTCGAGCAGAGACCACTTGGGGGCAGCCATTACCCCATCCATCCAGCACGGACCATGTCTGCCTCAGGCCTCTTCCTCTTCTTCCCTTAGCTGTACCCAGCATGGTCGATTTCGACAGACTTTCGTTTTCTGCACTCATGATGTGTCCAAAGTTTGACAGTTTCTGTTTTAGCTCACCTGGAACGAAGTTCAGGTGAGCTTATGCGATGGTGCGTTGTCCATCCGTCCGTGAAACTTCTTCTCCGAAACCGCTGATGGGATTGTGACCAAATTTGGCACAAATTATATTTGTTGTGTTGTGACTAACTAAAGTTTGTTCACGGCATTTTAAAAAATCGGGGTCTAAGGAGGTTTACTAGGGGTCAAAGTGGATCCAGGTTTAACCCCCCAAAATAGGAATTTGCTTTTTCCTCAGAAACTACACACACAATTTCAATGAAACTTGACCACAACCTTCATCACCCGTGTTGTACCAAGGTTTGTTCATGGTATTAAAAAAAATCTGCCCCTTTAGGGATTTACAGGGGGTTGCCCTCCAAAATAGGTATTTGCTCTCTTCTCAGAAACTACACAAACAATTTCGATGAAACTTCACCACATCCTCAATGACCCATGATGTACCAATGTTTGTTGAAGGCATTAGAAAAATTGGGGTCTCAGGAAGTACACGGGGTTGGGGCAGGGTGGGCTGCCCCCCAAAATAGGTATTTTTTTCTTTGTTTGTTTATAGTCTTATGATTATGTCACGATGATTCGACATGCTGCCCTGTCTTCCAGCAAGCATTGAAATTGGTTTAAAATACCCTTAGTCGGTGCAGTATACTGTTTATTCCACCAGGTGAGCACCAGGGATATTGTCCCTATGTTTACTTTTAGCATCAGCACTTCCAATCAAAGGAGGCACAAATCGCTCCTCCCTTTATATGGGATCGTTTCTCTGCATGCAACTTTAACATGGGGACTGAAAATTCGTTTCTCGGCTTCTACTGGATGAATTCGGCTGCAAATTTGAGAAGTAAATGCTTTGTACGTCGAGGTAACAGGTTCGAAATTTCAGCAACGTCTGTTTCCATAGCTTGGAGAAAATGCCAAACTATAGAAAATAAGGGACATTCCATAACTTGTAGAAAATGCCAACAATATAAAATAAGGGGCATTCCATGGCTTGTAGAAAATGCGAACAATATAAAATAAGGGGCGTTCCATGGCTTGTAGAAAATGCCAAACAATATAAAATAAGGGGCGTTCCATGGCTTGTAGAAAATGCCAAACAATATAAAATAAGGGGCATTCCATAGCTTGTAGAAAATGCCAAACAATATAAAATAAGGGGCGTTCTATGGCTTGTAGAAAATGCCAAACAATATAAAATAAGGGGCATTCCAGAGCTTGTAAAAATGCCAAACAATATAAAATAAGGGGCGTTCTATGGCTTGTAGAAAATGCCAAACAATATAAAATAAGGGGCATTCCATAGCTTGTAGAAAATGCCAAACAATATAAAATAAGGGGCGTTCCACGGCTTGTAGAAAATGCCAAACAATATAAAATAAGGGGCGTTCCATAGCTTGTAGAAAATGCCAAACAATATAAAATAAGGGGCGTTCTATGGCTTGTAGAAAATGCCAAACAATATAAAATAAGGGGCATTCCAGAGCTTGTAAAAATGCCAAACTATAGAAAATAAGGGGCGTTCCATGGCTTGTAGAAAATGCCAAACAATATAAAATAAGGGGCATTCCATGGCTTGTAGAAAATGCCAAACAATATAAAATAAGGGGCGTTCCATGGCTTGTAGAAAATGCCAAACAATATAAAATAAGGGGCATTCCACAGCTTGTAGAAAATGCCAAACAATATAAAATAAGGGGCGTTCCATGGCTTGTAGAAAATGCCAAACAATATAAAATAAGGGGCATTCCATAGCTTGTAGAAAACGCCAAACAATATAAAATAAGGGATATTCCATAGCTTGTAGAAAATGCCAAACAATATAAAATAAGGGGCGTTCCATGGCTTGTAGAAAATGCCAAACAATATAAAATAAGGGATATTCCATAGCTTGTAGAAAATGCCAAACAATATAAAATAAGGGGCGTTCCATGGCTTGTAGAAAATGCCAAACAATATAAAATAAGGGATATTCCACAGCTTGTAGAAAATGCCAAACAATATAAAATAAGGGGCGTTCCATGGCTTGTAGAAAATGCCAAACAATATAAAATAAGGGGCATTCCATAGCTTGTAGAAAACGCCAAACAATATAAAATAAGGGGCGTTCCATGGCTTGTAGAAAATGCCAAACAATATAAAATAATGGACATTCCATAGCTTATAGAAAACGCCAAACAATATAAAATAAGGGGCATTCCATAGCTTGTAGAAAATGCCAAACAATAGAAAATGAGGGGCATTCCATGGCTTGTAGAAAATGCCAACAATATAAAATAAGGGGCATTCCATGGCTTGTAGAAAATGCCAAACAATATAAAATAAGGGGCGTTCCATAGCTTGTAGAAAATGCCAAACAATAGAAAATAAGGGGCATTCCATGGCTTGTAGAAAATGCCAAACAATATAAAATAAGGGGCATTCCATGGCTTGTAGAAAATGCCAAACAATATAAAATAAGGGGCATTCCATAGCTTGTAGAAAATGCCAAGCAATATAAAATAAGGGGCATTCCATGGCTTGTAGAAAATGCCAAACAATAGAAAATGAGGGGCATTCCATAGCTTGTAGAAAATGCCAAACAATATAAAATAAGGGGCGTTCCATAGCTTGTAGAAAATGCCAAACAATAGAAAATGAGGGGCATTCCATGGCTTGTAGAAAATGCCAAACAATATAAAATAAGGGGCATTCCATAGCTTGGAGAAAATGCCAAGCAATATAAAATAAGGGGCATTCCATGGCTTGTAGAAAATGCCAAACAATAGAAAATGAGGGGCATTCCATAGCTTGTAGAAAATGCCAAACAATATAAAATAAGGGGAATTCCATAGCTTGTAGAAAATGCCAAACAATAGAAAATGAGGGGCATTCCAGAGCTTGTAGAAAATGCCAAACAAAAGAAAATAAGGGACATTCCTTAGCTTGTAGAAAATGCCAATCAATATAAAATAAGGGGAATTCCATGGCTTGTAGAAAATGCCAAACAAAAGAAAATAAGGGACATTCCATATCTTGTAGAAAATGCCAAACAATATAAAATAAGGGGAATTCCATAGCTTGTAGAAAATGCCAAACAATAGAAAATGAGGGGCATTCCAGAGCTTGTAGAAAATGCCAAACAAAAGAAAATAAGGGACATTCCTTAGCTTGTAGAAAATGCCAATCAATATAAAATAAGGGGAATTCCACAGCTTGTAGAAAATGCCAAACAATATAAAATAAGGGGCATTCCATAGCTTGTAGAAAATGCCAAGCAATATAAAATAAGGGGCGTTCCATGGCTTGTAGAAAATGCCAAACAATAGAAAATGAGGGGCATTCCATAGCTTGTAGAAAATGCCAAACAATATAAAATAAGGGGAATTCCATAGCTTGTAGAAAATGCCAAACAATAGAAAATGAGGGGCATTCCAGAGCTTGTAGAAAATGCCAAACAAAAGAAAATAAGGGACATTCCTTAGCTTGTAGAAAATGCCAATCAATATAAAATAAGGGGAATTCCATAGCTTGTAGAAAATGCCAAACAATAGAAAATGAGGGGCATTCCAGAGCTTGTAGAAAATGCCAAACAATAGAAAATGAGGGGAATTCCATAGCTTGTAGAAAATGCCAAACAATATAAAATAAGGGGAATTCCATAGCTTGTAGAAAATGCCAAACAAAAGAAAATAAGGGACATTCCATAGCTTGTAGAAAATGCCAATCAATATAAAATAAGGGGTGTTCCATGGCTTGTAGAAAATGCCAAACAATATAAAATAAGGGGCGTTCCATGGCTTGTAGAAAATGCCAAACAATATAAAATAAGGGGTGTTCCATGGCTTGTTGAAAATGCCAAACAATATAAAATAAGGGGCGTTCCATGGCTTGTAGAAAATGCCAAACAATATAAAATAAGGGGCATTCCATAGCTTGTAGAAAATGCCAAACAATATAAAATAAGGGGTGTTCCATGGCTTGTTGAAAATGCCAAACAATATAAAATAAGGGGTGTTCCATGGCTTGTAGAAAATGCCAAACAATATAAAATAAGGGGCGTTCCATAGCTTGTAGAAAATGCCAAACAATAGAAAATAAGGGGCATTCCATAGCTTGTAGAAAATGCCAAACTATAGAAAATGAGGGGCATTCCATAGCTTGGACAAAATGCCAAATAATATAAAATAAGGGGCGTTCCATAGCTTGTAGAAAATGCCAAACAATAGAAAATGAGGGGCATTCCATAGCTTGCAGAAAATGCCAAACAATATAAAATAAGGGGCATTCCATAGCTTGTAGAAAATGCCAAACAATATAAAATAATGGACATTCCATAGCCTGTAGAAAATGCCAAGCAATATAAAATAAGGGGAATTCCATAGCTTGTAGAAAATGCCAAACAATATAAAATAAGGGGCGTTCCATAGCTTGTAGAAAATGCCAAACAATAGAAAATAAGGGGCATTCCATAGCTTGTATAAAATGCCAAACTATAGAAAATGAGGGGCATTCCATAGCTTGGACAAAATGCCAAACAATATAAAATAAGGGGCATTCCATAGCTTGTAGAAAATGCCAAACAATAGAAAATGAGGGGCATTCCATAGCTTGTAGAAAATGCCAAACAATATAAAATAAGGGGCATTCCATAGCTTGTAGAAAATGCCAAACAATATAAAATAAGGGGCATTCCATAGCTTGTAGAAAATGCCAAACAATAGAAAATGGGGGGCATTCCATGGCTTGTAGAAAATGCCAACAATATAAAATAAGGGGCACCAGAGCTTGGAGAAAATGCCAAACAATAGAAAATGAGGGGCATTCCATTGCTTGTAGAAAATGCCAAATAATAGAAAATAAGGGACATTCCATAGCTTGTAGAAAATGCCAAACTATAAAATAAGGGGCGTTCCATGGCTTGTAGAAAACGCCAAACAATATAAAATAAGGGGCGTTCCATAGCTTGCAGAAAATGCCAAACAATAGAAAATGAGGGGCATTCCATAGCTTGGAGAAAATGCCAAACAATATAAAATAAGGGGCATTCCATAGCTTGTAGAAAATGCCAAACAATATAAAATAAGGGGCATTCCATAGCTTGTAGAAAATGCCAAACAATATAAAATAAGGGGCGTTTCATAGCTTGTAGAAAATGCCAAACAATATAAAATAAGGGGCGTTCCATGGCTTGTAGAAAATGCCAAACAATATAAAATAAGGGGCGTTCCATGGCTTGTAGAAAATGCCAAACAATATAAAATAAGGGGCATTCCATGGCTTGTAGAAAATGCCAAACAATATAAAATAAGGGGCGTTCCATGGCTTGTAGAAAATACCAAACAATATAAAATAAGGGACATTCCATAGCTTGTAGAAAATGCCAAACAATATAAAATAAGGGGCGTTCCATGGCTTGTAGAAAATGCCAAACAATATAAAATAAGGGGCGTTCCATGGCTTGTAGAAAATGCCAAACAATCTCTATATATAAAGGAGGAGTGTCTGTGTGTCTGTCTGGATGTCCACTTATAACTCAAGAACTACACATCGGAGAAAAGTTTTAGACACAGATTCGGAATCAGCATAAAATTCCGGTGGTTATAGGCTATTTTTTATTTTAATATCAATGGTTTAAAAAACCGCGCCAGCTGCAATTCCATGGTGTAGTTTGTGGCGGCGCTATTGCCCCTTTCCGCTCCCATGACGCATTGCGGTTCCGATTCGCGATAAGGTCTATGCGCTATCACCGACACTTTCCCACCTTTTCCATACCTTTTAATCAGATTTACCTTGTCGTCCATCGTAACCACATTACGCTTGGAAACACTAGCATTATCCTTCTTTGGACCCATGGCTAACACAGACACAGTAAAGGAATACTGTATGTCGCCTCTGTTTTGAATGAGAATCAGCGGTTGCGCGTACGTACAGTATACTGTACGTACATATTTCTATATTTTAAATGTGCTTTTTATTGTATTTTAAATTGTTTTTTAGCTTGTTTTATTGTTAATTTATGTACTATTTTATTTATTTTAAATATATTTTTAAGGAAAACAAATGTTTTCACGTCCGTAGGAGTGACGTAATGTCGCACATAATGACGTTCGCTGCCCGGTCATGAAAGAAATTATGATTCTCTTGACAAAGTGACATGCAGATCAGGCAGTAAACCTCCCAACTGAGTTTCTCAACAGTCGTCAGCCTCAATTCTAAAATCCTGAATTTTCATCCTATTGACTTGAACTTTGAATAGGATTTACATATCGGCTTACTGAATTAAACCACCAACTATTTTTGAGATCGGCGTAGGCTAAAAGGTCAACGTAGGCCAAAGGTCAACCACTTTTTTTTTTAGTTTCTAAAATCCTCAATTTTCATCCGATTCACTTGAAATTTGAATGGGATTTACATATCCACCGTTTGCCCTTCACGTGAATCGTGGTGGTCCCTCTCGGCTCTCCCCCCGTTGGTATTTTTGTGCACATAAGATTGTTCACGGTTCTGTTTAAATATTATTTAAATATGTATAACCTTTCCCCTTCAGTGTTTTACTCAGTGGTATTTTACAACACGCTGTTTTTCTTCCTATTTAAAAGGCTTTTCTCAATTTCCTCTCCAACTCTTTCCACCTCAAAAAAAAGAAATTCAATATCTTATACGTCTCCCTCACTACATGGTCTAAATTCACATTCATTCCATCCCCCCTCCATCATTCTGAACGGATTGCTAACTTGAAAATCACAACAAACCCAATTTGTTTTCAATGTTCGTCTTTCATTAATCGTCCACTTTCTAAACTCCCCTCTTGCCCCTCCCATCCAAATCCCTCCCCTTGCACCTACACTCCTAAACTCCCCCCTTGCCCCGCCACTCTTAAACTCCCCCCCTACCCCTCCACTCCTGAACTCCCCCCTTGCCCTTCCACTCCTGAACTCCCCCCTTGCCCTTCCCCTCCTAAACTCCCCCCTCACTCCTCCCCTTCAAAACTCCCCCCCAACCCCTCCCATTCAAATCTCCCCCCATACCATTCCTCTCCAATTCTCCCTCCTCCCCCCTCCTCCTCAAAGCTGCCTCCTCCCCACTTCGTCTCCCTTCTATCTCATACCTCCACCCCCCCCCAACCTTCTTCTTTCCTCTGCCCCCCCTCAAACAACCCCTCTCTGTGCCTCATCCCTTCACCTTCAAACCTTTCATCCTCCTCATCCTTCCCTTTCTTGGAACTCTTCTGCAATCGCTGACACACTAACAACTGCTCTCCCTACCTCCCCCTCGCATCCTTCATCTTACCCTACTCCTCCCCTCCCCTGTCCTGTACCCGATGCTCCCCCTCTCTCTTCATTAACGGTATGGACCTCAAACATCCGGGGCCTTCGCTCAAACCTGACTGATCTCTCCATACAGGTTGCTTCTGACAATCCAGACTTGATCTGCTTAACAGAGACTTTCCTCCTTCAAGATGTCTCTGATTCCTTAATATCTCTTCCTGGTTACTCCCTCCTCCGGTATGATAGACCTGAGCCTCGGCCTGGTGGTGGGGTGGCTATCTTTATCAAAAACTCTCTTCCTCACTCTCCTTGCACTGCCCTCTCTCCTCCTCACCCCCAGGAGTACCTCTGGCTACGGCTTCCTCTCCGCTCCCACCTTTTGTTCATATGTGTTCTGTACCGTCCCCCAAACAGTGATGACTCCATCTACAATTCACTGTCTGACAACATGGACCAACTTCTATCCACTCATCCCAACTCTCTCTTCCTCATATGTGGTGACTTCAATTGTCATCATGCCACCTGGTTGGGTGTGGGTTCCTCTCTCACCAGTCATGGCACCTCAGCAAAGGACTTCTGTGACTCACTGGGATTGACACAATCTGTCAATTTCCCGACCCGGATCTCAGCCAATGGAGTATCTTCTCTTCTAGACTTGGTTATGACTAACTTCCCTGCTAATGTCTGCTGCTCTTCTTCTGCTCCAATCGGTTCTTCTGATCATGTGCTTGTCAAAGTGGACATCTCTCTGGCCATTCTCAGAGAGCCTCCTCAGCGTCGGCGAGTCTGGCATTTCACTCAGGCCGACTGGGACGGTCTTCAAGCAGCCATCAATCGTCTGGATTGGTCTCCCATCTCCACTGCCTCTGACATCAATTCTTCCTGGGAATTCTTCCAAAGCAAACTGATCTCTCTCATGCACAGATTTATCCCATCTCGCCTTCAGTTGTCTTACCCTTCCTCCCGTCCATGGTACACTGAATCTTGTGGTGAGGCAGTTGCCCTGAAACAACTTGCCTTTGCCTCTTGGAAGGCTAATCCAACTGAAGGAAATCTCAGTTCCTTCCACCAAGCTCGGAACAAGTGTGTGTCTACCCTCAGGAGTGCCAGGAAGCACTATCTCTCCTCACTCAAGAATGAACTCTCAAACCTGTCTCCTTCCTCCAAATCCTGGTGACGTCTGGTCAAATCCGTTTCTGGTGTTTGTTCCCCCTCCATCCCCTCCCTTACCTCAAATGGCCACACAGTTGACATCGCACGTGACAAAGCCGAATGCCTCAACTCTGTGTTTGCCTCAAAATCCTTAGTCCCAAACCCATCTCTCTCTGTTCCCACCTTTCCCAGTCGAACCAAACTGCTCCTGGACTCTGTGACCTTCTCTCCTGACAAGGTGGAGGAGTTTTTGTCAAACCTCGACTCTGATTCTGCAACTGGACCAGATGGCATCAGCCCACGGGTCCTAAAATCCTGCTCTGCCGCTCTATCTCACCCTCTCTCTGTTCTTTTCACCCTATCCTTTGCTCAAGGTCATCTGCCAGCATCCTGGAAATCAGCAAACATTACCGCTTTACACAAAAAAGGTGCAAAAACAGATCCTTGCAACTACAGACCAATCAGCCCGCTCCCAATTATCAGCAAAGTCATGGAATCCATCATTGCTTCGGATATGAAATCTTTCCTCTTCTCCAATGGCTTGATCTCTGATCATCAATTTGGTTTCAGACCAGGTCACTCTACTCTGGACATGCTGCTTCTGCTGTCTCAACAATGGATGGAGGTCCTCAATGCCAAACAGGAAATCAGAGCTGTCTCCCTTGACATATCACGTGCCTTCGATACGGTCTGGCACCCAGCTCTGCTCACCAAACTCTCCTCCTATGGTATCCATGGAAATCTCCATGCATGGCTTGCGGACTTCCTCTCTGGTCGTAGTCAACGTGTGGCCCTGAATGGATTTCTCTCATCTCCCCTTCCCGTTCAGGCTGGAGTTCCCCAAGGCAGTGTGCTGGGCCCTGTGCTTTTTCTGGTCTTTATCAATGATCTCTCCGACTCTCTGGAAAATCCTCTGTATCTCTTTGCTGATGACTCCACTCTCTGCCGCTCCATTCCTCTTCCCTCAGATCGGCAGTCTGCAGCCTCCTCACTCTCTGAAGACCTGGACAAAATCACAGACTGGTCAAACATGTGGAACATGTCTTTCAATCCTGACAAATCTCACACTCTTACTATGTCTCTCCGAAAAGATCGACTGGACAACCCTCCCATCTACTTTCTCAACAATCCTCTCCAAGAAGTTCTGTTGCTCAAGCTTTTGGGTCTCACCATCTGCCATGATCTTTCTTGGGAAAACCACATTTCCAAGCTGGCCTCCAAAGCCAGTCGCCGACTGGGCATCCTCCGTCGTGCGAAGTCCTTCCTAGGCACACCTGAGCTCCTCACCACATACAAGGCTTTCATCCGCAGCTCAATGGAATACTGTTCTCCCCTATGGGCTGGTGCTCCTGCCTCACACCTGGCTCGGCTTCACGCTGTTGAATCCAAAGCTTTCAGAATCATTGGAATCTCCCGCGATGAAGCTATCTCTGAGGGCCTTTCACTCACTCACCGCAGGCAGGTAGGTGGTCTTTCTGTCTTCTACCGACTCCTCTCCGGCCTTGCTCCCCCAGCTCTCTCTGTGCTCTGTCCCCCAAATATTCCTACAGGTCGCACAAGATCTGCCAGCCACCCTCTGATGGTTAAACTGCCGAAATCTCGGCTCTCTGCTCACCTTCACTCTTTCATGCCTCTTTTCTCCCGCCTCTGGAACAAACTCCCACATTCACTTCAATCACACTCCTCCCTCCAGGTCTTCAAAACAGCTGTTCACCACCATCTCTTATCTTCCCCCATCCAAAACCTTGATCTTTTCTACCCCCACTAATTCACCCCAGATCCACCTTGTTTGAAATTCCAACTTCTTTCCTGGAAGTCTTGGCAGTGTCCATATGTTTTATACCTCTCCCATCATCCCCCACCCCCTTCCCATGCCTCCCCCCCAAAGCCCTCTCCCTCCCACAGTTCTCTCGATGTCTCCATGTCTCTCGGTCCCTGCTCTCAAATGTTGTGTTTGTGTCCTTCCCCCTCTCTCCCCATCTTGTCTTCCGCTCCCGATGTTATTTGTTTTGTGTGTCTGTTTGTCTTTCTGTGTGATTAATGTTCGCTCTTTCACGAGCCTCGATCTTGTATACAAAAAAAATAAAATAAAAAAAAATATAAAAAAATATCAGCAAACTGAATTCAACCAACAACTATTTTTGAGATCACCATAGGCCAAAAGAGCAACATAGGCTAAAAGTCAACAACAATTTCAAATTTCTAAAATCCTCAACTTTCATCTGATTGACTTGAAATGTGAAGAGGATTTGCATATCAGGTCACTGAAATTGAACCACCAATTCTTTTTGAGGTCAGCATAGGCCAAAAAGTAAACATAGGCCAAAGGTCAACAACTTAAGGTGAAGTTTTAAAAACCCTACATTTTGATCCAATTGACTTGAAATTTGGATAGGATTTGCATATCGGGTCACCTAATTCAACCACCAATTATTTTTGAGGTCTAAAGGTGAAAATATCAATATCGGCCAAATTTCTAAAATCGTCAATTTTCATCTAATTGACTTGAAATTTGAAGAGGATTTGCACATCAGATCACTGAATTAAACCACCAATTATTTTTGAGGTCAACATAGGCCAAAAGGTCAACAACTTATTTCAGGAATATTTCAAGACATATTTCTGGCGCAGGGGCAATCAATGAAGGTTGTAGACCTGAACTTCACAGAACAAGTGCTTGCCCATGGCCAGCTGTACGTGGGCTACTCGAGGGTTGAAAAACCAAGCAATCTTTATGTCTTGGCACCAAGTAAGAAAACCAGAAATGTTGCATACCCAGAGGTTTTGAGAAATTGAAAATTGAAAAAACGTCATGTCATGTAGGAAATGTACTGTGAAATTGCTCTAAAATATACATGTTCTTTTCATCATATATTTGTATTATTCTTATTCAACCCGGGCGAAGCCGGGTACCTCAGCTAGTATAAAATAAGGGGAGTTCCATAGCTTGGAGAAAATGCCAAACTATAGAAAATGAGGGGCGTTCCATGGCTTGTAGAAAATGCCAAACAATATAAAATAAGGGGCGTTCCATGGCTTGTAGAAAATGCCAAACAATATAAATGAAGGGGCATTCCATAGCTTGTAGAAAATGCCAATCAATATAAAATAAGGGGCGTTCCATGGCTTGTAGAAAATGCCAATCAATATAAAATAAGGGGCATTCCATGGCTTGTAGAAAATGCCAATCAATATAAAATAAGGGGCGTTCCATGGCTTGTAGAAAATGCCAAACTATAGAAAAAAAGGGGCATTCCATAACTTGTAGAAAATGCCAAATAATATAAAATAAGGGGTGTTCCATGGCTTGTAGAAAATGCCAAACAATATAAAATAAGGGGCATTCCATAGCTTGTAGAAAATGCCAAACTATAGAAAATAAGGGATATTCCATGGCTTGGAGAAAATGCCAAATAATATAAAAGAAGGGGCATTCCATAGCTTGGAGAAAATGCCAAACAATATAAAATAAGGGATATTCCATAGCTTGCAGAAAATGCCAACAATATGAAATAAGGGGCATTCCATAGCTTGGAGAAAATGCCAAACAATATAAAATAAGGGATATTCCATAGCTTGCAGAAAATGCCAACAATATAAAATAAGGGATATTCCATAGCTTGCAGAAAATGCCAAAAATATAAAATAAGGGATATTCCATAGCTTGGAGAAAATGCCAAACAATATAAAAGAAGGGGGCATTCCATAGTTTGGAGAAAATGCCAAACAATATAAAATAAGGGATATTCCATAGCTTGCAGAAAATGCCAACAATATAAAATAAGGGATATTCCATAGCTTGCAGAAAATGCCAAAAATATAAAATAAGGGATATTCCATAGCTTGGAGAAAATGCCAAACAATATAAAAGAAGGGGGCATTCCATAGTTTGGAGAAAATGCCAAACAATATAAAATAAGGGATATTCCATAGCTTGCAGAAAATGCCAACAATATAAAATAAGGGGCGTTCCATGCCTTGGAGAAAATGCCAAACTATAGAAAATGAGGGGCGTTCCATGGCTTGTAGAAAATGCCAAACAATATAAAATAAGGGGCATTCCATAGCTTGTAGAAAATGCCAAACTACAGAAAATAAGGGGCATTCCATAGCTTGTAGAAAATGCCAAACTATAGAAAATAAGGGATATTCCATAGCTTGCAAAAAATGCCAACAATATGAAATAAGGGGCATTCCATAGCTTGGAGAAAATGCCAAACAATATAAAATAAGGGATATTCCATAGCTTGCAGAAAATGCCAACAATATAAAATAAGGGATATTCCATAGCTTGCAGAAAATGCCAAAAATATAAAATAAGGGATATTCCATAGCTTGGAGAAAATGCCAAACAATATAACAGAAGGGCCATTCCATAGCTTGGACAAAATGCCAAACAATATAAAATAAGGGATATGCCATAGCTTGCAGAAAATGCCAACAATATAAAATAAGGGGCGTTCCATGCCTTGGAGAAAATGCCAAACTATAGAAAATGAGGGGCATTCCATGGCTTGTAGTAAATGCCAAACTATAGAAAATAAGGGGCATTCCATAGCTTGTAGAAAATGCCAAACAATATAAAATAAGGGATATTCCATAGCATGCAGAAAATGCCAACAATATAAAATAAGGGGTGTTCCATGGCTTGGAGAAAATGCCAAACTATATAAAATAAGGGGCGTTCCATAGTTTGTAGAAAATGCCAAACAATATAAAATAAGGGATATTCCATAGCATGCAGAAAATGCCAACATTATAAAATAAGGGGCGTTCCATGGCTTGGAGAAAATGCCAAACTATATAAAATAAGGGGCATTCCATGGCTTGGAGAAAATGCCAAACTATATAAAATAAGGGATATTCCATAGCTTGCAGAAAATGCCAACAATATAAAATAAGGGATATTCCAAAGCTTGTAGAAAATGCCAAACAATATAAAATAAGGGGCGTTCCATAGCTTGCAGAAAATGCCAAACAATATAAAATAAGGGGCGTTCCATAGCTTGAAGAAAATGCCAAACAATAGAAAAGAAGCGTCATTCCATGGCTTGGAGAAAATGCCAAACAATAGAAAAGAAGGGGCATTCCATAGCTTGTAGAAAATGCCAAACAATATAAAATGAGGGGCATTCCATAGCTTGTAGAAAATGCCAAACTATAGAAAATAAGGGGCGTTCCATAGCTTGTAGAAAATGCCAAACAATATAAAAGAAGGGGCATTCCATAGCTTGTGGAAAATGCCAAACAATATAAAATAAGGGGAGTTCCATAGCTTGTAGAAAATGCCAAACAATAGAAAATAAGGGGCGTTCAATAGCTTGTAGAAAATGCCAAACAATAGAAAATAAGGGGCATTCCATAGCTTGTAGAAAATGCCAAACAATATAAAATAAGAGATATTCCATAGCTTGTAGAAAATGCCAAACAATAGAAAATGAGGGGCATTCCATAGCTTGTAGAAAATGCCAAACAATAGAAAATAAGGGACATTCCATAGCTTGTAGAAAATGCCAAACAATATAAAATAAGGGGCGTTCCCTGGCGTGTAGAAAACGCCAAACAATATAAAATGAGGGGCATTCCATAGCTTGTAGAAAATGCCAAACAATAGAAAATAAGGTACATTCCATAGCTTGTAGAAAATGCCAAACAATAGAAAATGAGGGGCATTCCATAGCTTGTAGAAAATGCCAAACAATATAAAATAAGGGGCATTCCATAGCTTGTAGAAAATGCCAAACTATAGAAAATGATGGGCATTCCATAGCTTGTGGAAAATGTCTAACAATCGAAAATGAGGGGCATTCCATAGCTTGTAGAAAATGCCAAACAATATAAAATAAGGGGCATTCCATAGCTTGAAGAAAATGCCAAACAATAGAAAAGAAGCGTCATTCCATGGCTTGGAGAAAATGCCAAACAATATAAAATAAAGGACATTCCATAGCTTGGAGAAAATGCCAAACAATAGAAAAGAAGGGGCATTCCATAGCTTGAAGAAAATGCCAAACAATATAAAATAAGGGGCGTTCCATGGCTTGTCGAAAATGCCAAACAATATAAAATAAGGGGCATTCCATAGCTTGTAGAAAATGCCAAACAATATAAAATCAGGGGCATTCCATGGCTTGTAGAAAATGCCAAACAATATAAAATAAGGGGCATTCCATGGCTTGTAGAAAATGCCAAACAATATAAAATAAGGGGCATTCCATAGCTTGTAGAAAATGCCAAACAATATAAAATAAGGGGCGTTCCATGGCTTGTAGAAAATGCCAAACAATATAAAATAAGGGGTGTTCCATGGCTTGTAGAAAATGCCAAACAATATAAAATAAGGGGCATTCCATAGCTTGTAGAAAATGCCAAACAATATAAAATAAGGGGCGTTCCATGGCTTGTAGAAAATGCCAAACAATATAAAATAAGGGGCATTCCATAGCTTGTAGAAAATGCCAAACAATATAAAATAAGGGGCGTTCCATAGCTTGCAGAAAATGCCAAACAATATAAAATAAGGGGCATTCCATGGCTTGTAGAAAATGCCAAACAATATAAAATAAGGGGCATTCCACAGCTTGTAGAAAATGCCAAACTATAGAAAATGAGGGGCATTCCATAGCTTGTGGAAAATGTCTCACAATAGAAAATGAGGGGCATTCCATATCTTGTAGAAAATGCCAAACAATATAAAATAAATGGCATTCCACAGCTTGTAGAAAATGCCAAACTATAGAAAATGAGGGGCATTCCATAGCTTGTAGAAAATGCCAAACAATATAAAATAAGGGGCATTCCACAGCTTGTAGAAAATGCCAAACTATAGAAAATGAGGGGCATTCCATAGCTTGTGGAAAATATCTAACAATAGAAAATGAGGGGCATTCCATAGCTTGTGGAAAATGTCTCACAATAGAAAATGAGGGGCATTCCATATCTTGTAGAAAATGCCAAACAATATAAAATAAGGGGCGTTCCATAGCTTGTAGAAAATGCCAAACAATATAAAATAAGGGGCGTTCCATGGCTTGTAGAAAATGCCAAACAATATAAAATAAGGGGCGTTCCATGGCTTGTAGAAAATGCCAAACAATATAAATGAAGGGGCATTCCATAGCTTGTAGAACATGCCAATCAATATAAAATAAGGGGCGTTCCATGGCTTGTAGAAAATGCCAAACTATAGAAAAAAAGGGGCATTCCATAACTTGTAGAAAATGCCAAACAATATAAAATAAGGGGTGTTCCATGGCTTGTAGAAAATGCCAAACAATATAAAATAAGGGGCATTCCATAGCTTGTAGAAAATGCCAAACTATAGAAAATAAGGGATATTCGATAGCTTGGAGAAAATGCCAAACAATATAAAATAAGGGATATTCCATAGCTTGCAGAAAATGCCAACAATATGAAATAAGGGGCATTTCATAGCTTGGAGAAAATGCCAAACAATATAAAATAAGGGATATTCCATAGCTTGCAGAAAATGCCAACAATATAAAATAAGGGATATTCCATAGCTTGCAGAAAATGCCAAAAATATAAAATAAGGGATATTCCATAGCTTGGAGAAAATGCCAAACAATATAAAAGAAGGGGCATTCCATAGTTTGGAGAAAATGCCAAACAATATAAAATAAGGGATATTCCAGAGCTTGCAGAAAATGCCAACAATATAAAATAAGGGGCGTTCCATGCCTTGGAGAAAATGCCAAACTATAGAAAATGAGGGGCGTTCCATGGCTTGTAGAAAATGCCAAACTATAGAAAAAAAGGGGCATTCCATAACTTGTAGAAAATGCCAAACAATATAAAATAAGGGGCGTTCCATGGCTTGTAGAAAATGCCAAACAATATAAAATAAGGGGCATTCCATAGCTTGTAGAAAATGCCAAACTACAGAAAATAAGGGGCATTCCATAGCTTGTAGAAAATGCCAAACTATAGAAAATAAGGGATATTCCATAGCTTGGAGAAAATGCCAAATAATATAAAAGAAGGGGCATTCCATAGCTTGGAGAAAATGCCAAACAATATAAAATAAGGGATATTCCATAGCTTGCAAAAAATGCCAACAATATGAAATAAGGGGCATTCCATAGCTTGGAGAAAATGCCAAACAATATAAAATAAGGGATATTCCATAGCTTGCAGAAAATGCCAACAATATAAAATAAGGGATATTCCATAGCTTGCAGAAAATGACAAAAATATAAAATAAGGGATATTCCATAGCTTGGAGAAAATGCCAAACAATATAAAAGAAGGGCCATTCCATAGCTTGGAGAAAATGCCAACAATATAAAATAAGGGATATTCCATAGCTTGCAGAAAATGCCAACAATATAAAATAAGGGATATTCCATAGCTTGCAGAAAATGCCAACAATATAAAATAAGGGATATTCCATAGCTTGCAGAAAATGCCAACAATATAAAATAAGGGATATTCCATAGCTTGCAGAAAATGCCAAAAATATAAAATAAGGGATATTCCATAGCTTGGAGAAAATGTCAAACAATATAAAATAAGGGATATTCCATAGCTTGCAGAAAATGCCAACAATATAAAATAAGGGGCGTTCCATGCCTTGGAGAAAATGCCAAACTATAGAAAATGAGGGGCGTTCCATGGCTTGTAGAAAATGCCAAACAATATAAAATAAGGGGCGTTCCATGGTTTGTAGAAAATGCCAAACAATATAAATGAAGGGGCATTCCATAGCTTGTAGAAAATGCCAATCAATATAAAATAAGGGGTGTTCCATGGCTTGTAGAAAATGCCAATCAATATAAAATAAGGGGCATTCCATAGCTTGTAGAAAATGCCAAACAATAGAAAATGAGGGGCATTCCATGGCTTGTAGAAAATGCCAACAATATAAAATAAGGGGCACCAGAGCTTGGAGAAAATGCCAAACAAAAGAAAATGAGGGGCATTCCATAGCTTGTAGAAAATGCCAAATAATAGAAAATAAGGGACATTCCATAGCTTGTAGAAAATGCCAAACTATAAAATAAGGGGCGTTCCATGGCTTGTAGAAAACGCCAAACAATAGAAAATAAGGGGCATTCCATAGCTTGCATAAAATGCCAAACAATATAAAATAAGGGCCGTTCCATAGCTTGAAGAAAATGCCAAACAATAGAAAAGAAGCGTCATTCCATGGCTTGGAGAAAATGCCAAACAATATAAAATAAAGGACATTCCATAGCTTGGAGAAAATGCCAAACAATAGAAAAGAAGGGGCATTCCATAGCTTGTAGAAAATGCCAAACAATATAAAATGAGGGGCATTCCATAGCTTGTAGAAAATTCCAAACTATAGAAAATAAGGGGCGTTCCATAGCTTGTAGAAAATGCCAAACAATATAAAAGAAGGGGCATTCCATAGCTTGTGGAAAATGCCAAACAATATAAAATAAGGGGCGTTCCATAGCTTGTAGAAAATGCCAAACAATAGAAAATAAGGGGCGTTCAATAGCTTGTAGAAAATGCCAAACAATATAAAATAAGGGGCATTCCATAGCTTGTAGAAAATGCCAAACAATATAAAATAAGAGATATTCCATAGCTTGTAGAAAATGCCAAACAATAGAAAATGAGGGGCATTCCATAGCTTGTAGAAAATGCCAAACAATAGAAAATAAGGGACATTCCATAGCTTGTAGAAAATGCCAAACAATATAAAATAAGGGGCGTTCCATGGCTTGTAGAAAATGCCAAACAATATAAAATAAGGGGCATTCCATAGCTTGTAGAAAATGCCAAACTATAAAATAAGGGGCGTTCCCTGGCATGTAGAAAACGCCAAACAATATAAAATGAGGGGCATTCCATAGCTTGTAGAAAATGCCAAACAATAGAAAATAAGGGACATTCCATAGCTTGTAGAAAATGCCAAATAATAGAAAATGAGGGGCATTCCATAGCTTGTAGAAAATGCCAAACAATATAAAATAAGGGGCATTCCATAGCTTGAAGAAAATGCCAAACAATAGAAAAGAAGCGTCATTCCATGGCTTGGAGAAAATGCCAAACAATATAAAATAAAGGACATTCCATAGCTTGGAGAAAATGCCAAACAATAGAAAAGAAGGGGCATTCCATAGCTTGTTGAAAATGCCAAACAATATAAAATAAGGGGCGTTCCATGGCTTGTCGAAAATGCCAAACAATATAAAATAAGGGGCATTCCATAGCTTGTAGAAAATGCCAAACAATATAAAATAAGGGGCATTCCATGGCTTGTAGAAAATGCCAAACAATATACAATAAGGGGCGTTCCATGGCTTGTAGAAAATGCCAAACAATATAAAATAAGGGGCGTTCCATGGCTTGTAGAAAATGCCAAACAATATAAAATAAGGGGCATTCCATGGCTTGTAGAAAATGCCAAACAATATAAAATAAGGGGCATTCCATAGCTTGTAGAAAATGCCAAACAATATAAAATAAGGGGCGTTCCATGGCTTGTAGAAAATGCCAAACAATATAAAATAAGGGGCGTTCCATGGCTTGTAGAAAATGCCAAACAATATAAAATAAGGGGCATTCCATAGCTTGGAGAAAATGCCAAATAATATAAAAGAAGGGGCATTCCATAGCTTGGAGAAAATGCCAAACAATATAAAATAAGGGATATTCCATAGCTTGCAAAAAATGCCAACAATATGAAATAAGGGGCATTCCATAGCTTGGAGAAAATGCCAAACAATATAAAATAAGGGATATTCCATAGCTTGCAGAAAATGCCAACAATATAAAATAAGGGATATTCCATAGCTTGTAGAAAATGCCAAAAATATAAAATAAGGGATATTCCATAGCTTGGAGAAAATGCCAAACAATATAAAAGAAGGGCCATTCCATAGCTTGGAGAAAATGTCAAACAATATAAAATAAGGGATATTCCATAGCTTGCAGAAAATGCCAACAATATAAAATAAGGGGCGTTCCATGCCTTGGAGAAAATGCCAAACTATAGAAAATGAGGGGCATTCCATGGCTTGTAGTAAATGCCAAACTATAGAAAATAAGGGGCATTCCATAGCTTGTAGAAAATGCCAAACAATATAAAATAAGGGATATTCCATAGCATGCAGAAAATGCCAACAATATAAAATAAGGGGTGTTCCATGCCTTGGAGAAAATGCCAAACAATAGAAAAGAAGGGGCATTCCATAGCTTGGATAAAATGCCAAACAATAGAAAAGAAGGGGCATTCCATAGCTTGGAGAAAATGCCAAACAATAGAAAAGAAGGGGCATTCCATAGCTTGGAGAAAATGCCAAACAATAGAAAAGAAGGGGCATTCCATAGCTTGTAGAAAATGCCAAACAATATAAAATAAGGGGCATTCCATAGCTTGTAGAAAATGCCAAACAATATAAAATAAGGGGCGTTCCATAGCTTGCAGAAAATGCCAAACAATAGAAAAGAAGGGGCATTCCATAGCTTGGATAAAATGCCAAACAATATAAAATAAGGGGCATTCCATAGCTTGGAGAAAATGCCAAACAATAGAAAAGAAGGGGCATTCCATAGCTTGTAGAAAATGCCAAACAATATAAAATAAGGGGCATTCCATAGCTTGGAGAAAATGCCAAACAATATAAAATAAGGGGCATTCCATAGCTTGTAGAAAATTCCAAACAATATAAAATAAGGGGTGTAGTGAAATCGTATTCGTACTGAACCCGGGGTGATGCTCGCTGCTCGTTGACACCGCTAGGGGCGTGACTATAAGACCCGCTGCTGCGGACGGTGCTCCGAGACTTCTCCTGTGACACGTTACATCTGGTAGACTCGCTAACGGTACGCCAGCATAGAATATCCAGCTTGTTTGCATTGAATGTTATGAATGGTCCCATGTGATGTCACATCGTATACTTATTGTATTTCCTGCTTTACAGGATGATGTTATGATCTAAATGGAATTAAACCACCCGTTGGACTAAAGTTGTGTGGACCTGATTGGTTTTCCACAACACTTAATTCCATTTATATCTACCGACATGGCTGGCAACAAGACGCTGGCGGTTGCCGTATTCTGCACCGACCCGCAAGCCCCAGATGGTGGCTTGCAACTGAAGCGCTGGCTCAGAACGTTGGAGAATCATTTTGACGAGCCTGAGACCGCGCCGACGGCTGCCGCGAAGCTAGCAACACTTCATTCAAAAATCGACTACCGGGTGTACAACTCCATCGCTCAATGCGCGACGTATGACCTATCGATCGCGGAGCTCAAACGGCTGTACATAAAGGAAAAAAGCCCGGTGTATGCACGATATTTGCTGCAAACGCGACGTCAGCAACCCAACGAGGCGATGGACCACTACGCCCAGGAGCTCCGGCAGCTCTTGCTGGACAGCACCCGGGAGCCACGGACTCCCGCGCAGTCTCAGGATGATCTTCTTTTAGATGCCTTCATTGCAGGGGTCTCTTCCCAGGAACTAAGGCTCAAGCTCTTAGAGAAGACCGACCTGACCTTCGCTACGGCACTCGAGCAAGGGAAAGTATACACCGAAGCGCGGATGCAATCGAACACCTATGATCGTACGCGCCTCTTGGCGGGCACTACACTACACGCCCGGCCGGAGAGTGCTACCGCCGAGGACGCGGACCCGCTCGCGGAACTCCGGGATGCTCCGGAGGAAGACCCAGTCCTGACGGCTGCCGTTACGACCAGACCCAAGGCCTTACGCGGGGCCGCATGCTTTTTCTGTGGGGGGCCACGCCATGCCCGGTCCGTGTGTCCGGCACGAGACGCTATGTGCCATTTGTGCTCGCAAAAAGGACATTATGCGAGAGTGTGCAGGAAAATGGCATGCGGCTCGCGGTTCATTGAATCGCGCGGTCGCGGTCGCGCGGGCGCGGCGACCTTGAATGGGCTCATTGCGGAGCCCGCGAGCCGAGCCCGAAACCCGGCGCCTTACCCGACTTCGAAGGGGAGGGCCCCTCTCTGCGGGCCCCTGGGCGCTCAGACGTCCTTGGCGGGCGTCACCGGACAGCCACCACCGTCTCATCCTCCATCGGGCACGAAGTACGTGTCCTTGACCAAACTCCGGGCCACGCAAGGGGCTTTGAAGCCTCGCCAAGCCCCAGCGGAACGTTCTCCTCGTGTCGTCCACGAGCTAACGGTGGCCCTCACCCCGGAAAAGGCGATTTCGAATACTACGGAGGCCTTTTTCTTGCTTGTAGAAAATGCCAAACTATAGAAAATGAGAGGCGTTCCATCGCTTGTAGAAAATGCCAAGCAATATAAAATAAGGGGCATTCCATAGCTTGTAGAAAATTCCAAACAATATAAAATAAGGGGCAATTCCATAGCTTGGAGAAAATGCCAAACAATATAAAATAAGGGGCATTCCATAGCTTGTAGAAAATTCCAAACAATATAAAATAAGGGGCATTCCATAGCTTGTAGAAAATGCCAAACAATAGAAAATGAGAACCATTCCATAGCTTGGAGAAAATGCCAAACAATAGAAAAGAAGGGGCATTCCATAGCTTGTAGAAAATGCCAAACAATATAAAATAAGGGGCGTTCCATGGCTTGTAGAAAATGCCAAACAATATAAAATAAAGGACATTCCATAGCTTGGAGAAAATGCCAAACAATAGAAAAGAAGAGGCATTCCATATCTTGTAGAAAATGCCAAACAATATAAAATAAAGGACATTCCATGGCTTGTAGAAAATGCCAACAATATAAAATGAGGGGCATTCCATAGCTTGTAGAAAATGCCAAACAATATAAAATAAGGGGCGTTCCATAGCTTGGAGAAAATGCCAAACAATAGAAAAGAAGGGACATTCCATAGCTTGGAGAAAATGCCAAACAATAGAAAAGAAGGGGCATTCCATAGCTTGGAGAAAATGCCAAACAATATAAAATAAGGGGCGTTCCATAGCTTGGAGAAAATGCCAAACAATAGAAAAGAAGGGACATTCCATAGCTTGGAGAAAATGCCAAACAATAGAAAAGAAGGGGCATTCCATAGCTTGGAGAAAATGACAAACAATATAAAATAAGGGGCGTTCCATGGCTTGTAGAAAATGCCAAACAATAGAAAATGAGGGGCATTCCATAGCTTGTAGAAAATGCCAAACAATATAAAATAATGGACATTCCATAGCTTGGAGAAAATGCCAAACAATAGAAAAGAAGGGGCATTCCATAGCTTGTAGAAAATGCCAAACAATATAAAATAAGGCGCGTTCCATGGCTTGTCGGAAATGCCAAACAATAGAAAAGAAGGGACATTGCATAGCTTGGAGAAAATGCCAAACAATAGAAAAGAAGGGACATTCCATAGCTTGAAGAAAATGCCAAACAATAGAAAAGAAGGGACAATCCATAGTTTGGAGAAAATGCCAAACAATAGAAAAGAAGGGACAATCCATAGCTTGGAGAAAATGCCAAACAATAGAAAAGAAGGGACATTCCATAGCTTGTAGAAAATGCCAAACAATAGAAAATAAGGGGCATTCCATACAAACAACAAACAACAACAGGCATTTTAAGGCCATTTTCCCTGCTGGAGCGGGGGTTAGCCTTGCGGTCCCCATGACAATCTTCTCCATTTTGCCCTATTTTCTGCATCTCTCCTTGTTAACCCCCTTGCCCGCATTTCTTCTTCCACCATCTTTAGCCAAGTCTTTCTCGGTCTTCCCCGTCCTCTACTTCCTTCGACATTCATTTCCATCACTCTTCTCAACCAGTCACTTTCATCCTTCCTCAACACATGACCAAATTATCTCAACCTGTTGCTCTTCACAGCATCAATCACAGGCTCTATTCCCATCATCTTTCGCAATTCATCATTTGTCTTCCTCTCTCTCAACAATACTCCACACATCCACCGAACCATTCGCATTTCCACCCTTTCCAGCCTTCGTTGCTGCTCTACGTTCATTACCCATGTCTCGCTCCCATAAATCATAACACTTCTCATACATGCAGCACACACCTTTCCCTTCAGCTTCAACGACACTCCCCTCCTCATCAGCACGCCACTCAGTTCCCGAAACTTCTTCCATGCACATCTCACTCTCGCAACCGTTGCCGAGTCTGATCCACCTTCTCCATTCAGCACGTCTCCGAGGTAGCAAAATGTTTTCACACCTTCCAGCTTCACGCCGTCTCCAAGATCCAACTCAACATTTCCTCCATCTGCAGCTCCCTCTGTGCACACCTTACATTTGAATGTCGCTGCCACACTGGTTAATGACCCTCTCAGACCACTACATTTTGATGAACCCACTCAGCGCCCATTGTACATTGAATGGAGTTCACTCCGACACCCTTCCTGCACACAGCACACGGCCACTTCCCAGTCCTTTCCACCTCACCACATGCTTTACCACTTGCCATCACCTTCGTCTTTCCGATATTCACCTTCAGACCTTTTGTCTCCATACATTCCTTCCACTTGTTCATCTTTTCCTTCAGTCCATCCATACTTTCTGCAATAAACACCAGATCATCTGCATACAACAACTCCCACGGTAAACCCTCCTTTACGTTCTGAGTCAGCACATCCATCACAGCTACAAATAGTAGTGGACTTAGTACCGACCCCTGATGCACTCCCACCTTCACCTCAAACTCACCACTGTTCCCGTCCTTCGTCCTTACAGCTCTGCGCGCTCTTTTGTACATTGCCATCACTACTCTGATCAACCATTCCTCCACTCCTAACTTCCTCAATGCCCATGTCACTACTTCGCGTGGTACCCTATCGAATGCTTTCTCCAGATCAACAAACCCAAGAAACAACTTCTTCCTCTTCTCCATGTACTTCTCCTGCAACTGCCTCACAATAAAGAGCGCGTCTGTCGTTCCTCTTCCTGGCATAAATCCAAACTGCATTTCGTCAATCTTCACTGTCTTCCTTATCCTCCTCTCCAACACGCTTTCCAATACCTTTATTCCATGCTCCAATAACTTTATCGCTCGATAGGAGCCACAGTCCAGAGGGTCACCTTTCCCCTTGTACAGAGGGACGAGGGTACTCAGTTCCCAAGCCACTGGAATGCGGCCTTCTTTCACCACCAGATTACAGATCTCTGTCATTCTCTTCACACTCCAACTTCCTGCTGCCGTCAACATATCTCCCACAACTCCTGTCGGCCCTCCCGCTTTTCTACACTTCATTGCTTTTATCGCTTCCTCAACTTCCTTCTCAGTTATCTTCTCTGCCGGTCCTAAAACTGGGTTACTCTCTATGTTGCCATCCCATTCATTCTCTGCATTCAACAACATTTCCATATATCTGTTCCATCTTCCTCTAATTCCATCTGGGTCCACAACGATTTGTCCCACTTCATCCTTTAAGCAACTTATCCCTATCACAACACACCTCTTTTGCTATCTGCTTCGCAATCCTGAATACCGCTCTCTGACCCTCTTCCGAATCCAAGCGTTCTCCGAACATTTTCGTACATGCCTCCTGCGCCTTTGCTACCTCTTTCTTTGCAGCCTTCTTGGCTGCCTTATAACTTTCATGCTCTGCTTTTTCTGCCCCTGTACCCTTTGCCTTCTGCCACTCCTTGAACTTCTTCCTCTT
This sequence comes from Myxine glutinosa, assembly GCF_964187855.1. NCBI lineage: Eukaryota > Metazoa > Chordata > Myxini > Myxiniformes > Myxinidae > Myxine > Myxine glutinosa. Next base: position 20,935,768 of record NC_136269.1, read on the forward strand.
CTCATGAATCCTGTTTCCAACTTCATCATCCCACCACCATGTTTCTGAGTGCCTCGGTTTTCCTTTTGTCCAACCACATACCTCACCAACAGCTCCCAACAGACTCTCTTTCATTGACATCCAATCACTTTCAAGCTCAACCACATCATCCTCTACCCTACGCAGCCTCTCTTTTAATGCCTCCCTGACTGTCACCTCTTTCAACCTCCACACCTTCATTATCGGTTCATACTTCACCCGCGGAGCTCTCCTCGCACCTTTCACCCTTATGTCGCAGACAACCAAGTGGTGCTGTGAAACAGCCTCCTCCCCCGGGATCACCTTTGTGTCATGGAGGTGCCCCCTATCTCGCCTACGCACCATCATGTAGTCAATGGTTGTCATCGACCCACCTGACGTGTATGTATCAAGCTTATTATCCTCTTTCTGGAAGTGAGTATTACAAATCAACAAATTAGCTCCATAAGCAAACTCCAAAATCCTTTCACCTTCTCCATTTCTCACACCATATCCGTAACCCCCAAGAACTCCCTCAAAACCATCCATATGTCTGGACGTCTGGACACATACCGTCTGGCCACTCTGCCATAAAGCCCAGATCGGTTGAGTGTTGCCGTGATGGTTGTCCTTCTGGAAGTTTCTCCCATCTCCACACAGGATCTCTGGAGCTCAGCCAGAGTGACCATCGGGTTCTTGGTCACCTCTCTTACCAAGGCCCTTCTCCCCCGATTGCTCAGTTTGGCCGGGTGGTCAGCGCTAGGAAGAGTCCTGGTTGTTCCAAACTTCTTCCATTTAAGAATTATGGAGGCTACTGTGCTCTTGGGAACCTTCAATGCAGCAGAAATTTTTTTGTAGGCTTCCCCAAATCTGTGCCTCGACACAATCCTGTCTCTGAGCTCTGCAGGCAGTTCCTTCGACCTCATGGCTTGATTTTTGTTCTGATATGCATTGTCAGCTATGAGACCTTATATAGACAGGTGTGTGCCTTTCCAAATCATGTCCAATCAATTGAATTTACCACAGGTGGACTCCAATCAAGGTGTATAAACATCTCAAAGACGATCAAGAGAAATGGGAGGCACCTGAGCTAAATTTCAAGTGTCATAGCAAAGGGTATGAATACTTATGTCAATGTGATATTTCAGTTTTTTCTTATTAATAAATTTGAAAAACTTTCTAAAATCCTGTTTTCCCTTTGTCATTATGGGGTATTGAGTGTAGATTGATGAGGGAAAAAATGAATTTTAACGATTTCAGCATGAGGCTGAAACATAACAAAATGTGAAAAAAGTGAAGGGGTCTGAATACTTTCTGAATACACTGTGAGTCCGCCCCATGTTTTGTGGAGAGCTCCAGGCCATGGAGTCCGAAGAACACTGAAAGCTGTTCGAGGTCAACAAACTCACGGCGAGGATAACATCAGGAGGCTCGTCTGGGCCAATGCACACCCCGCGACACGACAAAGAGGGCGACGCGTGACCTTTGCTCCCGACAAACATGCCTAGGACTGGTGGGGCATGACCCCTGACAAACTCCTCCCCTCTCCAGCCAAATAAAAGGAGTGATCAGACAGAGCAGGAGAACAGATTAGAGCTTGGAGATTACAGTTCAGACATCAGAAAAGAGCTCAGTTCAGAAAACGTTCCAGAGGTCCAGACGGAGTGGAGGATCATCATCATCATCATCATCATCATCATGATGATGATCATCAAGATGGCCAAACGGATATTCGTCAAACATTCAGAGGTTCATCAGTGAGTGCTTGGGAGTGTTTTAGGCCCCAAAAAATTGGTTTGGGAAATTCGTTTTTTGGGATTTAAAAAAAAAATCACTTATAGTGCCGAAGCCTTTTCGATTAATGACAGTTATAAACGAGTACACATTCACATAAATAAATACAAAACAATTATTACCAGATATTTGAACACAAATAATCAAACAATAATGGAAGTGGTCAAAGTTGGTGGGAAGGCTTCTTCTTCTTGAACATCGTCACACTTAACTCAGAAACGTGATCAACTGTACATTCAGCAGCAGATATTTTTTAAAAGGTGAAATGATGATTTGACATTTGTGATGGATTCTGATTTGGATGTAATTGCTTTTCCATTATGTTTTCCCTCATTTCAAATATGTTAATGTTTCTTTTTCACTTGAGCAATGCCGGGTACTCCAGCTATAAACACTTATATACTTTACTCGGGGTACAAATACAACTTTGTCTGGGGGGTAACATAGGCTATGTGGCCGCGGCCTCATTCGGGGGTGTGGGGGATCGGGAGAGGAGCGTAAATTATCTATGTAAATGTGTATGGTGTAGCGCCACCTGGTGATGGTGGCAGAGGGTATTACAATTTCCTTTTTTACCTGGGCAACACTGACGTTAAAGCACTCTTTGCACGGGTAAATTTTTCCTCCTTCCCTTCTTCCCTCCCCCAAAACGGAGGAGCCTGTCAAAGCCACCCATCCCCCAAAAAATATGTATATGCAGTATATCTTTTCCCTCCCACTCCCTTCCCCACCCCACTCCACTCACCCCCCCCCCCCCCACCCCCTTCCACTCACCCCACCCCCTTCCACTCACCCCACCCACTGCCACTCACCCACCCCCTTCCACTCACCCCACCCCTTTCCACTCACCCCACCCCCTTTAACTCACCCCACCCCCTTCCACTCACCCCACCCCCTTCCACTCACACCACCCCCTTCCACTCACCCCACTCCCTTGCACTCACACCACCCCCTTCCACTCACACCATCCCCTTCCACTCACACCACCCCCTTCCACTCACACCACCCCCTTCCACTCACACCACTCCCTTCCACTCACCCCACCCCCTTCCACTCACACCACCCCCTTCCACTCACCCCACTCCCTTGCACTCACACCACCCCCTTCCACTCACACCATCCCCTTCCACTCACACCACCCCCTTCCACTCACACCACCCCCTTCCACTCACACCACTCCCTTCCTCAACCCTCCCTCTCCACCCTCCTTCCCCCCCCCCCCCCCCCCTCACCCGGAAACGCCGGGTACTCCTGCTCGTGAGTGGATATCAGACATGTTCTAACTTTGGCTGCCATCCTTTTCTAACCTCATATCTCGACCCTTTCTGGTAGTCCATTTTTTGGCAACTTTTAATATGTTGTTCTGCAGACCTAATAGAAAAGAAAATACCATAAAACGTTTTCTTGCAATTTTTTTGGAGTCATGAGGCATATTGATCCTACCAGATCCAAAACCATGATATTTTCTACGTCCGTTAAAACACGCCCCCACCCTCATCTTTACCTTGTTCATGTATCCATCTTGTCCACCCCTTGAGTTCTCTCCTACCCCTCATCGTTACCTGCATCCCCAGGTTGTTCGTCTTCATCTACCTTCTCCCTCCGCCCTGCTATTGGCGTTTCCCCTTTCCCCTGCTGTTCCCTTTGTATGTTGTGTCCTCACCTGTTCTGTGTCCGAACTCTTCCACGAGCCTAGAACTTGTATATAAAAAAAGTAGAAAACAGGTGAGAAATTTATCTGAGATAATAGAGCATGAGAGCCCAGGTCACGTGGGACGTGTAATTAGGTCTTTCAAAATTTCTACAGTGATTCATTGATTTACATGAAGAGTGAATGCAACTGAAAGTGAAATAATTTATTTTAAGGGGTCAACGCATGAAGGACACATGCATTACGAGGAAGGAGAAGAAAAAGAGCGAATCGCAAACAATCAAGGGCAACCTCCAGGCTCCACGACATCAAATTGGAACTCTGTGTCGATCATGGGTGCGAGTCTGGTCAACCAACAGCCAACCAGGCGCGCACACACACACACAACACACAAACACACACACACTACACATACACACACTACACATACACACCCACAAACACACACACACACAACATACATATATACATGTACATATACACGCACAAACACACACACAGAGACACATAACATACATATACACACCTACATATACACGCACAAACACACACACACAACATACATATACACACGCACATATACACGCACATATACACGCACAAACACACACACATACACAAACACACCCACAAACACACACACATAACATACATATCCACACGTACATACACACCCACAAACACACACACACACACAACATACATATACAGTCACGTGAAAAAGTAAGTACACCCCATGTAAAGTTTTGACTTTTTAAACATATTTCAACATACAGCTATTTGATCTTCATTTCAACAATATTGATAGATAAAGGTGATATAATCTATCTATAATTCCAGTAATCTCTGTGTGTATGTATGTATGTATGTATGTATGTATGTATGTCTGTGACCGCTGTTTCTCGACAACCACGGGTTCGATATACTTGAAACTTGCCAGGTATATTGCTGGGGACCCGAGGATGTGCCTTTTCAAGGTTTCATATTAATCGGACAAGTAGTTACCGAGCTATGTCCAAAAAACGATTCAACCAATCAGAGAGCAGCGAGCTATCACGTGTGCCGAACGTGCCGAACAGACTCTGCCTCGGACGGCACATTTGAGAGCGTATTCATTTATTTCACGTTGGCAAACTATGTTGCCGCTATGTTGGCGTTAAACTATGTTTTAAAACTAATTAAAACTAATTTGCGATTCTTTCGCTTTCCTGCGCGTTTGTGCACGTTATGGCGATTTCTTTACCAAACTCCGCAAGCCGTTCGCTTTGGACCAAACCATTTCATGTAAATAGAGGGGGGGGATTGTCACCGTACTCGCAAGCCGTTCGCTTTGGACCAAACCATTTCATGTAAATAGAGGGGGGGGGATTGTCACCGTACTCGCAAGCCGTTCGCTTTGGACCAAACCATTTCATGTAAATAGAGGGGGGGGATATAATTTTAGATATATATATAGTACGGGCATGCCCTAGTATAACAAATATCATGAAACATTTACATTTTGTCGTCCATTGTATAATTTAAATAAACATAAATGCAAATTTTGCATGTGGAAAAAGTAAGTACACCCCTACATTTATCACTACTTCAAATACCTAAAATTAGAATCAGGTGCACCAGCTGAGGTGCAAATGATTAGAACATCGTCAGAGAGGATCTTGGAGGAACCTATCTTATTTAAACCTCAGACATTTAGTTTGGTTTGTTCTTTGTTGTTGAAGTGTGCGGCGTCACCATGCCTCGATCAAAAGAGCTCTCTGAGGCCTTCAGAAAGAAGGTTATAGATGCCTACGAGTCTGGGAAGGGATTTAAAAAGATCTACAAACAATTTGAAATCAATCATTCGACTGTCCGGAAGATCATCTACAAGTGGAAAAGATTCCAAACAACTGCCAACTTGTTCAGGCCAGGCCGCCCCAGCAAGTTCAGCCCGAGAGCAGACCGCAAGATGCTGAAAGAAGTCTCTAAGAACCCCAGAATGTCATCACGGGACCTACAGGTAGCTCTTACCACTGTTGATGTCAAAGTGCACGAGTCTACCATTAGAAAGAGGCTGCACAAATTTGATCTACATGGGAGGTGTGCCAGGAGGAAACCTTTGCTGTCCAGAAAGAACATCAGGGCAAGACTAAAGTTTGCCAATGAACACCTCGGCAAAGACCAGCACTTCTGGAACAATGTGCTCTGGACAGATGAGTAAAAGGTAGAGCTATTTGGCCACAGTACTGGAAGACATATTTGGCGACAACCAAAGACAGCATTTGACCACAAGAACCTGATACCAACTGTAAAGCATGGTGGTGGAAATATTATGGTTTGGGGCAGCTTTGCTGCATCAGGGCCTGGGCAGCTCACCATCATAGAATCCACTATGAATTCTTCATTGTACCAGAGGGTGCTTGAGGATAATGTGAGGCCATCTGTCGGAAAGTTGAAGCTCAACCGAAGGTGGACCTTGCAACATGACAACGACCCTAAACATACCAGTAAATCCACAAAGGAATGGCTGAAAAGAAAGAAATGGAGGGTTTTGGAATGGCCAAGTTAAAGCCCGGATCTAAATCCCATCGAGATGTTGTGGGGGGATTTGAAACGAGCTGTGCATGGAAGAAACCCCTCAAACATCGCACAGCTGAAAGAATTCTGCATGGAGGAGTAGGCAAAACTTTCTCCCAGTCGATGTCAGAGACTGGTAGACAATCATAAGAAACGCCTACTTGTCGTTGTTTCTGCCAAAGGGGGCAATACCACCTATGAGAGCCAAGGGTGTACTTACTATTTCCACATGCGAAATTTGCATTTATGTTTATTTAAATTATGCAATGGACTACAAAATGTAAATGTTTCATGATATTTGTTATATTATATCACCTTTATCTGTCAATATTGTTGAAATGAAGATCAAATAGCTGTATGTTGAAATATGTTGAAAAAGTCAAAACTTTACATGGGGTGTACTTACTTTTTCACGTGACTGTACACACGCACATATACACGCACAAACACACACACACACACACACACACACACACACACAACATACATATACACACGCACATATACACACACAAACACACACACATAGACACATAACATACATATACACACGTACATATACACGCACAAACACACACACACAAATACACACACACAACATACATATACACATGTACATATGCACGCACAAACACACACACATAGACACATAACATACATATGCACACGTACATATACACGCACAAACACACACACACACATACACAAACACACCCACAAACACACACACATAACATACATATACACACCGACAAACACACACACAACCACACAATCACACACACATAACATACACATACACATGTACATATTGTTACGTGCTCCTCCCCAAACCCCGGTCACGGTGTACCTACGAGCCCCGAGAGGAGTCACGGCAGAAAGATGTGTTATTCTGTATGTCAAAGATCAATGGTGAAACCACACCAATTGTTACCAACAAACAAGTATTGTATTAAGATCACACAAGAATAACAGTACAACAACAATAGTAATCAATTGTACAACCAATATATATTTCCTATGATGGTACCATCAGGTTCGTACAATATAACTCACTGTGCTCCAAGTGAGCGAAAAGAAGAACATTCCCAATGTCTCTATTTCGGCATCAAGCCAAAGTCGATCCGCTCCAGTAATCGTCAGAACGATGTCGAATCGAGACCAGAATCCAGTTTGGATGACAGTCACAGTCACGCTGCCAAAGCTGCGCAAAAGTGCCCTCAGGGCGACTGTGAAATCACACCCTCGGGTGTGGACGTTCCACGGCTCCCACTCGGCGAACCGCAGATTTCCCACTCAAAAACCACGTTGCACACACACACCAGATTAACGTCTGAATGCGGTGAAAATGGTTGAAGCGAGAGGAAAAACCTTGAGCGAAGCGCAAATCCTGCGCGAGGTAAAAATGGCCAACGGCCCATTCTCGTGGCGTAACGGCACTCTGATGATTCTCTCCGGAATCGACCGCAAAACCTGTCATGCAGGTTTATCTGTCACAGCGATGACGACTCTGTCGCAGGAATCCCTTTCCCAGGAAACCCAAAGTTCACTCGTGACCCTCGTTCGCCAATCGTTCGCTCCAGACCTCGAAGCAGCTCGGCTTCTTTTCTGACTCACTCGCTCCGCCTTCTCCTTCTCCCCTTCCTCTTCGTCATCGTCCGGTTCCGGTTTCATTTTAAACATTAACTTTTTTACCTTTTGAAAATAGTAATCTCTATTTCCCTTAAACGACAACAATAATAGGACATGGAATCAAAAATGTTTACAGTGGATGAAAACCACAACAACGGAAGTGACGAATCCGTAACACTTCCCCCCCTCAAGAAAGAAAGTTGGAACATAGTGAAAATTTTCTTTGCAGGCAAAAACTCTTTTAACAAACAAAAGTAAAACTCACACCCAAATTATCAATTCACGTGAGCAACAATAATTAATATTCCCCAAAATAAAGCAACAAAACTTCCAAACAACCTGCAGATTCAAAGTCAGTTCACTCTGGACAAAGCATCAGCAACGACATTGTCCCTGCCCTTTACATGCTCAATTTCCAGGTTGAACTCCTGCAAAGCCAAACTCCATCTCATCAACCTCTGATTTTTATTTTTCATTTTTTTGAATGAAGGTTAAGGGGTTGTGATCGGTGAAGACTTTTACAGGAAAGGTAGTAATTCCCAGATACACCTCATAATGCTGAAGTGCTAGCAGGAGAGCAAGGGTCTCTTTTTCCACAGTGGCATAATTTGCCTGATGTTTGTTAAACTTTCTGGAGTAGTAGCACACCGGGTGATCCACTCCATCCTCATCTTCCTGTAATAGAACTGCCCTAGCCCCCACATCACTTGCATCAATGGCCAACTTGAAAGGTGCTTGAAAATCCGGGGCTGCTAGGACTGGAGAACCAAAAAAAAAAAAAAAAACACCTTTAGAGGCCATTTTTCCCCGCAAAGCGGGGGTTGGCCTTTTTCGGGCACCGTGGTTGTTGTTGTTTTTGTTGGTCCCCTTTTTGAAGCAATGTTTTACGGCCGGATGCCCTTCCTGCCGCCAACCCTGTTTGTCGCCTTTTACGACAAACAGGGAATTACCAGTGAACTCAATTAGCCGACCTCGGAAGGATGACAGGCTGAGTCAACCCCCCTGGCGTTAATTCAGCGATCGACCGGGATTCGAACCCAGGATCCTAGGATCCTAACCTGGCACCCTAGCCGCTAAGCCAACACCAGGCTAGGACTGGAGAGCTCATTAATATTGCTTTGACGTGGGCAAAGGCAGCCTGACATTTGTCATCCCAAACAAACTTGGTCTCTTTCCTCAGCAAATTCGTTAAAGGGGCTACCACATCAGAAAAATTCCTGCAGAACCGCCAGTACCAACCAGCCATACCCAAGAATCTCAGAAGCTCCTTCTTCCCTTTTGGAACTTGGAAGCGATCAATGGCTTCTATCTTGGCTGTCACCGGTTGCACCTGACCCTGACCTACTACATTACATGGCCTAGGAACACCATCTGTGCCTTTACAAACTCACTCTTAGATAAGTTGATGGTCAACCCTGCCTCGGTCAGTTTCTTGAAAAATGCCTGAATTTGTTTAACTAGGGCATGCCCGTACTATATATATATCTAAAATTATATCCCCCCCCCTCTATTTACATGAAATGGTTTGGTCCATTCACAAAGCCAAAGCGAACGGCTTGCGAGTACGGTGACAATCCCCCCCCTCTATTTACATGAAATGGTTTGGTCCAAAGCGAACGGCTTGCGAGTACGGTGACAATCCCCCCCCCCCCCCCCTCTATTTACATGAAATGGTTTGGTCCAAAGCGAACGGCTTGCGGAGTTTGGTAAAGAAATCGCCATAGCTCGGTAACTACTTCTCCGATTAATATGAAACCTTGAAAAGGCACATCCTCGGGTCCCCAGCAATATACCTGGCAAGTTTAAAGTATATCGGACCCGTGGTTGTCGAGAAACAGCGGTCACAGACAAACATACAAACATACAAACATACACACAGAGATTACTGGAATTATAGATAGATATGATCTTCCATGGTCATAGTGTGGATGATGACATCATCCAGATAAGCCTCCACCCCCTCAAGGTCTGCAATGAGCTTATTAATCAGCCGTTGAAATGTAGCAGGCCCGTTTTCAATCCAAAGGGAAGAAGCTTGTACTGATACAACCCATTTGGTGTGACTAAAGCCGAGATTTCCTTGGCTCTATCAGTAAGAGGAATCTTCTAATACCCTTTCAGCAAGTCAAACTTAGTTACAAATTTAGCTGGGCGTATTCTATCAATACAGTCATCAATCCTCCGGATGGGATATGAGTCGGTCTTGGTCACTGCATTAACCCGTTTTAAATCCGTACAACAGCGAAAACTGCCATCGGGTTTTGGAACCAACACACATGGTGAGCTCCATTCACTGCTGCTTGGTTCGATGATGTCATTCTCCAACATATACTGAACGTCCTTCCGAAGATACTCCATCTTCACAGGGTTCATCCGATAGGGGTGTTGTTTCACAGGAGTGGCTTCCCCCACCTCAAAATCATGATATACCAAGTCAGTACGACCAGGTACATCTGTGAACAAATGTGCAAACTCAAAAATTAGGCTGGACAGTTGTCCTTGTTGTTCCCTCGTCAAATGACCTAATTTCTCATCTAAATGACTCAACACTTCTGTGTTCGTCAATCTGGGACAAGCCTGGTCATCAAAGCTATCAAACTTCACACCGGCCTCAACCTCTGGATTCTCTTGCACCCCGACTACAGGCACGACAGGTGAGACAGGAACCATTTTTCCCACAGGCTTCCTCTCATAATATTTCTTCAGTCGGTTGACATGACACAGCTGCCGCTTTTTCCGTCGGTCTGGAGTTGTCACCACGTAATCTGTTTCATGAACCCTCCTTTTGATTGCATAGGGACCAAAATATCGAGCCTGTAGTGGTTGACCTGGAACAGGAAGCAACACTAACACTCGGTCCTCAGGACTGAAATTTCTTATCTGAGATTTCTTGTCATGTCTCACTTTCATTTTATCCTGTGTCACTTTCAAGTTTCTTCTCGCAACTTCACAAGCCTTTGCCAATCTGTGCCCAACCGTTGACATATACTCCACCATGGTTGACTGTGACTCCTCCTGTAGCCACTGTTCTTTCACCAATGTCAATGGTCCTCGCACTGCGTGTCCAAACACAAGTTCAAAAGGATTGAACCCCAATGACTCCTGAACAGATTCCCTCGTAGCAAACAACAACAAGGGTATTCCTTCATCCCAATCCTTGTCACATTCAAAACAATACGTTCTGATCATATTCTTCAATGTCTGGTGAAACCTTTCCAAGGCCCCTTGGCTCTCGGGATGGTAAGTACTTGATCTTACTTGCTCCACTCCCAACAGGTGTACCACTTGCTGAAAAAGTGTTGACATGAAATTGGAACCCTGATCAGACTGGATGACCTTAGGTAGGCCAACCAAAGTGAAAAATTTAATCAAGGCCTTCGCAATAACTGCCGCAGTAATTTTTCTTAGAGGCACTGCCTCTGGAAACCTTGTGGAAGCGCACATGATGGTCAGCAAATACTAATGTCCAGCCTGAGTTTTAGGTAAAGGGCCTACACAGTCAAGAATGACTCGGCTGAATGGCTCTTCAAAAGCTGGAATGGGTTTTAAAGGTGCGGATGGGACTTTCTGATTAGGTTTTCCCACCAGCTGGCAAGAATGGCAAGATTTGCAGAAAGCCGCTACATCACGTCGCAATCCTGGCCAGAAAAAATTTACCAATATTCTGTCACATGTCTTGTTCACTCCAAGGTGCCCGGCCAAAGGTGTCTCATGCGCCAAACTCAATATCTCCTTCCGGTACGGCGGTGGCACCACAATTTGGTAATAAACTTTCCACTCATCGTTTGCTGGCACCTCCGGTGGTCTCCATTTTCTCATGAGTATTTCCCCTTTCATGAAGTAACCAACAGGTATCTTCATAGCCTCTTCCTCTGTAACGGCTTTACCAATTAAACTCCAGATCTCCGAATCTCCATGTTGTTCTTCAACAAGTCTCTTTCAGACCAGCACCGTTTGCTCAACCTCGCTCCCAGATGTCTCCGACGGACACTCCATTTCCTCTTTGGTTCCAGATGCTACCTTTTCCTTGAGTTCCTTGATGTCACTCCCTTTCCTATTACCTCTTTCAGAATTTTCCTCCAATACCTCGAAGGAACCCAAATCCACATCGCCTTCCTTATCCTTCTCTTCAGAGTGCTTCCTACCCATAGCACAAGTCACTGCACAGGATGGAAAGATACCCGGAATCTCCTGCTCTAACTGTGCGGTGTTATTTTCCATACTGGGCTTTTCAACCAACATTGGATTACCAGAAACTCGACCACCGGCCAAATCATTCCCGATAATAAAAGAGATTCCCTTTACAGAAAGAGTGGCTTGTAAACCTACGGTGACCGGTCCTGACACCAAATCAGACTTCAAATGGATGACATGAAGTGGAGCTATAACACAGCCACCAACCCCATGTAAAAGAACACTAACATCAGTTGCCGTCTTCTCTGACAATGGCAAAATGCCCTCAAGCATCAAAGATTGATGTGCTCCTGTGTCCCTCAATACCCTAACAGGTCTCTGGTTCGTGAAGTCTCCATCCAGTGACACAAACCCCTCTGAAATAAAAGGTTTGTAACCCTCTTGAAGAAGGTCGTTCTGTGATGCCATAACTTTGGCATGGGAACCTTCACAAGGCACTGTCCTCCAAGGACGATTTCTCGCATTGGCCAATGCATTCGGAGTTGTACTAGTTTGACTCCGCTCCTGATTTTTCCTTTTCAGGGCGTAACATTGGGACATAAAATGCCCAGGTTTCTTGCAAAAAGCGCAAGTAGGCCCGGAGGAAAAACTCGTGGTCTGCCTCGGGCCCCCCGGAAGATAAGTCTGTATTGGAACTGTAGTCTTCTGATCCATAAAATTCGCGGTATCAGATTTGTCCCCATAGTCATCTCTAGGCCGCCTCCATGAATATTTGTTCTCCGCCCCTGATTTACCATAACTCCCTGGCTAACTCTAGGTGGGAAGTTAGGTTTGTGGAACCCCATCCTGTGTGTCAAGGCATAGTCATCTGCCACGGTTGCTGCCTCATACAACTCTGGTACTTTCTTTTCATCCAGATGTACTTTAATGTCTGCGTGGACACACTGTTTGAATTCCTCCACCAAGATCAATTGTCGCAACAGGTTGAAGTCTTTCCCAATCCCCTTCGAGTCACACCACCGATCAAACATGGTTTCCTTCATTCTGGCAAACTCCACATGGGTCTCACTCTCCCTCTTCCTGGCATTCCGGAATTTTTGCCGGTAAGCTTCAGGGACCAATTCATAGGCTTTGAGAATGGCTTTCTTCACTTTCTCATAATCTGCACATTGGTCAATCGGTAAAGCCGAATAGATATCTTGAGCTTTACCCACCAGAACACTTTGCACTAACATAGTCCAGGACCCCACAGGCCATTTTAGCATTTGAGCCACTTTCTCAAAGTGTAAAAAAAACTTGGCTACCACCTTTTCATTGAAGAGTGGAACCAGCCTCACATGCCTACCAACATACCAAGTGTTCTGACTAGTTGTCGAACTGGCCGGCATGGATACTACTTCTCTCCATTCTCCCAGTAATTCCAGCTCCTTGAGTTTAAGTTCCTTCTGATACTCCATGTCACGTTCCTTTAACTCCCTTTCGGCTCTCCTTTCCTCTGCTCTTTCCTCTGCTCTTCTTTCTTCTTCAGCTCTCCTTTCCTCTGCTCTTCTCTCCTCGAGTTCTCGTTCCTGTTCTGCTCTTCTTTCCACGAGTTCCTTTTCAGCTCTCCTTTCCTCTGCTCTTTCCTCTGCTCTTCTTTCTTCTTCAGCTCTCCTTTCCTCTGCTCTTCTCTCCTTGAGTTCTCGTTCCTGTTCTGCTCTTTCCTTTTCTGCTCTTTCCTTTTCTCTGCTTTTAACCTTTCCTGGCTCTGCAGTTGCATCTCCATTTTCCGGAGCTCCACATTTTCTTTTTCCTCGGGTAACCATTCCAAGGCTACCTCTTTCCATGTTCCTTGTCCCACCAGAGATTCTACCACCAATGTCTGCATCTCTGCTTTCTTAATATTAACTCGGACCTCCAAGTTAAAATATTTGGCCAATATCAAGAGTTCCGATCTTTTTAACGCTTGGAACTGTGCCTCATTAGGGGATGCCGCAAACTTTTCTGCATCAAACACCATGGTGACTATCAGTTAACACCTGTTAACCTTCACACAAAAAAAATTCAGATTTTTTTTGAAAAATTTGGGAATGCTAGAAAAATTCCAAATTTGGGAATTTTGGGAATGTTAGGGAATTCTATCCCGGACGAGTGTTAGGGAAGTTATTCCCGGACGAGTGTTAGGGAATTCCATCCCAGATGAGGATGTTAGGGAATTTAATCAGCAAAGTCGAGCCCCCAATTTCTGTTACGTGCTCCTCCCCAAACCCCGGTCACGGTGTACCTCCGAGCCCTGAGAGGAGTCACGGCAGAAAGATGTGTTATTCTGTATGTCAAAAATCAATGGTGAAACCACACCAATTGTTACCAACAAACAAGTATTGTATTAAGATTACACAAGAATAACACTACAACAACAATAGTAATCAATTGTACAACCAATATATATTTCCTATGATGGTACCATCAGGTTCATACAATATAACTCACTGTGCTCCAAGTGAGCGAAAAGAAGAACATTCCCAATGTCTCTATTCCGTCATCAAGCCAAAGTCGATCCGCTCCAGTAATCGTCAGAACGATGTCTAATCGAGACCAGAATCCCGTTCGGATGACAGTCACAGTCACGCTGCCAAAGCTGCGCAAATGTGCCCTCAAGGCGACTGGGAAATCACACCCTTGGGTGTGGACGTTCCACGGCTTCCACTCAGCGAACCGCAGATTTCCCACTCAAAAGCCACGTTGCACACACACACCAGATTAACGTCTGAATGCGGTGAAAATGGTTGAAGCGAGAGGAAAAACCTTGAGCGAAGCGCAAATCCTGCGCGAGGTAAAAATGGCCAACGGCCCGTTCTCGTGGCGTAACGGCACTTTGATGATTCTCTCCGGAATCAACCGCAAAACCTGTCACGCAGGTTTATCTGTCACAGCGATGACAACTCTGTCGCAGGAATCCCTTTCCCGGGAAACCCAAAGATCACTCGTGACCCTCGTTCGCCAATCGTTCGCTCCAGACCTCGAAGCAGCTCGGCTTCTTGTCCGACTCACTCGCTCCGCCTTCTCCTTCTCCCCTTCCTCTTCGTCGTCGTCCGGTTCCGGTTTCATTTCAAACATTAACTTTTTTACCTTTTGAAAATAGTAATCTCTATTTCCCTTAAACGACAACAATAATAGTACATGGAATCAAAAATGTTTACAGTGGATGAAAACCACAACAACTGAAGTGACGAATCCGCAACAATATACACGCACAAACACACACACAAACATGCACACAAATACACACGTACAGTCTGTGTCCTAGCTCTGGTGTTGGTGGCAGAGATGCATCACACAACCACACAATCACACACACATAACATACACATACACACGTACATATACACGCACAAACACACACACAAATACACACGTACAGTCGTACATATACACAAACATGTCTGACATCAACATCACACACGTACATATACACACACACATACACACACATACACACACACACACACACACACACACATACACACACATACACAAACACACCCACAAACACACACATAACATACATATACACACGTACATACACACCCACAAACACACACACACAACATACATATACACACACACATATACATGCACAAACACACACACACACACACACATACACACATAACATACATATACACACATACATATACACGCACAAATACACACACAACATACATATACACACGCACATATACACGCACAAAGACACATACACAACATACATATACACACACACACACATATACACGCACAAACACACACAAATACACAAACACACCCACAAACACACACACACATAACATACATATATACATGTACACACACACAACCAAACAAACACACACATAACATACACATACACACGTACATATACACGCACAAACACACACAGAAACACACATACAAATACACACGTACAGTCTGTGTCCTAGCTCTGGTGTTGGTGGCAGAGATGCATCACACAACCACACAAACACACACACATAACATACACATACACACGTACATATACACGCACAAACACACACACAAATACACACGTACAGTCGTACATATACACAAACATGTCTGACATCAACATATACACACGTACATACACACACACACACACACACACACACACACACACACACACAAACGCATACACACACAATCACACAAGCACACACACACATATCCACATATACACGCACAACCAAACACACACACAAACACACGGAACCACACACCCACACACACACAAGCTCGTGCTTGCTAAGTGCCGACCTTGTCATGCTCGTGTTTACCCAGAAACACATCTCCCATTTGTTAAACAATGTTAACTGAAAAACTTAACTTTCCAAATTGAAAACAATTGTTAACTGAATCCCCCCAGCCTGGTTTTGGTTTAGCGGTTAGGGTGCAGGCTTGGGATCTTAGGATCCTGGGTTCGAATCCCGGTCGATCATTGAATTAACACCAGGGGGGTTGACTCAGCCTGTCATCCTTCCGAGGTCAGCAAATTGAGTCCCAGCTTGCTGGGATGAATGATCCCGGTGTGTACCCCGATTTAGAATAGGTACACCGTATCCCTGCGAAACGTAAGGGGCGATGAAGCGTTGGCACCAGGATGGGCATCCGGCCATAAAAACATTGCCTCAAAAAGGGAACCATGAGGTTATGGGGCCCACAAGGCTAACCCCTGCTCTAGCGGGAAAAATTGCCTTAATTCATTCATTTCATTTTAGTTGACTGAATCCCCCATTGCTGTTTCATTCCCTTCATGCAGTTTCATTCCCTCTGTCCATGCGGAGCCTCCACTCCAAAATGATTGGATGCATTTCTTTCATATTCAGCATCAATGCTCAATTTCAGTTCAAAGTCATAGAGAAAGTCATTTACTGAAGCCTCCGCACATAATCTCCATTTTGAATTTACCCTTGATGTATCTATGCATAATAGCCTCAAGATGTTCCTAATAAATATAACCAACTGCTGTATCATGTTAGAAAGTTTTTGCCATCAACTGTTCTCCATTACGAAGTTAGGGGAAAACTAGAACAATGCGACTGTGTCGCCAATATGCCTCCCCATAGTCGCACAAAGGGTAGATGCCATCACTCTGCATATGTATGAGTAGTGGATCACGTTTATGAAGTTTCGTGTTGATCGGCTAAAATTCCTTTTTCTATCCAAGATGGCTGCCAAACCACGTGACCTATGACATTATTTTCAAATCATATGCAATAGTGTTGTTAGATCATATTTGTAAAATTTCGCATCGATAGGGTGAGCGGTTTCAGAGATATAATTATTTAATATTTACCTTCAATCCAATATGGCTGCCAAACCATGTGACCTATGACGTCATAAATTAAATATTTCAATACAAATGGGTCATAGATCATGTGCATGCAATTTCAGATTTTTAGGATAAGGAATTGGATTAAAACATTTTTGGCAGGTATACCACTTCACCTATGATGTCATCATTATCATGCTTTTGTTCCCCATTGGGAGTACAGTACTTGACAATGTGCCAAGTTTAAAAATTTTCCATTCAGCAGTTTCCGAGAAATAATTTTTTAATGATTTGCTTTCAATCCAAGATGGCTGCCATACCACGTGACCTATGACGTCACAATTATCATAAAAACATTCTGCATAGGTGTCACTCCTACCCTGAAAGTTTCGTCTCAATCGGATATATGGTTGCTGAGAAAAATGAGGTTTAGCCCGGACGGACGGCTAATCCAAAACATAATGTCCTGAAAACATAATGTCTCCAGCGACTTTGTCTGCAGAAGCATGAAAAAAATCGTGGTTTTGGCATATTTGACCCCACGTGACCTTTATTGTCTAATAATGAACGTCGAAGTCAAGTGTAAGATTGGCATCCGGTCACACACTGATCATAAGCCCATCAAGAAGTTAACACCCAGGATGCCAACCATTGACACGAAATGTCGTCATCAGGATTTTTAGCGCCTTTTTTTTTTTTTTTTTTTTTTGTATACTGAATCGAGGCTCGTGAAAGAGCTAACATTTACTTCACAAACAAATCGACCAGACAACAAAATCGACCAGACAAACAAATCGACCAATCGACCAGACCAGACAAACACGACATCCGAGAGCAGGGAGATGTGTGGAAGGGAGAGGGCCCGGGGGGAGGGGCCACGCCCCCTTGTTGACGATATATATGATATTGTTACGGTTTTTAGAACCTTCACTAGTAAATTTTAGTAAATGTTTCCCTTATAAATGTTCCCCTGTAAATATCCCCATCAATTGGTTTGTTGAAGATCGCACCCTAGTTAGTCCATGTACAACACGTAGCGAACCATAGGACCTCTCCGTAGTTATTTCATTATTATGTGTTTCAGTTAAGGATCTGTTCCCAGTAGTTGAATCTGCGTTGCATTAATCAAATAAGATAGGCCCCTTTCAATTTCCCCAATTGCCTCACCCACGTCTCCGCAAAGTAACGGTCGGGCAGCGTTCGCTGCCCCTTGTCTTGGTTCGTTTGATTGCCCCAAGCCGCCATTAGCCATGCGGTCAAGCCGAGGAAGAAGGGGGCGGAGCCGCCAGATCACGGGCGTGGCTCGCCGACGCACCACCCGAGGTGGGGCCAGTCAGCCCCCACCAGCCAACCAGGGCTGACGAAAGACCATCGCGGGCGTGGCTCCATGAAGCGCGCATCGATTGCAACACACGTAATATAAGGACGAGCGCGAAGCCTTTTTACGGAGAAGGCAGAGAGAGACGCGTGAGAAGGTACGAGTCGGGTGAGAAGGTACCAGTTGAGTGAGAGGGTTCAAGAGAGCTGGAGAGAGAGACGCGTGAGAAGACGGAGCATACCAATCCCATCGCTATATGCAACGTCCACTCGCGGTGAATGATACGCGCTCGCTGCCTGCCAGAGTTTTCCCGCCACGACGCGAGTCGACTCCTGGAGCCGGACCTCGACGCCTACCGTCTGCCTGGGCCTCCTCATCCCTTCTTCCAGTCATTCCTGCCTGCTATTCCCCTTTCGTGTAAGTCTGTTTGTCTGTCCTGTTTGTTGTCCTGGGGAATAATATAAGACTGCTTAAGGCTGCCCTGTGTCTTCTTCTTCTTCCTCTTCTGTATATTACTTTCGTTTCTTCTTTGGTTCTTTGGTTTTGTAAATAATTAATAAATGTCTGTTATTTCTTACCTTTGGTTTCTTCTTTCCCCCGATCGCTTTCATCCTGTCTCCAATTGAGTACCTGTGGCACGATTTGGCCAATGCTCGGAATCGGGTTAGTCAATTGCTGACGGCTCGAATCGCGGATTGCTAAACCGCTCGGCAAATACCATCTTGTCCGTGGTTCGAGCGGTACTTGTCTCCCTGTTTTGCGGAGGGATTGGTAAAGGTATTCGGGAGAACACCTTGACCAATAACCCTGACCAATTTCACCCCGCAAAAGAGCGTTACAAGTACCAGGACGAGAGACGGCCAGCTTAACAGGCCAAGGGGATTAACCCCCCCTTGCTAAGGGGAGTGCCCTCTCTGAGATCCGTAACAATTGGTGTCGGGGAGTGGGATTTGAAGCCCGAACCAAATTTTAATCCATCAAAAAAATTTGGTCAAAATTTGGAACGGCCGAAATTTTTATTAACACCACCAAATTTAAATCGTGCCATGGATGATCAAGGCGATCGGATGCCGGTAGGGGAGGTAGAAGAGGGGTTAGAGGCAACCCAGGACCCAGGGAGGAATTGAGAGAGAGGGAGGAGGAGAGCAATGAGGATGCGGTAGAGGGGGTTGCAGGCGCACAAGATGGCGGCGCCTCGCACGAGGTTAGAGGGGCACAAGATGGCGCCGCGCACATGGTCGCGGCAGCCGCGCCCGCAGCACCGGTGGATTTGAACCTCTTCATGGTACAAATGGAGGCCCTTATGGTCAAGATGGGTGAGCGATTGGAAAGTAAATTAGACACCCAAAAGGAAGAGATGAGGGCTCAGGGTGAGCAATTGGGCAATCAAATTGGGGGCCTAGGAAGCAAAATAGAGGGGTTAGACAACAAATTTAAGGGGTTAGACAATAGATTTGAGGGGTTAGACAATAAATTTGAGGGGTTGGACAACAAATTTGAGGGGTCAGACAACCAGATGGAAGGGGTGAAGAATGGGTTAGCGGGGCTAGAAGACAAGATGGGAGGCAAATTGAGGGAGATGGGGGAGCAATCTGCCCGGGAAATCAAACAAATGGGGGAGCAGATAGAGAAGGTAAAATCGGGCTAGAAATCAAATTGGACACCCACAAGGGGGCGCTGGAGCGGATGAGGGCGGCATCCACCAAGGAAATAGGAGAGATGGGGGAGGATATAAGGCACGGAGTGAGCGAAGAGGTCGCGGGGGGTGCGCGACGAGGTAAAGCGGGGTGAGGAGCGCATGGAGAAAGAGGTGAGGAACAGTACGGCTAGGTTACAGGGGGGCATAGAAGACCTGACGCGGGGAGTAGAGCAGCTGACAGTGGGACAAAAGGAGTTAGGGGAGCAGGTGGAAAAGAACACGGCGGTAATAGGGGGGTTGAAAGCGACGCAGAAAGAAATAAAGAGGAATTAATAGCGACGAAGAAGGAATGTTAGACGGTACATGAGGGACTGACGAAGAGGTTAGAGGAGGTGGTAGAGGCAACGGAGACAAAAGAATGGGAAGTCAGGACACACATAGAAACGACCAAGGTGGCCTTAGAGGAAGAAATTGAAGGGGCGCACCGGGAAATAAAGGAGGTGAAGCAGAAGCTAGAGGAAGTGGAAGAGGGGGTAAGTGAAATTAAAAAGAGACGGAGGGAGACTAAGAAAGAGATAAAGGAGGAGGTGATGGAATTGGTGCAAGGTTTGTGCTCACAGCGTGATGATGTGCTTACTGACCAAATAAAGAGTTTGCAGGTGGCGGAGGAGGAGCGAAGGAGAAGAGGCGCCGAGGTGAGTGGCGATATGCTCGGAAATGTATATGGTGTGAGGGGAGATTCAGCGAGCTTGGGTGTTGGTCTAGACCCGGGCGTTCGTGAGAGGCTGCTGGTGAGGTGTGCGACTGGTGCAGAGTGCGTGGAAAGAGGGTGTGTGCAAGGATGTCCGACCATGGGGAGTGTGAGAGGTATTGGTGAGCCAGGGTGTGCGGTGGTGATTGGGTGTGTGCAAGAATGCACCCCCATGAGTGGTACGGAGTATGTACCGGGAGAGGCTGCGCAAGAAGGTGCACGAGAAAGGTGTGGAACGGAGGTGTGTGTGAGGAAAATGTGTGCGCCGAGGAGTGAGTGTGCTGTCGATAGTGAGAGTGAATGCACGACAGAGTGTGGTGGTGAGAGTTACATGGAGGGCGAGCTGGTTGTGGCGAGTAAGGAAGAATGCACACCTGGAATGGTTGAGCGTGTGCGGGAATGTACACCTGAGTTGGTGGTGAAGCGCGTGATTGGGTGTGCAAAAGAGTGCACACCCATGGTTGTCACAGAGGATGTGACCGAGGAGTGGGCGCGAGGAGGTGTGTTGATGAAGTGTGCGAACGACGAGTGTGTGCCAAGGTGTGCGGTGGTCAGGTGTGTAACAAAGTCTGTGAGCGGAATGAGTGTACCTGGGTGGTGTGTAAGAGAAAGTGCAATAACAAAGTGTGTGGGAGTTACGAGTGACGTTGGAGCGCCGGGTTTGGTGAGTGTGAAAGGGGTCGCGTATGCGTGTGAGCATGCGAGTAAGGCATCGACGTTAAATGGAGCAGCGGTTAGACCGACGTTTAGCCGACGCGAGCTCCCGGTCCGTGCCGGGCTTGGGGTACTGCGGGAGCCGGCGGGGATCGGTGCTGCGTCGCTCCTGTTCGGAGCGTCGTGCACGATCCGCGCCGGGCCCCGCCCTGCACGGTCCGCGCCGGGCCCCGCCCTGCACGGTCGCATCCGCGCCTTGCCGGGCAAGGCGACCGGCCCGGTTCGAGGGAAGGTAGGAGGGATCGGAACGGCGCCCCCTTGTGGTTGCGGCGTTCCGGCCGGGCAAGGTTGGCCCACCGCGCATGGGAGCGAAAGGCCCCGCGCCGGGATGGTGCTTTAAACCTTGGCCCAACCAAACCTCCTCCCCTGAATCGAGTGCCGGACGGACCCAACCGCAGGAGACCAAACCACCCGAATTCATTGCCGGCTTTGCGAAGCCGAGCTTCGATAATGCATGGACGTACCGAGGAGGCTCAGATATAGCGGACTGTGAGGATGATAGTGTTATTGTTTGAAATTGATAGGGAATTGGCTTGGAATTACTAGGGATTCGAAATTGGGAATAGTGAATAGGATTGGCGAATTGGATTGGCAAATTTGATGGGTAAAAATGATTGGCAGTAATGATTGGCAAATTTGATTGGCAAAAATTGGATGGGCAAAATTGATAGTGAGGGATGCCCGATGTAGAGGGATGGTAAATCCACCATCCCTCACATCCACCGGGCACATGAGCATTAGTTATGGGGTTATGGCGGTGCAAACCAAGCCAGGGAGGGTTTGGATAATGGATAGAATAGAGAAAGATGACAATAGGTAACTGTAGATTTAAGTGGTGACATTGTACAGGTAGTAGGGGACGTAGGTAGATTAGATGGATGATAACGACGTGGGAGCGCAATAGTGTAAGGGGCGACTGGGAGGCGCGAGTTTCAGAAGGGGGTAGTTAGATCAGACGATGCAGTGTGTGTGAAGGAGGTGATTGAGCAGCGTATTGTGAAAGGGGTGATTGTGAGTTGTATTGAATGAATGAGCCTGGGAGGAAAGACGGGTGCAAGAGCCACCAGGTGAGTGAGCAAGTGCAGGTGAAGCACAGGTGTATGGAGAATGGGAGTATGGAATAAATGGAATGGAGTATGGAATGGATGGTGTGGAGTGAGTAGTGTGGAATATGTGGAGTGGAGTGGTTGGTGCGAAGGGAGTGTATGGGGAGGATGGACCCCTATCACGAATACCCGGGCAGGGTAGTTTAAAAGTAGGTAGAGGGAGTAGATAAATTGTGGTTGGATATTGGCATCTGTGGTGCGTGTGGAAGAATGGTGTTTGGATGGGTGCATTCGTGAAGTGGAAATGGCTGGGCGTGTGGCCTGTTAGTGTGTGTGTGGTTAAATGGGCACTCTGCCACTGTTAGGATGTTGGCCAGGTGAGGCCGCAGATGGGCTCTGGGAGCCAGTAGAGTTGTTCATTGGGGCCCGAGGATCCGGAGGACGGACCCGGGTAGCCCAGTGCCAGAGAGGGCACCGAGTGGGGAGAGCGCCAGAGGGCCTTCTCCAGGTAGATAGGTTAGGGTAAGGAGCAGGTAAGCTTGGAGGCAACTGCAGTGGGGAGGTGTGCAGGTGAGTAGACCTGCTGGTGAGCCACACGACCCAGCCCGGAAATTGTGCAAAGGCACAGGGAGTTGAATCGGGGGAGTGAGACCCCAAATTGATGAGCACCACAGTTTGGTCAATGGGAGTTCAGTTCTTAGAACCACATAGAGTAAAAATGGCCAATGGTTTTGCAGGGAAAGACCCCGGGTAGTGTAAAGTGTGTTAAAGTCATTTTAGAAGTATAGTTAGGATTGAATTCTCTTCGCACCATCTACATCCACTCACCAAGGTGACAAGACTCCACACCACCGGTTTGTGCAAATGTTTGGAATGGTGAGACGCATCATGACGTGGGGGTGACATTGTGCTCATTGTTCCATCTCTTCCTCCTTATGAGGGATTGATGGTAAATTCGGAATAGAGGGATTGATGAGAAATTGGGATTGTTGACGAATTTGGTATAGAGGGGAGATATGGGGAAGACGAGACAGTAGCGACGAATTTGTAAATGTGTAGAGTTGTGTAAATATGGGGTAAGGGGCAAGGGTAGATTAGGTGACAGGGGGGGTGACGTACGATAGGGACGAGCTTTCTCTGCTCGCTCCCATGCGCACCTCGCCTTGCATTGCCTTGTTTTTGATGTGTACCCTTGTGACCTTGCTCCGATGCTTGCTTTGTTCTTTCCTTCCCCACTCACGGCTTGTTCTTTTGGGCCCGGGGGGGAGTGCGCAGGTAGCCACACTTGTGTGCCCGAGCCGCCGCTGCACAGCCTGCCTGGATCGATACACCACCTTATGGACCGCACGACTTGCGGCCTAGCACCACCATATGGACCACACGCTTCTGTGGCCAAGCACCACACACTGATGGACCCCATGTGTTGGGGCCTGGCCCCTCTGCTGGGACCAGCCATGATGGCCAGAAAAAGCTTGCTTGTGGACCATGGTGAGGTGGCGCCTTTTGCCATACAGGTGGACCACCCATAGTTGGCCCCTGTTGGCCCTAAATAAAAATGGACGCGTTGTGTGCCTTTTTATTATTTTCAAATAGGCAGCAAGCAAAGAACAAGAAGGAACAACATCAGGAAGAAACATCGGCCAGCAGAGCAGGAGCTGACAAGAACCGGTCAACAGTTTGTGTTGTTTTTATGTGTGAAATGAGCACTGGATGGTGCTTTGGTGCTGATTGGTGCTTTGTGATGCTCTTGTGCTCGGGGGTGCACTGCAATATCAATTGTGCATCCCCGGGCATTTGAGTATGATGTATCGGTGCAGTGCAGTGCATGCTCTTCCTCTTTTCAAAACAAACATCTTTTTGTCTCCCAAAATGACAGGTCCTGGGTTTGCAATGTCAATACAAATTAGTGTTTTGTAAATAATGCTCCCCACCGTAAATGTATAGTTTGAAAACCATTCCGTGATTCGGTTATTCTGTGGGCGTGAGTTTGTTAGGTAGGATGCAACGTAGCAGGCAGGACATACGTAGTTGTTTTAAAACTGTCGCACTCAAGGGTATGGTTAATAGTAGAGGGCTACTACACCTGAGTGTCACATTAAGTAAAGTTAGTTCGGGTCGGGACGACCCTAGAGGAAAAACGGGTGCTGTGTTATGGTTTTTAGAACCTTCACTAGTAAATTTTAGTAAATGTTTCCCTTATAAATGTTCCCCTGTAAATATCCCCATCAATTGGTTTGTTAAAGATCGCACCCAAGTTCGTCCATGTACAACACGTAGCGAACCATAGGACCTCTCCGTAGTTATTTCATTATTATGTGTTTCAGTTAAGGATCTGTTCCCAGTAGTTGAATCTGCGTTGCATTAATCAAATAAGATAGGTCCCTTTCAATTTCCCCAATCGCCTCACCCACGTCTCCGCAAAGTAACAGTCGGGCAGCGTTTGCTGCCCATTGTCTTGGTTCGTTTGATTGCCCCAAACCGCCATTAGCCATGCGGTCAAGCCGAGGAAGAAGGGGGCGGAGCCGCCAGATCACGGGCGTGGCTCGCCGACGCACCACCCGAGGCGGGGCCAGCGAGCCCCCACCAGCCAACTAGGGCTGACAAAAAACCATCGCGGGCATGGCTCTGTGAAGCGCGCATTGATTGCAACACGCGTAATATAAGGACGCGCGCGAAGCCTTTTTACGGAGAAGGCAGAGAGAGACGCGTGAGAAGGTACGAGTCAGGTGAGAAGGTACCAGTTGAGTGAGAGGGTTCAAGAGAGTTGGAGAGAGAGACGCGTGAGAAGACGGAGCATACCAATCTCATCGCTATATGCAACGTCCGCTCGCGGTGAACGATACGCGCTCGCTGCCTGCCAGGGTTTTCCCGCCATGATGCGAGTCGACTCCTGGAGCCGGACCTCGACGCCTACCGTCTGCCTGGGCCTTCTCATCCCTTCTTCCAGTCATTCCTGCCTGCTATTCCCCTTTCGTGTAAGTCTGTTTGTCTGTCCTGGGGAATAATTTAAGGCTGCCTGTCTTCTTCTTCTTCTTCTGTATAATACTTTCGTTTCTTCTTTGGTTCTTTGGTTTTGTAAATAATTAATAAATGTCTGTTATTTCTTACCTTTGGTTTCTTCTTTCCCCCGATCGCTTTCGTCCTGTCTCCAATTGAGTACCTGTGGCACGATTTGGCCAACGCTCGGAATCGGGTTAGTCAATTGCTAACGGCTCGAATCGCGGATTGCTAAACCGCTCGGCAAATACCATCTTGTCCGTGGTTCGAGCGGTACTTGTCTCCCTGTTTTGCGGAGGGATTGGTAAAGGTATTCGGGAGAACACCTTGACCAATAACCCTGACCAATTTCACCCCGCAAAAGAGCGTTACAAGTACCAGGACGAGAGACGGCCAGCTTAACAGGCCAGGGGGATTAACCCCCCTTGCTAAGGGGAGTGCCGTCTCTGAGATCCGTAACAATATGCTGATCGACGATATAAAATAAGATGAGTGGTTGTGGTTGGTGGTGCAATACCACCCCTTGCCCCAATCGTTCTCCCTCCCCCTATCTTCCCTACGGAGGCTACCGTGTTATTTAGTACCAGTAGCCCTGAGAACCCTGGGTTGTCCCCATTTGCCTGACTGAATATAAAAACATCATGTCGGATCTGGGTTGTCTTGCATTGTCATTTTTATTTTAACATTGATTTTTGATAAATTTACAGAATTGATATTGATAACTTTACGATCAGAATTGATAACCTTACGCTTCTCCTTTCAGCTCAACAACGTTTCTTACCGTCTGGTTTAATCCGGCTCTCTGTCGCCACCTCAGACGGGAGGCCGCAAAACCGTAAAACAACAACAACCCTGCCCAACTCAACAACGTGCTCGGAAGTCGGAGATGACGTCATCGTATTGATAACTCGTGATTAGCGAAGGATTGCGCTGAGCGTGAGATGGCAGTTCAAGACACGTTCATGTACTTTGGCTTTGGCAGCAACATGCTACGAGAGCGGCTGCACATGTCTTGTCCTTCGGCGGAAAAGGTCGCCATTGGCAGGATTAAGGTAAGATACTAAATAAGACCAGTTCTCTTTGTTAATCCAGTTGGCGGTT
The DNA here is from genome assembly GCF_964187855.1 of Myxine glutinosa. Classification (NCBI taxonomy): domain Eukaryota; kingdom Metazoa; phylum Chordata; class Myxini; order Myxiniformes; family Myxinidae; genus Myxine; species Myxine glutinosa. The sequence goes on from NC_136269.1 coordinate 20,962,406, forward strand.
TATTGCAACTTCAACAATGAACACGGTCTGAAAGACATAAGAATGAACATAATGATCAGTAATGATTAAGAATCCTCTGTCTCCCCCAAGTCTTTGGCATGGGAAATATAAGTGTATAAGAAGTGTGTGTGTCTTTTGGCATGACAAAGACAGAATATGAAGAATATATGTAACTAACTTGGGAGCCAATTGAAAAACTGGTGAACCAGAAACCAAACACAATGTCATAGTCAGGCAGCTTAGCAGCATATTTATCGAAAATGGGGAACGGCTTGACAAAAGCGCCATTTTTATTTTGGTGGTCCATTAGACCATATACAATAGATTTAGGACCGGAGGCAAGAAATATACAGTGTTGTTCACCTTTTTATTGGACAACAAGTACAAAAAGTTTTAATTAAAACAAAAGCCGCGTCGATGTTACACAATGCCTAGATGCAGCTGTGCCTATAACGTCGATGTTATAGGCACAGGACATTCCTATTGATTCGATTACTTGATGTTATTTTTGTGCAAAGTGAAAATATATCTCGGCAATTTCCCATGTGTGGCGACGAATTTTTAATATATCTCGGCATTTTCCCGTCTGTTATTTCAGGCGGTGTATGACTGACCATGCCGCGATTTAAAAAATATATATCTCGGCAATTTTCCGTGTGTGGCAACACGTGAACGAAGCTATGCTCCTCTCTCCACATTATTGTGACGACGTATAAATTAAATATTTCATCGTGACGATTGTCATCAAATGGACGAATTTTTAATATATCTCGGCATTTTCCCGTCTGTTATTTCGGGCGGTGTATGACTGACCATGCCGCGATTAAAAAAAAATAAATCTCAATGGACTTGAAGTTACAGGCCTTTGAGAATTCATTTCGTTCTATAAAGGGCAACTTTCATCGGATTTTCTTCCAGTTTTTTTTCAACCGAGTCTAAAACTATGTTAGCGACTGTGAAAAATGAAATGATATATCGAATTTGATTTGAAATAAAACTGTGTGAGAGAGGAAGACACCACGGGCCTACAAAACAGGCCTCAAAGCTATGCGAGTTAATAAAATGGTGGATATTTGTTTATATGAAGGCTCTCCCAGAATGGGTGGAGCTATGGTTCCCAGAATGGGTGGAGCTTTGAGGTTTTGTCTTCTCTGCAAGAACAAGAAGAACAAGAAGAAGAAGAACAACAACAACAACAACAGCAGAGGGCACTCTATGAGCAGCGTCTGCGACGCGGCTAAAAACCAAGGACAAAAACCAATTATGTATATATTTTCAACAAGGAGGCTAACTTTTATTTCATTACATGCAGTGTTATTTGTAAAACTTGTGCATGCCTGCATAATAAATCTTACGCTTCCATGTAATAATAATTAGTAATATAATACCGAGTGTTTATACAAATGTGTTATACTTGTGACTCGCGCACCTCTCATATATCTAACATGTACGCAACTACAAGGATGTCATGACAATATAGCTTCAGATCAGACAACATGTTGTTCAAGGTAATTTGTCCAGCAATTTATGTATTTACGATTTTAGTCTAACTCCAATAGCTGATGATTTATTTGCATAAATGTATTGCTCGATATTATGCTGTGCGAGTTTTATTTGCGCAAAAGTCAAACACTGTATATGTCTTGCCTCCGGTCCTAATTCTATTGCATATGGTCCAATGAACCACTAAAATAAAAATGGTACTTTTGTAAAGTCGTTCCCCCAAAAATTGCTAAGCTGCCTAACTATCAGTAATGGTCAATGCCAGAATCACATATCATAGTCAGAGTGCCAGGCAGGCTTGCTCGTGCTTCGGCTGGACCGTCTGGGTGCAGCAGCTGGTTTGTCAAGCGCAGAGCGTGTGGTAACCGTATTGGGTTTGGGATACAATGACTGGAGGAGGTGACATTGGAGGCGCTGCACTCATATGCCGAGTTACCTGCGATGACTTAGCCATAGATGGGGATGTAGCATCATCAAAGAGCTGATGGCGGCCAGGAGGGCTGCGGTTGACCCTAGGTGATTCAACAGGAAACGTAGCAGGTGGCTGCGGTGGAGTGGTGTCAGAGTTAATGGTGGGATGTTTCGGTGGCATTGGACTAGTAATGGATGGGCTACAAGCCTCCTTGTGACTGGCCGGGGTTGTGGTGTGCACAATGCATGGGTGTGGGATGTTCTGCCGAACCATTGGTCTCTGCACTCCAATATCACCATCTATCGTCAATCTTCGTAGGGGTGTTAGCACAGCAATGTACTTTCGCAGGAATTTCCTATTGCGCAGAGTAACCCTTCCTGAACCGTCAACTCTTACCACATATTGGTCAAACTGGCGAACCTCGATGATGATGCCGGTTTTGTCCCATTTGAGGGGGTGTGGCCCGGTCTGATTCTGGATGCGAACCCAGTCGCCGACAACAAGGGGCAAGAGTCTCTTGGTATGTTCAGACCAGCGCTCAGCGTCTCTCGTGCGGCGGTTGCGAAGTGCTTCCTCCCGAGCCGCCAGAGTCCCACACCAAGTGTTATGAGCTTTGTATCTGCCAGGTGGTATTGGGATTACTACCAATTACTACCAATTTATTTGCTGATTCTTTCATATACACTATACAGTGTGTTGTGCATATATATTGTTATGTCTGGTAGGTAGTGATATGTAGAGCAGATAGAGCTGAGTAGGTAACACGCTTCGAGGTGTCGCGGTAAGGAAAACTACCTGTAATAAGTTCTTCATGTGTAGGCGTTTGTCTGGTTAAGATGTATACTTGTGAATCTACCAGGAGGTTCGAGTGATAAGTAGTGTAGGGATCAAGGAGTAGCGCCCCTGTGTGTCCTCACCTGGTTAGCCAAACCTTTGTCCCTTTTGGCACTGCAGACCAACATAGACATTCCGAAGGATCCTTAGTGCAACATTAAATAATGCCCTCCCCCCTGACATGACTTAGGAAGAAACCAGGCCAGGACAACGCCGCATGGCCGCCGCCATGTACACCTCCGAGAGGCCTGTCCACCTCGAATAGCACGCGCTATGACACCAGGAGCAGGGAACGGGAGTGGGAGTGACGCAGTGGGCGTGCACCTAGGCGAGTCGGTGGAGGAGACTCATTGGTTGGCAGCGCGCCAAGGCTGATGTCATGAAGAAGCAGATATTAACGAGCGCCGAACGCCATTTCGGGCAGTTGGATTTTTGAGAGAGTTTGTTTGAGCAGTTGGATTTGAGACGCGGCAGGACTTTGGTCCGAGTTTGTGAGTTGCACGCAGATTCCTGACCCTGGCAGTCCCGGTGCGATCTGGAGTCTGAAAGAGTTGTTGGTTCAGGGCAGTTGCACGGCAGTTGGTTCGCAGTTCACGGCCTGAGTTGACGAGTCGTTGAGTTGCTCTCTTGGTTTTGGACATCTACGCTCGTGCTCTGGAAGTCTCTAGCGGTGCTCGGTGCTTTGGAGTTTGGAGCGAGGGACCTCGTCGTGTGCGAACTGAGTGGGCGCTGGCTCGGGCCTTCGCGGTGCTTGTGGAGCTTGGAGCGAGGCCTTGTGGGTACATCGGGGCCGAACGGAGCCGTGTTGGATGGCGGCCAAAGACAAGACGACGGACAGATAAGCTCACACGACATTTCACGATTCAACATAACGTGTTCTTTTCCTTAATTCATCCTCCTTTGTTCGTTTCTGAGTCCAGTGTGTGTGGGATCCCAATTTAGCTACCTTATTTTATTATCGGTGTGTATTTTCCTGTCCTTGCTTTTATTTGAATAAACCCTTGTATTATTTTGCATCCCCTGTTAAACCTGTGCCCGCTTGAGTTCATTTCCTCTTGCAGGATCGAAGCTGCGCCGGCGCGCAGAAATTAAGCGCTTCCGCAGCCCTCCATTTTCCTTCTTCCTCCTGCGCGGCCATAGCCGAATCCGTGTTTGGGTAGTTGCCTCCGAATAAGACCGTTTAGGCCATCCGCGACTCTGGTGTTAACTGGAGTTGCGCGACAAATGGTAGACAGTAGTGGGATTGAACCCTAAAAAAAAAAAAAAAATGGTGTCAGAGTGTGGAGAATTTGGACGCAAAATTTTGTAGTCAGAGGCAAAAAAAAAAATTTGGATAGTCGGTTGGGCTACGAGACGCTGACTGCGCGTCATTAAATTAAATTAAATTTTGAGATGAAAAGCCGCGCGGGAAAGCGACCCTTCTTTACGGAGGAGGAGGTGAGCAGTATGGAAAGGAGAATGGAAGATGCGGGAAGTCTTGGGGGTGAGTCGGAAGTAGAGGGGGTAGAGGGTAGCGTTGGAACTTCCTCCGCTACTATCAAGACGGCCCCGATGGATTTACAGGCTTTTTATGAAAAAATGATGGAGGCAATGGATGCCCATTATAGCAAAATGAATGTCTATTTTGAAGAAATGAGGGTGATAATGAGAGGAGGTAGTGAACAAAAGAAGGCCCAGATTAAAGAAACGGAAACCCCATGTGAGCAAACGAATGAGAGAAAGAAAGAACAAAAGAATGATTCATTTGGGACACAGGAGAAGCCAAAGGTGGCAGAAATTCATTGGGAACGTGGGGAAGGCAAATTGGGAATTGCACCGGGAATGGCAAATGAAGAGGCTAATGGGGAATGCCTACAGGGGAGCGTGGAGTGCCAATTGGGAATGGGAGAGAGTGCGGCCCATGCAGCTGTGCATGTTGCCCAGGAACAGGAAATTGCACCGGGAACGGCATGCGAAGAGGTGAAAGGGGAATGTCTACAGGTAGATGGGAAATGCGCACAGGTGAGCATGGAATGTGCAAATTGTAACAGGGAATGTTTCCCACATTGTGGCCTGGACGTTTATCGGGACCGTGTGGATGTCACAACACCCCAATCGGGGGATGAATTGGAATCCTTGCAGCACCAGGGCGGTGGTGCAGTGCAACAGGGGGTAACATTATTGGAGGTCCGTGTGGTGGAGCCGGACCGGGTATTTATTGATGAAAGCCTGTCGGGGCCAGAAATGATTTGTGGTATTGAGGATGATGATGAGGATGATTTGATCCAGCGGCTGGGGACCTGGGCAGTCCCATGGCGGTAGGGGTTGCCCAGGCCCAAAGGAGCCTGGGTGATGAGGTGAGTTGGTCCGAGGAGGTGGTTGAGGTGACCAAGGGGACCCTCACCGTGCATACCGATTGGGTAACAGAGGCTCCGAAATTGACCAACCATTTGGGGGAGTGTGTTGGCTCCGGGCTGGATTTGGATCTTGGAGGATCGGGAGATAGAGCCTCTGGAGATTTGGTCCCCGTAGGGAATTTGGACCAGCTGCAGGGAGGGGCAGAACAACCGGTGGTAGAGGTTGTTACCTGCAGCTGCGGTTTGGGATGGCAAATCAAAATTTTTAAAAGGAAATCTAAAAGAAAATTAAAATGGGAAATTGATTTGGAGCAGCCTTGGTTGGAGTTGGTCCCCGGGCTGCGGGATTTGGACCAGGCGAGGTCATGGGGGATGGCCTCGGGCAAAAGTTGCCCCTTTCAAAATTTGGGGATGTTAGCCAGCTGGGAGGCTGTGCTGGTGAGATTTGGATGTGGGGTCCAGCCTTGGGTGTCGAGGTATGACCTGGGCCCCATGGGGGGTCTGGTGGAGTGTGGCGTCCCTTGTCCGTCGGGGCGCCGTCCGGGCATGTGGCTCGGGCCGGCAGGGTCACCGGACCCTGGTGGGGGTTAAGACCTCCAGGGAGTCCAAGGTGGTTTCTCAAGCCTGGGATGGCAAATATTGAGGACCACTAGGGGGAGGTGTTGTGGGTCGCGCTTTGGTGGTGGCACCGCGGACGGCCAACTTGGACCTGATGTGGTGACCGCCCGGGCATGCGGCCTGACACCCTTTCCCTGAGACTTTGGGGCAACCAGCATGTGGAGACCTGACATGCTGTGTTGGTCTATGGACGCGGGTCAAACCGAACGGACAGGGATGGAGATAGCCTGCCGGACAACCATTGGGGCATCTGTGGAACGTGATGGTGTGAGAGTGACCTTCCACAGATGTTCCGTTATGATTTATGGACTCTCGGTTTGGGAAGAGAGCCATGGGAGTGTTGAATCGGGAGATGTGTAACGGGCCGAGCATATGGGCCATGCTCGGCTGGCATGTGTATGGCAAAGCATCTTTCTTTGGTTGAGATTAGTGAAATGTGAAAAATGTTTGGCATGGGTAATCTCGGGGTTATATGCAAATTTAAGGGTGAATTTTGTGAAGAGAAATGGTGGACACTGTACAGTGACGCCATTATTGATCCAGGTGTGCTAGACCAGAGTGTTGGAGGCTGGAACAAAAAACTGATAGGTTAGCAGGACACAGCCTTCAACTGGTTGCGGGGGCGACTGTGCTGATATTTGGGACACGGAGTCATGGGGATGTAGTTGTGTAGCCTTGGGGTCAATGTGGTGCTGTGCGTGTCCGAGGTGTGTGGACCATGTCTTCTGGGTGGGTCTCCTGGTGGAGCATGGCTGTCGACTGGACCTTGGTGTGGTCAAGTGTTGGTGAGCACTGGGGGGGGGGGGGGTGCAGTTCTGTAGTCGGACTGGGGGGTGATGTGGAGGTGCAGGGGATGTGGCTGTAGGGATGCCACGCACTGCGACCATGCCCCCCAGGGCCGAGGTTGTGCATGCGGTAGTGTGTGCGGTAGTGTGTTTTTGGCAGCAGGTGCTCACTACATTGGCCAGCTGGGGCTGGTGCAGCCGTGTTCCTCGCAGGGGGGCTGAAGGATGGATGGTGGGTCGCACCCTTATGGACACTCATGGGCCATGTTGGCGTTTTGACTGCTCACCTTGTCCCGATGACCCTTGCACGGTAGAGGTGCAGAGCTGCCGTAGCCACAGGTAGTTGTATAGAACAGTTCACCATTGGATGCGGATCCACATACCTGCCAGTGTAGTGGGGACAAAAGAGAAATTTGGTAGGCCCAATGTGAAATTTTGGGATTTTGTGGGTGGATTGCACTTTGGACCTGACCAACCGGTAATTACCTGCACTTGAGGTGAGTGTTGGATGTGTACTGTCCCGGGCTCCAGGACTTGCTTATGGAAAATTTGGGGACATGTAGTTTGGAGTTGGGAAGCGGGTGAGAGTGATGACATGGCCGGTGAGGGGGATGGATTGTGTGCCACAGAGTCTTGTGGGTGGCGTTTGTGTTGGTGTTGTGGTTATGTGTTTTTATGTGGTAGTGAGGTTGGAGGAATTGGATGAGTGATGATTATTGGAGACAATGAGTGGTGATTATTGTGCTTTTGAAAATGTGTAATGGTTAAATGTGAACTGGGGGATTTCACATGCAACAGACCATGGCAAGCCTTGTAACATCTTTTACACCATCTTTGGAATTGTGCTGAGTTGTGTGAGAATTGAATGGCAGTGGGGGAGGAAGTGTGTTTTGGGGTCTTGTGGGTGGGGAAGGTGTGTGTGTCCGCAGGTACGGATCAAGCTCTGAGGAGCGATGCCTGCGGCCCCCCTCTGCGGTAATTACCCCTGGCAGCCAGTGGTATCTGGAAATTGGAGCTCGTCGGTGGAGGGTCTGGTTGGGCGCCCTGGGGTAAAGGAGACCCCCGGTGACCCGTGGAGCTGCGCGGAAGCAGGAGCCAATGGAGCCTGGTGTGTGTGGAGACCCTCACCGGCGAGGTAACGGCGGAAAGGGGCTGTTGGGCTGTCACGGGGCCAAGAGGTAAAGGGGGGGGGGGGCAATGAACTTGTAAGTCGGTTGACTTGTTTTTGGGACTGCGGGCACCACAGCCTGAAGCGCCCCCACCATCTTGTTGTGCGGTACCTCCCCGCTGCCTAGTTGAGGAATGCACACATGTATATGATATCAATGCCATGGTCCTGCAGGGGGGTGTATAGAAATAAGTGCTTGTTGACTTTTGAAATGCCTTTACTTATGGAATGTGTATGAGTGGATAAGGGGTTTGTGTTGCATGAATGTGGGCGAAATCCACCGGGCCATGTCACTCACCTGCAACATCTGGACAGGGCCCGTGGAAATTTAGGGGTGCATTGGGGATGGCCCCGCTGGTAAGGTTGTCTTGTGGCATCCACCGGGGGACACGGTCTGTAGACCGGGGTATGTAAAAATGTTTAGTGTTTTGGGATTTTGTAAGTTGGTAAGTTTTGTGGTTAAGTTAGTTTTGGTGTGTTGTTTGTTTCCTCCCTCCACAGGAACAAAGAAGAAAATGTAAATACATGATTGCATGATTGTTAAGGGGTTTAGCTTGTTAAGGAAGTGTAGGTAAGTAGTCCGACTCACTTCCCACAGCCCTCCTGATTTATTTAATAGGTTAATTAAGTGTGTGACAGTAAGTGTTAAGACTGGCATGGTAGTGCCTGCAGTGAACCTTGCAGGAGCTACGATTCCAGGGGGGGGGGGGGGGGGCTGTGTTATGTCTGGTGGGTAGTGATATGTAGAGCAGATAGAGCTGAGTAGGTAACATGCTTCGAGGTGTCGCGGTAAGGAAAACTACCTGTAATAAGTTCTTCATGTGTAGGCGTTTGTCGGGTTAAGATGTATACTTGTGAATCTACCAGGAGGTTCGAGTGATAAGTAGTGTAGGGATTAAGGAGCAGCGACCCTGTGTGTCCTCACCTGGTTAGCCAAACCTTTGTCCCTTTTGGCACTGCAGACCAACATAGACATTCCGACGGATCCTTAGCGCAACACTAAATAACGCCCTCCCCCCTGACATGACTAAGGAAGAAACCAGGCCAGGACACCGCCGCTGCCGCCATGTACACCTCCGAGAGGCCTGTCCACCTCGAATAGCATGCGCTATGACACCAGGAGCAGGAGTGGGAGTGACGCAGTGGGCGTGCACCTAGGCGAGTCGGTGGAGGAGACTGATTGGTTGGCAGCGCGCCAAGGCTGACGTCACGAAGAAGCAGATATTAACGAGCGCCGAACGCCATTTCGGGCAGTTGGATTTTTGAGAGAGTTTGTTTGAGCAGTTGGGTTTGAGATGCGGCAGGACTTTGGTCCGAGTGAGTGCGTTGCGCGCTGTTTCCTGGCCCTGGCAGTCCCTGTGCGATCTGGAGTCTGAAAGAGTTGTTGGTTCAGAGCAGTTGTGCGGCAGTTGGTTCGCAGTTCACGGCCTGAGTTGACGAGTCGTTGAGTTGCTCTCTTGGTTTTGGACATCTACGCTCGTGCTCTGGCAGTCTCTAGCGGTGCTCTGTGCTTTGGAGTTTGGAGCGAGGGACCTCGTCGTGTGCGAACGGAGTGGGCGCTGGCTCGGGCCTTCGCGGCGCTTGTGGAACTTGGAGCGAGGCCTCATGGGTACATCGGGGCCGAACGGAGCCATGTTGGATGGCGGCCAAAGACAAGACGACGGACAGATAAGCTCGCACAACATTTCACGATTCAACATAACGTGTTCTTTTCCTTAATTCATCCTCCTTTGTTCGTTTCTGAGTCCGGTGTGTGTGGGATCCCAATTTAGCTACCTTATTTTATTATCGGCGCGTATTTTCCTGTCCTTGCTTTTATTTGAATAAACCCTTGTATTATTTTGCATCCCCTGTTAAACCTGTGCCCACATGAGTTAATTTCCTCTTGCAGGATCGAAGCTGCACCGGCGTGCAGAAGTTAAGCGCTTCCGCAGCCCTCCATTTTCCTTCTTCCTCCTTAGCGGCCATAGCCGAATCCGTGTTTGGGTAGTTGCCTCCGAATAAGACCGTTTAGGGCTTTAGGCCATTCGCGACTCTGGTGTTAACCGGAGTTGCGCGACAACATATATATATATATATATATATATATATATATATATATATATATATATATATATATATATATTGTTACGGATCTCGGGGGTCGGCTCCCCCCTTATCAAGGGGGGGGTTAATCCCCTTGTCTTTTAGCTGGCCGTCCCGAGTCCTGGAAGTTATAATGTGTCCTTCCCGGCGCGGCGTTAGGTAGGGTTTGCTAGGCCTAGGGGTTCGCTGCTACCTAAGTACTAATGCCAGCCGGAAACGAGGGAATAACTCCCGCTCGAACCATGGATGTGATGGAAAATGCCGAGCGGATAGCAATCCGCGATCCGAGCTATTAACAAATGACTAAACCTGATTATAGCGGTTCCTAATCGTGCCACGTTTACCCAATGGAAGAAAAGACGGATGCGATCGGATTAGGGGAAACCAAGAAAGAACAAGGTAATTTATTCACAAATATACAGAAAGAAAGAGGAAACAAAAGAATGTACAAGACAAGAAGAGGAAGAAGCAGCACACAGGGCAGTCTTAAAACAGTCTTATTCTAATACCCCAGACAAACATACACACTCACACGGGGATTGTAGCTGGTAGGTGGTCAGGTAGAGGGTCCGGTGATGGGGTCCAGGCTCCAGGTGAGGCTCCAGTCCAGCGGCGAAACCCGGCAGGCAGCTCCGTGTATCTTGGAACGTGACCGGACCTTATATATAGCGGGGGGGGGGGGGGGGGGGGGGGGGGGGGGGGGGGGGGGGGGGGGGGGGGGGGGGGGGGGAAGCTGGTGTCCTTTGTACGTAATATTTGCACACGACCCCTCTCCCCAAGTTCTCTTAATCAGCGCCAGCGAGTGAGTCCTCTCGCAAATGTGCGCTCCGTATCAGTCCAACAAGCGCGCCTCCGACCAAACTCTTGTGCGCCGCGCGTTCTCCCGACAAGACCTTTGCAATGCACTCTCCCGACCAAGTCCTTTGAAACAAGCGCGCCTCCGACAAGTCCTCCAAGTTCTTTGAAATGCGCTCTCCCATCCGAGTCCCATTACAATGCACGAATCGTGCCAGTCCTGTGATCAAACTCTCTCAAAAGCACGTCTCCAACCAAACTCTTGTGCACCGCGCTTTCTCCCGACAAGTCCGTGAAAGGGCTTTGCGTTCGCGCTTATATAACATGCCACGCCATCACTCCGCGCTCCACAAAGCCACGCCTGCCAGCGATGTTACCTCAGCCCTGGTTGGCTGGTGAGGGCTTACCGGCCACGCCTTTGACGGCTGGTTGACATGCCACACCTTCTTCTTGCCGTTCCGCCCCCTTTCTCGGGCCTAACCGCATGTCTTATGGCGGCGTTTCGAAGGAAGCCCAGCGAGGCTGCGAGCAGCTAACAAAGGTGCGTAGCAAATTGGGAAAGCCATGAGGCACCGACTGTAGGGGCGCGTAATGGCGTCGCTTGGAGAGGGAGGTTGTAACATGAACCGAATTGAAATGGGCCTACTTCTTATTTGATTGACGCAACGCAGATTCAACTATTGGAAACACGGCCTTATCTAAACAAATACTAATGAGATAACTGAGTTCTATGGTGGCCTACGTGTTGCTTGTGGCCTAACTAGGGGTGCCACCTTAAACCTTTTAATAATGGGATATTTACAAGTAATTATTTACAAGTGAGGGTTCGAAAACCGCAACAATATATATTGTCGCGCGGACCCTTCGGTTAATACCAGGGCTCGCGGATGGACCAAACGGATTTAATTGGAGGCGACGACCGAACACGGATTTGACTATCAAGCGCGGGCAGGAGAAGAAGTGAAGAGGAAGAAGCGGCGGATGCGCGTACCTGGGGAGGGCGAATGAACTCAAACGGACACAAGTTTAACAAGGAATGAAATATAATGCAAGGGTTTATTCAAATAAAAGGTAGGGACAGGTAAACGCGACGATAAATCTAATTCCTAATTTGGGATCCCACACACCAGACTTCAGATACAGACGAGGGAATGAATTACGAAAATAGAAACGTCCGTTATGCTCGGGGAAATGTGGAATGGTCTTATCTGTCTTGTCGTCTTGTGTCCGTCGACGTCCCACGCGGCCCTCTCCGTCCGCCTCCGAGCACCACCAGGCCTCGCTCCAAGCACCACAAGGCCTCGCTCCAAGCACCACGCGTCCAACACAGGCTAGCGGCTCCACACGAGGTCGATCTCCACACACGATCGGTCTGCCAATTCCCAGTCAGCTAACTCAAGAGTTGGACGTGCCAGAGAGACAAAGGAATGTGCAAGAAGCAAGCGAACTCCACTCAATTCAAGAGAACTCCCAGAAGCAAGCCAGCGAACTTGGGCTAGGACTGCGCATAGAGTTCGGCGCGCCCTTTTTATAACCTTGCCACGGTGACGTCAGCCTCGGCACGCCACTCAATCAGTGCCCTCCACTGAATCACAGGCCTGTAGGTTCACGCCTACCGCACCAACCCATCACTTGTTCCCTGTAGCGTGATGATAGCGTGTGCTACTCGAGGCCTAGCGGAGGTGTAGCTGGCTGCGGTCCATGCGGCGGTGCCCTGAACTGGCTTCATGTCCGTTTTCTTCCAAAGTCTTGTCAGGGAAGGGAATTTTTTTTTTTTTTTTTTTTGTATGCAAGATCGAGGCTCGTGAAAGAGCGAACATTAATCACACAAAAAGTCAAACCGACACACAAAACACAAAAAATAAGGGGAGCGGCAGACAAGATGGGGAGAGAGGGGGAAGGACACAAACACAACATTTGAGAGCAGGGACAACGGGAGAAATGTGGGAGGGGGAGGGCTTTGGGGGAGGTGGGAGAGGTACAAAACATATGAAGACTGCGAGGACTTTCAGGAAAGAAGTTGGAATTTCAAAAAAAAGAAAAAAAAAGTGTATCTGGGGTGAATTAGCGAGGGTAGAAAAGATCAAGGTTTTGGATGGGGGAAGATAAGAGATGGTGGTGAACAGCTGTTTTAAAGACCTGGAGGGAGGAGTGGGATTGAAGGGAGTGGGGGAGTTTGTTCCAGAGGCGGGAGAAAGATCATGGCAGATAGAGAGACCCAAAAGCTTGAGCGACAGAACTTCCTGGAGAGGATTGTTGAGAAAGTAGATGGGAGGGTTTTCCAGTCGGTCCTTTCGGAGAGACATTGTAAGAGTGTGCGCTTTGTCAGGATTTAAAGACATGTTCCACTTGTTTGATCAGTCTGTGATTTTTTCCAGGTCTGCAGAGAGTGAGGAGGCTGCAGACTGCCGATCTGAGGGATGAGGAATGGAGCGGCAGATAGTGGAGTCATCCGCAAAGAGATAGAGAGGATTTTCCAGAGAGTCGGAGAGATCATTGATGAAGACCAGAAATAGCACAGGGCCCAGAACACTACCTTGAGGAACTCCAGCCAAAACAGGGAGGGAAGATGAGAGAAATCCATTCAGGGCCACATGTTGCCTTCGACCAGAGAGGAAGTCCGCAAGCCATGAGTGGAGATTTCCATGGATACCATAGGAGTAGAGTTTGGTGAGCAGAGCTGGGTGCCAGACCGTATCGAAGGCACGTGATATGTCAAGTGAGCCAGCTCTGATTTCCTGTTTGGCATTGAGGACCTCCATCCATTGTTGAGACAGCAGAAGCAACATGTCCAGAGTAGAATGACCTGGTCTGAATCCAAATTGATGATCAGAGATCAAGCCATTGGAGAAGAGGAAGGATTTGATATCCGAAGCAATGATGGATTCCATGACTTTGCTGATAATTGGAAGCAGGCTGATTAGTCTGTAGTTGCAAGGATCTGTTTTTGCACCTTTTTTGTGTAAAGCGGTAATGTTTGCTGATTTCCAAGATGCTGGCAGATGACCTTGAGCAAAAGAGAGGGTGAAACGAACAGAGAGAGGGTGAGATAGAGTGGCAGAGCAGGATTTTAGGACCCGTGGGCTGATGCCGTCTGGTCCAGTTGCAGTATCAGAGTTGAGGTTTGACAGAAACTTCTCCACCTTGTCAGGAGAGAAGGACAGAGTCCAGGAGCAGTTGGGTTCGACTGGGAAAGGTGGGAACAGAGAGAGATGGGTTTGGGACACAAGATTTTGAAGCAAACACAGAGTTGAGGCATTCGGCTTTGTCACGTGCGGTGTCAACTGTGTAGCCATTTGAGGTAAGGGAGGGGATGGAGGGGGAACAAACACCAGAAATGGATTTGACCAGACGCCACCAGGATTTGGAGGAAGGAGACAGGTTTGAGAGTTCAATCTTGAGTGTGGAGAGATAGTGCTTCCTGGCACTCCTGAGGGTAGACACACTTGTTCCGAGCTTGGTGGAAGGAACTGAGATTGCCTTCAGTTGGATTTGCCTTCCAAGAGGCAAAGGCAAGTTGTTTCAGGGGAACTGCCTCTCCACAAGATTCAGTGTACCATGGACGGGAGGAAGGGTAAGACAACTGAAGACGAGATGGGATAAATCTGTGCATGAGAGAGAGCAGTTTGCTTTGGAAGAATTCCCAGGAAGAATTTATGTCAGAGGCAGTAGAGATGGGAGACCAGTCCAGATGATTGATGGCTGCTTGCAGACAGTGCCAGTCAGCCTGAGTGAAATGCCAGACTCGTCGGTGCTGAGGAGGCTCTCTGAGAATGGCCAGAGAGATGTCCACTTTAACAAACACATGATCAGAAGAACCGATTGGAGCAGAAGAAGAGCACCAGACATTTTCAGGGAAGTTAGTCATAACCAAGTCCAGAAGAGAAGATGCTCCGGTGACTGAGATTCGGGTCAGGAAATTGACAGATTGTGTCAGTCCCAATGAGTCACAGAAGTCCTTTGCTGAGGTGCCATGGCTGGTGAGAGATGAACCCACACCCAGCCAGCTGGCATGATGACAGTTGAAGTCGCCACATATGAGGAAGAGAGAGTTTGGATGAGTTCATAGAAGTTGGTCTATGTTGTCCGACAGCGAAATGTAAATGGAGTCATCACTGTTTGGAGGATGGTACAGAACACATATGAACAAAAGGTGGGAGCGGAGAGGAAGCCGTAGTCAGAGGTACTCCTGGGGGTGGGGTGGAGAGAGGGCAGTGCAAGGAGCGTGAGGAAGAGGGTTTTTGATAAAGATAGCCACCCCACCACCAGGACGAGGCTCAGGTCTATCATACCGGAGGAGGGAGTAACCAGGAAGAGATATTAAGGAATCAGAGACATCTTGAAGGAGGAAAGTTTCTGTTAAGCAGATCAAGTCTGGATTGTCAGAAGCAACCTGAATGGAGAGATCAATCAGGTTTGAGCGAAGGCCCTGGATGTTTGAGGTCCATACCGTTAATGAGGAGAGAGGGGGAGCATCGGGTGCAGGACAGGGGAGGGGAGGGGTAGGGTCAGATGAAGGATGAGAGGGGGAGGTAGGAAGAGCAGTTGATAGTGTGGCAGAGATTACAGAAGAGTTACAAGAAAGGGAAGGATGAGGAGGATGAACGGTTTGATGGTGATGGGATGAGGCACAGTGAGGGGTTGTTTGAGGGGGAGCAGAGGAAGGTCGAAGGTTGGGGGAGGTGGAGGTATGAGATAGAAGGGAGACGAAGTGGGGAGGAGGCAGCTTTGAGAAGGAGGTGGGAGGAGGGAGAATTTGGGAGGGATGATAGGGGGGTAGATTTGAAGGGGAGGGGTTGGGGGGAGTTTTGAATGGGAGGGGCAAGGGGGGAGTTTAGGAGGGGAAGGGCAAGGGGGGAGTTTAGGAGGAGAGGGGCAAGGGGAGAGTTTAGGAGGGGAGGGGAAAGGGGGGAGATTTGGAGGGGAGGGGCAAGGGGGGAGATTTGGAGGGGAGCGGCAAGGGGGAAGTTTAGGAGGGGAGGGGCAAGGGGGGAGATTTAGAGGGCAGGGGCAAGGGGGACGTTTAGAAAGTGGATGATTAAGGAAAGATGAACATTTATAACAAATTGGGTTTGTTGTGATTTTCAAGTTAGTGATCCGTTTAAGAACGATGGAGGAGGGGTGGAATGAAAGAGAATTTAGAGCATGTCGTGAGAAAGAATTATAAGAGATTGAATATTTTTTTGAAATGGAATGAGTTGAAGAGGAAATTGAAAGGAGCCTTTTAAATAGGAGGAAAAACAGCGTGTTGTAATAAACCACTGAATAAAACACTGCAGGGGAAAGTTTAAACACATTTAAACAGAACCGTGAAGAACAATCTTATAATCACAAAAATACCAACGGGGAGAGGGAGCCGAGGGGACACTACGAGTCACTTGAACAGGGCAGAAGGTGGAAGGCAAGGGGATAATGGGGGCGGGGTGGGACAGCGCACATGGACAGAGTCGCACGATGGAACAAAAGCACACGAGAAAGGGAAATACTTTTTTTTTGTTTTCTTTTTTGTACACCGCTCCTTTCCTATGCCATCTCCAGGCATTGCAAATCGTCATTGCCGGGCACCAAAGGGGGCTCGGCAGTGACGCACGCTGAAAGAGAGTACTCAGTTTTCACTCTGGTTTCTTGTTTGTTTGTTTTCTTTCTTGGTTGTCCGGACGATATCTCAGCCATCCTTTGAGCTAGGAAGCTGAAATTTCGGCACAGTCGTGAGCAAGTCCTTTGTCAAATACGGTATTTTTTGTTTTTTGAATAATCAATTAATTGAGGAGTTATTTAATTATTAGCGTTTAATTAAGTACTTATTTAATTAATTAAATTTCATTTCTCTTCTGACCATTATTAACTCAGGCACCTTTTGAGTTAGGAAGCTGATATTTGGACATGCCAATGACCAGGTGATTTGGCTGCAAAGGATATTTTTGATTTATTAATTAATCAATTAATCGATTAATTATTTAATTATTCGATTAATGACCCAAAAAAATTTTTTTTTTAAGTTACAGATTCTGATGAAATAGTGGTAGTTTATGTGTTCTCTGACCAAATTGATTACCAATTTAATTTTTTTATGATTATTATTTATTTATTTTCATTATTAATCATTTATTTATTTTCTTTCTCATTTGGCCAATATCTCAGGCACCTTTTGAGCTGGGAAGCTAATATTTGGACATAAGTGACCAAGTGATGTGGCTATCAAGGATATTTTTGATTTATTGATTAATCATTTCATCTATTAATTATTTATTGATTAATCGATTAATTATTTATTGAGTAATCAATTAATTATTTAATTTTTTATAAATGACTTATTTAATTAAATTTCTAAAAGATACATCTTCGGATGAAGCACTAGTGGTTTAGTTATGCGATTAGCCAATTGATTATGAAAATATTTTGTGATAATCTTTTATTGATTTTAATTATACAATTAATCAATCAATTAGTGTACACCTCTCCCTCCCAATGCAGCCTTAATGAGCTGCACTGCGGTATTGCCGGGCGCCGGAGGCGCCCCGGCAATGCCGCGCTGCAGCATATTTAATTATTTGGCATGGGGCGGTGTACTTTGAATGTATGTGTACTTGTTTTGTTTTTTTTGGGGTGTGGGGGGTCGGGGGGGAGGTGGGTGGTTACAATGTTAGACAAAGAGTAGATGTTTGGTGAAGTTTGGGGGAGAAGGGAAAATCAAAAAACCTAGCAAAACAGCAAAGGGAGGAACAACCTTCGATGGGGGAAGCCTGAGGCTGCAAGGCCTCGCTCGCGACGCGGCAAACAAACGATTAATTTATGAAAGATAAACACCGAGAAACTTCCAAGGGGCACACTATATGTTCACACACCGAAGGATAAATACAGTTTCGACAAAATACAATTGTGAACAGACTTAACTTTGAAAACGTGGAGACCGTGTGGAGCTTCGAAAATCCCTGCTGTCGTCTCCAAGATGTCGCTAGATCTCAATTTATTAATGCATATGAGGATGTATGGGAGAGTATGAGAATATAATATAATGTATGAGAATATAATGTATGAGAATTTAATTAATGCGTGCACTAAAGGGCCTAACTAAGTGTCTACAGGTGTGCATTGCCGTAAGGGACAAAGGTTTGATGACCAGGTTGGACACACAGGGGTGTTATACTTAATCCCTATACTATCTAACACTCGAACATCCTGGTATGTTCACAAGCAGACATCTTAACCCGACAAACCGGACTAACAGAACTTATTACAGATAGATTCCCTATCGCGACAGTCGAATACCTACCTACACAGATCTATCTGGCTCTAGATATTGCTTTACCCCCAGACATAACAATATATATATATATATATATATATATATATATATATATATATATATATATATATATATATATATATATATGTATATATGTATGTATATATGTGTATATATATATATATATATATATATATATATATATATATATATATATATATATATATATTATATTTATATATATATTTATATATATATATATATATATATATATATATATATATATTATATACATACACTGAAGCTCGTGCTTGCTCGCATATACATATATATATATATATATATATATTGTTACCGACGCGGCTTAGATGTTATTTACCGAGCGGTGGTATTGCCGCGACCTAACAGTTGCCCCGATTCTTCCCCAACTCACCCGATTCCACCCGACGTTGACCAAATCGCGCTACGCTAGATCAATTGAGGAAAGGACACACGGCTGGATTAAAAAGGACACGACACCAGGGATACGGTTCTCAAGGCCCCCGGAGGAGGTTATATTATGGCGGAAGGTTAGATTACAACTACAAGAGGGACATCATAGAAAGACAGGCACTTAGACACACTTATATTAACCCCAACAGACGACAGATAAATGGGACAAAAGGCTGACTCACACGGGGATTGATGGCAAGGAAAGCGGGTATTCGATGGCCAGCACAAGGTGCACCTTGTGCTCAGGGACAGGATAGCGCGGCCCAAAAGATGCAGGAGGTCTCTCAGCGCTCGGAGGTGGCTCTCTTGTCTTCTCAAGCTCGGGGCGCATCTCACGTCACGTCCGGTACGTGGCCGCGTATATCCGGCGGGGAGTGACACGCCCTCGGCTCGTTAGCTCCGCCCCAGATGGAATCGGCACGTTGCTTCTCATTGGGTGCGTGCTGGGGGGGGGGGTTACCGGCTCCGCCCTTGACGAGGGGCTGACAAGGAGCCCCTTCGTGGTAACCCCGTCGGAGCGCATCGTCAATGGCGGCTAACCGAGCCAGTGTGAGGACGCACACTCCTCCGCGCAGCGCCGTTGTTGTAGTTGTAGTTGTAGTTGTAGTTGTTGTTGTTGTTGTTGTTTGGGGAAGAAGACGGGAGGAGGCATGGGAAGGTCCTAAACTCACTACTGGTGCCATATAATCACATTCTGGTGCAACGAAGAGTCGGAATTAATGGAAACGAGTCCTTAACTGACATAGACTAAGAATAACTAGCAAGATGTCCGAAAGTTGTCTACGTGTGATGCGGTGGACCTGGGCACGACATTTAATGGGGGAAAAAGGGGAAGGTCGGTTCTACAGAGTGTTGTTTACAGACAATGGGACTAGGGAATGGGGGATTGGGGATAGTTGGGGAGTATTGGGGAAATAGGGGAATATTTACAAGCGGATATGGAGGCCAAATTCCATATTCGCAACATTGCACCCTTCTCTACCCTCGGGGCGTCCCGACCCGATACATTTTTACCTATTTTAGTGTGGCACTCAGATGTAGTTCCCTCTACTATTAACTCTACCCTGAGTGCGACAGTTTTACAGATATTCACAAATGAGTAAATATGTCCCCCTGCGACGTTGCACCCTTCTCCTCTCAGAAACACACCCACAGGATAACCGAATCCGGAAAGAATTCGCAAACTAAACATACAGCCGGTAGGGAGCATTATTTACAAGACTACGCTGATATTTACACTACGATCCAGGACCTGTTTTTGGAGGAACACATGCAGATGTTATGCATAGAGAGAGCACGCATGCCAGCATCGATACACCAACCCACGAGTGTTCTGTGGCCTACGGCCTTTAATAATGTGCAGAGCACCCCTTCCCAGCACGAAAAGCACCACCCCCTCACACAGTGAGCACCATCCGGTGCACCAATAAAGTGTTTACAAATCACCGGTGGTGTCGCAGCCGGCCGATGTTCTGCCGCTGGTCTTGCCTTCGTGTGGTGCACTTGGCCTTCTTACTTCTTTCAAAAATAAAGAAAGGCGCCAACCGCGTCCATTTCTTTATTGTGGCCTTCAGGGGGCCAACTGTTAGTGGTTCACCTTGTATGGCATCGGTGCCACGTTGACCCATAGGTCCATCCACGGGTGGTGCTTGGCCGCAAAAGAACTGCGGTCCATTGTGGGTGGCCACAAACATTGCGGTCCATATGGTGTATCGATCCAAGCAGCAAGCAGCGAAAGTGCAGGCCCACAACTGCGAAGCCAGCACCTCTCTCTCCTCTCTCTCTCTGCCCCAAAGCCAGATCCTCGGAGGTGGGAGACAAAAGAAGCAGACAAGTGAGTAAGGTGGTAAGGGCGCAAAAGTGCACGCAATGTAAGGTAATGCACACTGGGGGCACATGGGAACCAGGTGAGCCAGGTACGTTCCTACCGTACGCCCCCCCCCCCCACCAGGTAACCTACATGGCCCCTCCCTTACCCCTTACTGCATCCACAAAACACAACACTACCCATAAACATCTACTTTACCAATCAACAAACATCCCTACTGTCTTCCCCGTTCCTCCCCTAAACCAAATTCGTCTTCTCTCCCTCCTAACCAATCAAATTTGCCATTTTCAACTCTCATCAAAATTTGCCATCTCCAACTGAACACCAAAATTTGCCATCACCAATTCATCATCAGTCCCTCCTAGGGAGGGAGAGATGGAATCACCCCAATGTCTCATCCACGTCGTGATGCGTCTCACAAATCCACAGCAATCTCATTTCCTGCAACAAAACAAAGAAAACACAGGTGTGGAGTCATCATCATCACCACAGGTAAGTGGCTGCGTATGGTGCGACAGGTTCATCAATCCTATCTATTTCCTAAATGACTTTAACAACTTTACACTACCCGGGGTCTTTCTCCGGCCAAACCATTGGCCCTCTTACACTATGGGTTCTAAAAACCAATTCCCATTGGCCAAACTGTGGTGCTTTTCAATTTGGGGTCTCACTCCCCCGATTCATCTCCCGGTGCCCTCGCACAATTTCTGGGCTGTGGCGTGTACCTCTCCCAGCGGGTCTACCCACCTGCACACCTCCACCACTGCAGTTGCCTCCGAGCTTACCTGCTCCTTACCCTAACCTAACTACCTGGGGAGGGCCCTCTGGCGCTCTCCCCACTCGGTGCCCTCTCTGGCACTGGGCTGCCCGATCCACACCCGGGATCCTCAGGCACCCACTCACAACTACCGGCTCCCAGAGCCCACCTGCGGCCTCACCTGGCCGACATCCTCACAGTGGTGGAGTGCCCAACCAACTACACACACTAACAGGCTACACGCCCAGCCATTTCCACAACACTAATGCACCCATTCACAACACCATTCTGCAACCGCACCACAAATGCCAATATCCAACCACAATTTACCTATACCCTCTACCTAACACTTACACTACCCGCCCCGGGTACTCGTGAAAGGGGTCCACTCTTCCCCCATCCACACCTTCGCACCATGCACACCACTCCGTACCACTTACTCCAACTCTCTCCACACACCTGTACTTGCACACCTGTGCTCTCACACCTGGTGCCACCTGCACCCTTCTCTCCCCAAGCGCATTCGCGCTGATCCACACACTCACTACTCATACACTGCTCCACACACCTGTCCAGTTGCACACCTGTGCAATCACACCTGTTCAATTCTCAACCAGCATCATCTCATCTAACTACTCCCCTCTGAAACTTGCGCTTCCCAGTCGTCCCTTTAAACTATTGCGCTCCCTCGTCATTATCATCCACACTAATCTACCTGCGTCCCCACTACAGGTATCAGTCACTAACTAAACTTAACGTTACCTAAGGTCATCTTCTCTAGATCCCTATCCATATCCTAACCCACCCGGGCTAGTTTTCACTGCCATACACCCCATAATCTATTGCTCCTTTGCCCCACACATGGGAAGGGTGGCAGGGATGCCATCCCACCACATCGGGGGTCTCTCACTACCAATTTTGCACATCAAATTTCAACAAATCAAAAATTTGCCAATCACTGCCCATCATCTGCCAATCACTACTGCCAATCCTTTGCCAATCATCAAATTTTGTTTTTCTCTAATTTTGGGGCCAAAACACTAACCTCATCACCCAGTCTACTCACTAATGCCTCTCGGTGCGCCAATTCCTGTCCAAAGCCCGGCTTCGTAAAGCCGAGCAATGAATGCTGGTTGTTTTGTGCCGGCGGCTGGATGCGTCCGGCATTCGGGGCAGGGACGGGGGCTTACCCGGGCCGAGATCCCACGCACCACCTCGGCGTGGAGCCATCCAATGTCCCGATCTCGACCTGCCGGCACGTCTCCACAAAACGTGGTCGCCATGACGACCCTTCCTATCCAGCTGCCCGCTCCACCTAGTGGAGCCTGGACGCGGCCGTTCAAAGCGAGGCCCGGCACGCACCGAGGGCCCGCTTCGGCTAAAAGTCGA
Source organism: Myxine glutinosa (assembly GCF_964187855.1). NCBI lineage: Eukaryota > Metazoa > Chordata > Myxini > Myxiniformes > Myxinidae > Myxine > Myxine glutinosa. The sequence continues at coordinate 20,984,654 of NC_136269.1, forward strand.
CCTAACCTCTAACCTGGTTACCGTCGATGCTTCACCTGGATTCTTACATGCATATGCTACCCCTTGCTTGCTCATACCTTTCCTTACACACCCAGGTACCCTCATTCCACTCACAGCCTTGGTCACACACCTGACCACCGAACACTTTGGCACACATTCGTTGGTCGCACACCTCACCAACACACCTCTTCGCGCCCCCTCCTCTGTCACCTCCTCTGTGACAATCACAGGTGTGCTCTCATTTGCACACCCAACCACGTGCCTTACTACCAATTCCAGCGTGCATTCCCACTCACGCTCTACCATTCCAGGTGTGCTTCCTTTCTCACCTGTCACAACCAACTCATGCTCCCTGTCACTCTCACTACTCTCACCTCCATTCTTGACAGCGCACTCACCCTTACTCTTGACAGCGCACTCTTTCCTCATGCACCTGTCCGTCACACACCTTCCTCGCGCACACTCTCCCGTTACACCCTCTGTAACACTCACCACAGGTGTGCATTCTTCCTTGCCTTTGACAGCGCACTCTTTCCCCATGCACCTGTCCGTCACACACCTTTCTCGCGCACACTCTCCCGTCACACCCTCTGTAACACTTACCACACCGCGCTTCCATGTGCCCCCTCGCACACGCGCTACGACCGACTCACTCTCGCCAGCACCCTCACTCCTTGGCACGCACTTTTTCCTCACACACCCCAGAGTCGGACTTTCTCGCACACCTCCTTTTTCGCACACCAGACCTGTCGCACACTTCACCAACGGCCTCTCACGAACACCCGGGTCCATCTCGACCCCCAAGCTTCTTAAATCACCTGGCGCATCATACGCACGACCATATTGGTCACCACTTACACCGGGTCCTCTTCCTCTTCGCTTCTCCTCCATCACCTGCGAATCCCTCATCCGGTTAATGAGCACATCATCACGATCCAAACACAGACTTTGGACCAATTCTTTTACTTCCTCCTTTATCTCTTTCTTATCCTCTCTCCGTCGCTTCTTAATTTCGCTCATCCCTTCTTCCACTTCTTCTAATTTCTGCTTCACCTCCTTCATCTCTTCGTGCGCCCCTTTAAGTTCTTCCTCTAACTCCACTTTATTTTTTTCTATGTGCTCCCGCACCTCCCGTTCTTTAACCTCCATCACCTCTACCACCTTGTCCATTTTCCTCGTCAGGTCCTCATGTACCGTCTGACACTCTTTTTTAATTACCCCTACGTCCTTTTTCATCTCCTTCTGTGTCGATTTTAAACCCTCTATTACCGCTGTGTTCTTCTTTACCTGGTCCCCCAACTCCTTTTGTCCCACTGTCAGTTGCTCTACTCCCAGCGTCAACTCCTCTATACCCCCTTGCAGTTTTACAGTCCCCTTTCTCACCTCCTTCTCCATGCGCTCCTTACAGTGCCTCACCTCCTCGCGCACTCCTCCGACCTCCTCACTCACTCCTCTTCTGATCTCCTCTCCCATCACTTGCATCTCCTGCCCAGATGCCACCCTCATCTGCTCCATTTCCTCCCTGTGAGCATCCAGTTTAGTTTCTACCCCCATTCTGACCCCCTCTATCTGCTGCCCCATTTGGTTAACTTCCCTTTCCGCTTGGTCCCTCATGTCCCTCAATTTGCCTTCCATGGTGTTTTCTAACCCCTCTAACCCTTTTTGCATCCCTTCCATTTGATTCGCTTGAGCGGCCATTCTGTTTTCTACCCCCGTTAACCCCTCCTGTATTTCCCCTAATCTATTGTCCAATTTCCCAAATTTCTCGTCTAATCCCTTAAAATTATTGTCTAACCCCTCACTGGTACCCCTCGCTTCGTCCCTCATTACCCCCATTTGGTTTCCCATTACCCCCATTTGGCCCTCCAATCGCTCACTATCAGCCCTCATTTGCTCACTCTGAGCATCCATCCGGTTCCCCATTACCCCCATTTGGTTTCCCATTACCCCCATTTGGCCCTCCAATCGCTCACCCATTTGTTCCATAAAGGCCCTCATTTGCAGAGGAAAAGGTTCGAATCTACCAGGGGCGCTGCCACGGTCGCGGGCGTGGACGCCGTGGCCACCTCGTGCGTGACAACGCTATTTTGCGACCCTGCCGCCCTCACTGCTTCGCTCTCCTCGCGTCCCTCAATTTGGTCCTGGACCGACCCTGCCTCACTCTCCCCGACCGGACCCCAGCTGTCTTGGTCTGCCATAGCGCGACTTTCAAAATTCGGGTTTTTATTTCCGTATAACAAAATCAAATTTCGCCGTTATAATTTCGCGCGGGAAACGCGCTCCGAATCGATTCTACTACAAATTTGGGCCTAATAAATTTAGTCCCGGGTTCGAATTCCACTCCTCGACACCAATTGTTACCGACGCGGCTTAGATGTTATTTACCGAGCGGTGGTATTGCCGCGACCTAACAGTTGCCCCGATTCTTCCCCAACTCACCCGATTCCACCCGACGTTGACCAAATCGCGCTACGCTAGATCAATTGAGGAAAGGACACACGGCTGGATTAAAAAGGACACGACACCAGGGATACGGTTCTCAAGGCCCCCGGAGGAGGTTATATCATGGCGGAAGGTTAGATTACAACTACAAGAGGGACATCATAGAAAGACAGGCACTTAGACACACTTATATTAACCCCAACAGACGACAGATAAACGGGACAAAAGGCTGACTCACACGGGGATTGATGGCAAGGAAAGCGGGTATTCGATGGCCAGCACAAGGTGCACCTTGTGCTCAGGGACAGGATAGCGCGGCCCAAAAGATGCAGGAGGTCTCTCAGCGCTCGGAGGTGGCTCTCTTGTCTTATCAAGCTCGGGGCGCATCTCACGTCACGTCCGGTACGTGGCCGCGTATATCCGGCGGGGAGTGACACGCCCTCGGCTCGTTAGCTCCGCCCCAGATGGAATCGGCACGTTGCTTCTCATTGGGTGCGTGCTGGGGGGGGGGTTACCGGCTCCGCCCTTGACGAGGGGCTGACAAGGAGCCCCTTCGTGGTAACCCCGTCGGAGCGCATCGTCAATGGCGGCTAACCGAGCCGGTGTGAGGACGCACACTCCTCCGCGCAGCGCCGTTGTTGTAGTTGTAGTTGTAGTTGTAGTTGTTGTTGTTGTTGTTGTTGTTTGGGGAAGAAGACGGGAGGAGGCATGGGAAGGTCCTAAACTCACTACTGGTGCCATATAATCACATTCTGGTGCAACGAAGAGTCGGAATTAATGGAAACGAGTCCTTAACTGACATAGACTAAGAATAACTAGCAAGATGTCCGAAAGTTGTCTACGTGTGATGCGGTGGACCTGGGCACGACATTTAATGGGGGAAAAAGGGGAAGGTCGGTTCTACAGAGTGTTGTTTACAGACAATGGGACTAGGGAATGGGGGATTGGGGATAGTTGGGGAGTATTGGGGAAATAGGGGAATATTTACAAGCGGATATGGAGGCCAAATTCCATATTCGCAACAATATATATATATATATATATATATATATATATATATATATATATATATATATATATATATATATATATATATATATATATATATATATATATATATATATATATACATACATATACATATATACTGAAACGCAAAATAAACTTACCACCTTTGAAACCTTTAAATATCAACAATAACACTGCGTATAGTAAATGTGTGAACTTATTTGTGGACAATAGTATCCTCACTGTCAGACAAAACGGTCACGGATGGTCACTTGAACCTTCAATGGTCACTTCATAGCACAGCTGTTGAACAGCCGTTTTGACTGTCAGTGATTAGCCAAGGGGTACGGGATGATTTTAATGAGCTGCACGTGATGTCTTGATATTGGCTTTAAAAAGGCCAGTGCAAAATGGGCATTTCAATCAACATGCCACGATTGTCAAGGGATCAACAGCAGCGTGCCCTGGGCATGCTGCAAGGCGGACTGAGCTACCGTGAGGTGGCACGTCGTCTTGGCTGTTCACACCAGACGATATCGGCCCTGGTGGACAAAGACACCCTCCACAACTCTGCAGATGACAGACCTCCATCAGGGAGGCCAAGAGTCACCACTGCAAGGCAGGACAGGCAGATGGTCCGAAGTCACCTGCGGGATCGATTCCGTCCAGCATCCCGCACTGCGGCAGAAACTCCGGGGCGTGCAAACCCACGGATCTCCAATAATACTGCACGAAGACGACTGCATGACTATGGTCTGACTGCCAGAAGACCATACAGAGGCCCCGTGATGACGGCTGCCCATCGCCGCAACCGACAGAGATGGTGCCAGCAGCATCAGCGGTGGACCTTGGCGCAGTGGAACGAGGTCGCTTTCAGCGATGAGTCAAGGTTCTGTGTGGACAGTCCTGATGGGTGTGAGCGTGTCTGGAGAAGAACTGGCGAGTGATATGCCGATTGTTGCGTGCGTCAAGCCAACAGGTGGGGTGGCCCAAGTGTGATGGTGTGGGCCGCCATGTCAGGCCGGTACAGGACGCCACTGGTGGTTGTGGATGGGAATCTTAACGCCCAGCGGTATGTGGATAACATCCTGCGACCTCATCTGCTGCCATTCCTGCTAGACCACCCAGAACTGAGAACCTTTCAGCATGACAACGCTCGTCCCCATGCTGCTCGCTTTACCACTGCATTTCTCCAAGGCGAGAACATCAACACCATGCAGTGGCCTGCGCTCTCCCCTGACCTGAATCCCATAGAGCACCTGTGGGATGAGCTTGGGAGACGCGTAGTTGGCAGGGCCAGGACACGATGGAGGCTTCAGACATTCTTGACCTGCTTGACCTGCTTGACCTGCTTGACCTGCTTCAGACATTGAGGACTGAGTGGGACAGAATCCAGCAGCAATCCATCCAAAGACTGGTAGGCAGTATACGCCGACGATGCACTGCCTGTATCCAAAACAATGGTGGCCACACACGCTCTTGAAAGGGGACTGACATTGCACCCTGTGCTGTTCTGTACTGTAGAACAAACTGATGAGATGGTGTATCTTGGTCAAAAACTTGACATGTCATCAATAAAATGCCAATGTTTCAATTAGCAATTGTTGGTTTGTTTTATTTTGAACTGTTACAATTTTATTACATTTCAAACAAGTGATAAGTTTCTTTTGCGTTTTCGGTCTTTTTGAAGTTGGTCAAAATGGTCAAATATTTTGGTCAAAATGCCCATTTTGCACTGGCCTTTTTAAAGCCAATATCAAGACATCACGTGCAGCTCATTAAAATCATCCCGTACCCCTTGGCTAATCACTGACAGTCAAAACGGCTGTTCAACAGCTGTGCTATGAAGTGACCATTGAAGGTTCAAGTGACCATCCATGACCGTTTTGTCTGACAGTGAGGACACTATTGTCCACAAATAAGTTCACACATTTACTACACGCAGTGTTATTGTTGATATTTAAAGGTTTCAAAGGTGGTAAGTTTATTTTGCGTTTCAGTATATATATATATATATATATATATATATATATATATATATATATATATATATATATATATATATATATATATATATATATATATATATATATATATATATACAGTATATGTATATATATATATATATACATATATATATATATATATATATATATATATATATATATATATATATATATATATATATATATATGAAGCTGAAGGCCGTTCTAGAAAAATTAAAAAAAGAGGAACCCTTTCATTATTGTGCTGGTTGAAGGAACTTAACAATGTGAGGCTATATAAGGAATGTCTAGAGTTATAATTAGTATGCATCTGACACTTACATGAAAGTAAAGAGTAAAAATTACTTTAACTACTTATTGATTGATTCAAAACATTTGATTAGGTAAATCTCGGTTGCACGGGTTAGGGTTAGGGTTATCTATTTGTGAGGGGCACTTAATCAAAAAATCGTGCACTTTTTGAAAAATCAAAAAATCTAGTTTTGAGGTTTCGCCTGGAGTTACGTTCAGCGATATGATTTCAAATTCTGCCTGGAGATGAGTTCAATTGCCACCCTATCCAAGATGGCGGCCAAATCCAATATGGCCACCACGTGGCAAAGGCATCATCATAACGTGTGTACTAAAAGTAGTAGAATCACAAACAAAACGTGTAAATAGGTGTTTTTGTGGGTGAGGAGTTCAGACCTAATGTCATTTTGGCGATTATAGGTCAGGGTCATGTGTCAGGGTCAAGGTCGGTATTTGCCTAATATTGGTCTATTACCATGCCGCGTGGTCTAAAAGTGGTAGAATCTCAAATAAAACATCTAAACGGGTTTTCGAGGGTGACGAGTCTGTTCTTGAGGTCATTTTGGTGATTTAAGGTCAAGGTCAAGGTTGGTATTTACCTAATATTGGATTATTATCATACCACACCGACTAAAAGTGGTAGAATCTCAAATAATACATCGAAACGGGTTTTCAAGAGTGACGACTCAGTTTTTTTGTCATTTTTGGCGACTTGAGGTCAAGGTCAAGGTTGGTATTTACCTTATCACAAATCACAATCACAAATATATTTCCAAGTCATGAAAGAAATGCTTTTTATTGAACTTCATAGTATCAGAGAAGTCGATTTCGATTTGATAACACAACATTATTATTCACATATCAACATTCATATGTCTTCTTAACCACTTGGAATGGACAACATCGAGAATATTCCTCAATTATAGCGACACGAGATTGCAGCTTGTGACTTTGGATAATTTTTTTCTGTGACGCCAGGGAACTTCCATGGGATCTTTGCCTCATGATTTTCGGTTAACATGTCTCCTCGGTATACATTTGGACGTGATTGAATACAGTAATTGTTGAAAACAATCGATGAAAATGGCCATGACCTTCACCCGTATCACGTGACCTTGACCTTGACCTTGAAACCCCTTTCAAACGATTTTGAATGTTTATTAGTTATTACACTTTGGAACGATACCAAGATCATCAAAATCAGCCAAAAATTAGCCGAGATATGGTCATTCCTGAGTTTCCCCATGCCCTTCGTCACATTGGTATGTCATCGTCACATTGGCTGCTGTCTTGTATTAATGTGACAAATTTCAGCAATCAGCTGCTTGATAAGGGTGGAGTAGCAAAAATAGCAAAAAGTTAACGGATGGATGGACGAGAGCATAGACAGACATCCGGACATCCCGATCCATTTTACAAGTTCATCTCTTCGAGAGTCTAGATGTCATCTTACTATAATTCACCAAATGTCTGTCCGTCTGTCTGTCCGTTCGAAGGTACCGCAAAATCGGCTGAACCGATCACATCGATATTTTGGGTGGGTAATCCTGTCATCTTGTGGTGAGGCTGTTGCCCAGAAACAACTTACTTCCGTCTCCTGGAAAGCAAATCCAACGGAAGGAAATCTCATTTCCTTTCACAAAGCCCAAAACAAGTGTGTGTCCACCCTCAGGAGAGCCAGGAAACTATATCTCTCCGTTCTCAAGACCGAACTCTCTTATCTGTCTCCCTCTTCCAAATCCTGGTGGCGTCTGGTCAAATCTGTTTCTGATGTTTGTTCCCCCTCCATCCCCTCCCTCACCTCAAACGGCGACACGGCTGACTCCGCACGTGAAAAAGCTGAATGCCTCAACTCTGTGTTTGCCTCTAAATCTTGTGTCCCAAACCCATCCCTCTCTGTACCCACCGTACCCAGTCGTACCCAGCTGCTCCTGGACTCTGTGTCCTTTCCTCCTGACAAGGTGGAAAAGTTTCTGTCAACCCTTGACTCTGATTCTGCAACTGGACCTGACGGCATCAGCCCACAGGTCCTAAAATCCTGTTCTTCCGCTCTTTCACTCCCTCTCTCTGTTCTCTTCACCCTCTCATTTGCTCAAGGTCATCTGCCATCTGCTTGGAAATCAGCCAACATGACCGCTTTGCACAAAAAAGGTGCAAAAACAGATCCTAGCAACTACAGACCAATCAGCCTTCTCCCAATTATCAGCAAAGTCATGGAATCCATCATTGCTTCAGATATGAAATCTTTCCTCTTCTCCAATGGCTTGATCTCTGACCATCAATTTGGTTTCAGACCTGGTCACTCTACTCTGGACATGCTGTTTCTGCTTTCTCAACAATGAATGGAGGTCCTCAACGCCAAACAGGAAATTAGAGCTGTCTGCCTTGACATTTCACGTGCCTTCGATACGGTCGGGCACCCCGCTCTGCTCACCAAACTCTCCTCCTTTGGTATCCATGGAAATCTCCACGCATGGCTGGCGGACTTCCTCTCTAGTCGTAGTCAACGTGTGGCCCTGAATGGGTTTCTTTCATCTCCTCTTCCTGTTCAGGCTGGAGTTCTCCAAGGCAGTGTTCTGGGCCCTGTGCTTTTTCTGGTCTTCATCAATGATCTCTCTGACTCTCTTGAAAATCCTCTCTATCTCTTTGCTGACGACTCTACTCTCTGTCGCTCCATTCCTCATCCCTCAGATTGGCAGTCTGCAGCCTCCTCACTCTCTGCAGACCTGGACAAAATCACAGACTGGGCAAACAAGTGGAACATGTCTTTCAATCCTGACAAATCTCACACTCTTACGATGTCTCTCTGAAAAGACCGACTGGACAACCCTCCCATCCACTTTCTGAATAATCCTCTCCAAGAAGTTCTGTCACTCAAGCTTTTGGGTCTCACTATCTGCCATGATCTTTCCTGGGAAAACCACATTTCAAATCTGGCCTCCAAAGCCAGTCGCCGACTGGGCATCCTCTGTCGTGCGAAGTCCTTCCTTGGTACACCTGAGCTCCTCACCACTTACAAGGCTTTCATCCGCAGCTCTATGGAATACTGCTCTCCCCTCTGGTCTGGTGCTCCTGCCTCACACCTAGCTCGTCTTCACGCTGTTGAAACCAAAGCGTTCAGAATCATTGGAATCTCCCGCGATGAAGCTAACTCCAAGGGCCTTTCACTCGCTCACCGCAGGCAGGTTGGTGGTCTTTCCGTCATCTACCGACTCCTCTCTGGCCTTGCCCCCCCAGCTCTCTCTGGGCTCTGTCCCCCAAATATTCCTACAGGTCGCACAAGATCTGCCTGCAACCCTCTTATGGTTAACCTGCCAAAATGAAAGACTTTCTGCTCACCTTCACTCCTTCATTCCTCTTTTCTCCCACCTCTGGAACAAACTCCCTCACTCTCTTCAATCCCACTCCGCCTTCCAGGTCTTTAAAACAGCTGTTCACCACCATCTCTTATCTTCCCCCATCCAAAACCTTGATCTTTTCTACCCCCGCTAATTTCACCCCAATTCCACTTTTTTGAAATACCAACTTCTGTCCTGGAAGTCCTTGGTGTCCTTGTGTTTTATACTTCTCTCTCCCCCCCCTTCCCACGCCTCCTCCACCCAAGCCCTCTCCCTCCCACACTTCTCCCTGCTCTCAAATGTTGTGTTTGTGTGCTTCCCCTTCTCTCCCCATCTTGTCTTCCACTCCCTCTTTTTATATATTTTGTTTGTCTGGTTGATTTGTTTGTGAAATAAATGTTAGCTCTTTCACGAGCCTCGATTCAGTATACAAAAAAAAAAGAAAGAAAAAAAAAAGGCTATTTAGTTTTTCCAATTTCAGCTTTGGTCTCCAGCATTCTCAGATTTGGTCTCCCGCATAACATTCGCGTTCGCATAACGTTCATTGTGACGATGTTTTCATTGTGACGATGTTGTTTTCCTGTGTGCCGCACAAACGGCTGCACCGATCGCTGCACGGCTGCACCGATCGGACTCGGTGACCTCGGACATAGACCTTTTTCCCTTCGCCCCGGGTTGAACACGGACTTCGGGTTCCGGACCCCGGGACCCCGGGAACCGGGTTCGGTTCGGGACCCGGACTTCGGGACACGGGTTGAATCCCTGCTTGAGAGAATTCCAACCCCCTCCCCGCCATCACGGCCGTCTCTCCAACTCACAATCCCACGAGATATGCGGAAAGGACGACCCAAAACCAATATAAACATCATTAAACATCATTCATATATAAACATCATTAAAAGTAAATAATGACCTCGGCCAAAGTTCAAACGACGTTCAACCTCTACATGAGAGAATTCCACATAGCTATTTGGGCGGTGTATATGCTAACAGATCGCTGTCTCCATCGATCTTGCCAAGGCCGTAACACCTATCGGCTCAAAATCCTTTTAACTGTTGATTTGGTAGTTTTTACAATTGTTACGGATTCGTCACTTCCGTTGTGGTGGTTTGCATCCACTGTAAATATTTCTGATTCCATGTATTATTATTGTTGTCATTTAAAGGGAACAGATATTTCTATTTTCAAAAGTTAAAAGTTAATGTTAAAAGAAACAGGAAACCGGATCGGGAAACCGGACGACGACGAGGAAGAAGAGAAAAGAGGGCGGGGCGAGTGAAGTCGGACAAGAAGCGAGTCGCTTCAAGGTCCGGGGCGAAGGTTGTCGAACGAAAGTTGCTAGTGAACTTTCGGGGTTCCTGGGAAAGGAATTCCTACGACATAGTTGTCATCGCTGTGACCGGTCAACCTGCGTGTCAGATTTTGCGATTGATTCAGGAGAGAATCATCGCCGTGCCGTGCGCCACGAGACCGGGTCGTCGGCCATTTTGGCTCGCGCAGGACTTGTGCTTCGCTCGCGGTTTCGTCTCTTTTCGACCATTTCACCGCATTCAGACATCGATCTGGGGCGTGTGTGTGACGTGGCTTTTTGAAGGTTAATTCGTCCATACCCGAGGGTGTGATCTCTCAGTCGCCTGTAGGGCGCCTTTGGATTTCCCAGTCGCCTTGAGGGCGCTTTTGTATACCTTCGGCTGTGTGAAGGTACTTGCCATCCGCACGAGATTCTGGTCTCAATTGGACCTCGTTCTGGCGATCGCTGGAGCACATCAACTTTGGCTTGGAGCCGGGAATAAGAGACATTGGGAATGTTCTTGGTTCACTCACTTGGAGCGCAGTGTGTTGTATATTACAAAGCTGATGGTACCATCATAGGATATTGATTGTACTTTTGATTCATATTATTGTTGTACTGTTATTCTTGTGTGATCTTAATACAATATTTGTTTGTGAGTAACAATTGGGGTTGCTTCTCCATTGATCTTTGACATACAGAATAACACATTTTTCTGCCGTGACTCCTCTCGGGGCTTGAAGGTACACCGTGACCAGGGGGGTCTGGGAGGAGCACGTAACAGAAATGAAGGAAACACGTATCGGAAGTACATACGACATCGGGAGTACTAACTGCACGCGTCTTCAGTATCAAGCTTAAATCTCTCATGGCGGATCTGAAGAGCGGAATGCTTGGCGAAGTGGTGGGCTACTTCGGCATGAAGGAGGATCAGAAACGTGGACTCCCACACTGCCACATTCTGCTGATACTTGCTCCCGCATGACGTTATTTTCCCGGGTGCCGCACAAACGGCTGCATCGATCGAGATTTAACGGATGTTTATATAAATCGTTTAAAAGAAAAAAAGCCTTCAATTTCTGATATTTAGCCTTTTCATTTGGGCCTCCCAATTGAAGCCCCGCCCATAGGGCGGGTACCGTTGCTAGTGACCTAAAATGTGCCATCATATGGTAAATGCATTTTTGTGAATTTCCCATGGAGGCAGCCATGTCTTTATAATTTGGGTCCCTGATTGGCTGTGAAACTTATTACGACATTGTGTTTCGCAGACACTTGATGCTCGTTTACAGAGGCCCTTTGGTGCAGAGATGAGTGTGTTGACCTTAAACCACGATCCTGATTTAGTGCGTTGACCAATCCTGATTTAGAGATTTGTAAACACTTATTACCCCACGGACGTGAAGCGAAAAGTGGGGTTCAGCAATTGGTTCCCTTTGGCCGCCTGTGTCCATAAACGTTAGTTTATTTTGGAGAAACAGATTAATTTCAATTGAATGTTATATTTTGAACACAAATCGGAAAACGAACCTGTAGTTTAGCAGTACTTTGGCTCTGAATTAGTCCCGATCGCACATGCGCAGGATCTGCCAGTCTGTACATCTGGGAGTCAAACAAAATTGAAAATAATTTCAAACAGGAAATTTACTGTTTTTAAGAACTTCATAAATGCCACAAATAACAGGCATTAATAACTAATGTAACGTGTTAAATACGGTGGTGTAAAAGATGCTGCATCAGCGGCGGTAAACTTACAAAAATAATTTTTCTTCAGCCTTTAAAATCTTTTACTTCAATTGAATTATACTAGGGCATGCCCGTACTATATATATGCCCGTACTATATATCTATCTAAAATTATATCCCCCCCCTCTATTTACATGAAATGGTTTGGTCCATTCGCAACGCCAAAGCGAACGGCGAACGGCTTGCGAGTACAGTGACAATCCCCCCCCTCTATTTACATGAATGGTTTGGTCCATTCGCAACGACCACAGAACCCCCCCCCCCTCTATTTACATGCAATGGTTTGGTCCAAAGCGAACGGCTTCCGGAGTTTGGTAAAGAAATCGCCATCGCGTGCACAAACGCGCAGGAAAGCGAATGAATCGCAAATTCGTTTTTATTAGTTTTAAAACATAGTTTAACGCCAACATAGTTTGCAAACGTGAAATAAATGAATACGCTCTCAAATGTGCCATCCGAGGCAGAGTGTGTCCGCCACGTTCGGCACACGCGATAGTTCGCTGCTCTCTGATTGGTTGAATCGTTTTTTGGACATAGCTCGGTAAGTAATTGTCCGATTAATATGAAACCTTGAAAAGGCACATCCTCGGGTCCCCAGCAATATACCTGGCAAGTTAAAAGTATATCGGACCCGTGGTTGTCGAGAAACAGCGGTCACAGACAAACAAACGTACAGAGATTACTGGAATTATAGATAGATACGTGAACATTGCAGAACATAAATTGCCTTTTTGACACTTTCAAAAACCTTCCATCTAGCAGTACTTGGACAAAATATTACAGCATTTTGCATCATCTCAACCAATCAAATTCGACACTTGTAGACCCTGTCCAACGCTTTTTTTCTGAAAACTACGTGGGCAGAGGTGGTTGTGGGGCGGGGCGCATTGGGCACGTGCACTCCCTAATCCTTTTGGGGGCGCGGCCTCCCTAAACTCCTCCCGTCCCTTCAAAAGTGATCGTTTTGTCCGTCCGTCCGAGCGTGCGTGCGTGCGTAAGCGAAGGACAGCATTCGAATTTGGTGTGTGGGTGCAACCCACGTCAAAATCCAAGATGGCCGCCGCCATGTATGTCTGACGCCATGTATGTCTGAACCTTGTGAGAGGAATATCTTGAAAAATAAGCGAAGTACCAACTTATAATCTGGTGTGTGGGTGTATCTAGGCATAAGAAAGAACGCTATTGAAAATTGGGTCGCCACGTTAAAATCCAAGATGGCCGCCACCATATATATGTCTGAACCTTGTGAGAGGAATATCTTGAAAAATAAGCGAAGTACCAACTTCTAATTTGGTGTGTGGGTGTATCTAGGCATAAGAAAGAACCCTATTGAAAATTGGGTCGCCACGTCAAAATGCAAGATGGTCGCCGCCATGTATGTCTGAACCTTGTGAGCTGAATATCTTGAAAAATAAGCGAAGTACCAACTTCTAATCTGGTGTGTGGGTGTATCTACGCATAAGGAAGAACGCTATTGAAAATAGGATCGCCACGTCAAAATCCAAGATGGCCGCCGCCATGTATGTCTGAACCTTGTGAGCGAAATATCTTGAAAAATAAGCGAAGTACCAACTTCTAATCTGGTGTGTGGGTGTATCTACGCATAAGGAAGAACGCTATTGAAAATTGGGTCGCTACGTCAAAATCCAAGATGGCCGCCACCATATATACAGTGGGGAGAACAAGTATTTGATACACTGCCGATTTTGCAGGTTTTCCCACTTACAAAGCACGTAAAGGTCTGTAATTTTTATCATAGGTACACTTCAACTGTGGAAGACGGAATCTAAAACAAAAATCCTGAAAATCACATTGTATGATTTTTAAGTAATTAATTTGCATTTTATTGCATGAAATAAGTATTTGATACATCAGAAAAACAGAACTTAATATTTGGTACAGAAACCTTTGTTTGCAATTACAGAGATCAGACGTTTCCTGTAGTTCTTAACCAGGTTTGCACACACTGCAGCAGGGATTTTGGCCCACTCCTCCATACAGATCTTCACCAGATCCTTCAGGTTTCGGGGCTGTCGCTGCGCAACACAGACTTTCAGCTCCCTCCAAAGATTTTCTATTGGGTTCAGGTCTGGAGACTGGCTAGGCCACTCCAGGACCTTGAGATGCTTCGTACGGAGCCACTCCTTAGTTGCCCTGGCTGTGTGTTTCGGGTCGTTGTCATGCTGGAAGACCCAGCCACGCCCCATCTTCAATGCTCTTATTGAGGGAAGGAGATTGTTGGCCAAGATCTCGCGATACATGGCCCCATCCATCCTCCCCTCAATACGGTGCAGTCGTCCTGTCCCCTTTGCAGAAAAGCATCCCCAAAGAATGATGTTTCCACCTCCATGCTTCACGGTTGGGATGGTGTTCTTGGGGTTGTACTCATCCTTCTTCGTCCTCCAAACACGGCGAGTGGAGTTTAAACCAAAAAGCTCTATTTTGGTCTCATCAGACCACATGACCTTCTCCCATTCCCCCTCTGGATCATCCAGATGGTCATTGGCAAACTTCAGACGGGCCTGGACATGCGCTGGCTTGAGCAGAGGGACCTTGCGTGCGCTGCAGGATTTTAATCCATGACGGCGTAGTGTGTTACTTATGGTTTTCTTTGATACTGTGGTCCCAGCTCTCTTCAGGTCATTGACCAGGTCCTGCCGTGTAGTTCTGGGCTGATCCCTCACCTTTCTCATGATCATTGAGGCTCCACGAGGTGAGATCTTGCATGGAGCCCCAGACCGAGGGAGATTGACTGTCATCTTGAACTTCTTCCATTTTCTAATAATTGCGCCAACAGTTGTTGCCTTCTCACCAAGCTGCTTGCCTATTGTCCTGTAGCCCATCCCAGCCTTGTGCAAGTCTACAAATTTGTCCCTGATGTCCTTAGACAGCTCTCTGGTCTTGCCCATTGTGGAGAGGTTGGAGTCTGATTGATTGAGTGTGGACAGGTCTGGAGACGGCTTTGCGGTCGGTCTTTGCGGTCTTTGTGGTCGGAGACGGTCTGGAGACGTCTTTTATGCAGATAACGAGTTCAAACAGGTGCAGTTAATACAGGTAATGAGTGGAGAATGGGAGGGCTTCTTAAAGAAAAAACTAACAGGTCTGTGAGAGCCGGAATTCTTACTGGTTGGTAGGTGATCAAATACTTATTTCATGCAATAAAATGCAAATTAATTACTTAAAAATCATACAATGTGATTTTCAGGATTTTTGTTTTAGATTCCGTCTTCCACAGTTGAAGTGTACCTATGATAAAAATTACAGACATTTACGTGCTTTGTAAGTGGGAAAACCTGCAAAATCGGCAGTGTATCAAATACTTGTTCTCCCCACTGTATGTCCGAACCTTGTGAGTGAAATATCTTGAAAAATAAACGAACTACCAACTTCTAATCTGGTGTGTGGGTGTATCTACGCATAAGGGAGAACGCTGTTGAAAATTGGGTCGCCACGTCAAAATCCAAGATGGCCGCCTTGCGTCTTCCACTTTGTCAACTCGCATCACTTCACCGACAGGGGACCTAGGCGTAACGCTTGTTTTCATATGTATTGACGTGTATATAGCCGAAGATGTGGTGTTGGAATGTGGGATCACCCCCGATATTCCTCATGCCACAGCTGATGTTGACCGCAGCGTTCAACATGGAACTGATTTGTACCATTCCGTTTGGTCCCAGGGTGGATACTTGATGATTAACGAATTACCGGAATCATTGATTTGTCATCGGAGATGCTTTTTATCTCGTAAACATTCATGAACCAAAGAGTGGAATGGTATTCCAAATATTAGATAATCCCGAATCCCTGTCATTCTGTTTGAATTTGGCACTCAGTCTGTTTTCAAGACTCAAGAACATGATTTTTGACCGTGGGAAATTCTCCTGGGTATACAATCAGCACCCAATGTGTTGGAGAAGAAAACTTTGTTAAAAGTGATTCACATCGTCGAGATTATGAAGTCAAATGTTCCGATGATGGCAAAAACTGTAATCCTGATCGAAGGTCACTTCCATGTCAAACCTTGTTCAAAACGTCAGAGACGTTGATTTGTTTTGATCATTATGTCATTTGTTTCATTATATGCAATGTCTGCTTTTCATTCAATTTGATTTTTATGAAGCGACAATAATTCAAGCCTAGTGTTGGCCTAGCAGTTAGGGTGCCGGCTTGGGATCTTGGGATTCCTAGGATCCTGGGTTCGAATCCCGGTCGATCGCTGAATTAACGTCAGGGGATGTTGACTCAGCCTGTCATCCTTCTGAGGTTGGAAAATTGAGTACCAGTTCACTGGTAATTCCCTGTGTGTCGCAAGAGGCGACTAACAGGGTTGGTGGCAGGAAGAGCATCCGGCCATAAAATATCAATTCCAAAAGGGGACCACGGTGCCCGAAAAAGGTCAACCCCCGTGAAAAATGGCTTCTGAAGGCGGTTCTATGAAGCAACAATAATTAAAATTAATGTTTCGTTTTCGGCAAATGTTTTTCATTGGAGAACTTATTTTTAAGTGTATTAGAGAATTATTTGGCTATATTTAGAATAGTCTTTATAACTTATGACAAAAAGAAACATCCACAACAAAATGTTCCCCTCACTCTGCTTGGCAAAATTAGATTTTTCAATGCAATGTAGATTTTTGTCCCTATGAACTCTGTAGTTAGGAAATTAAGTCGATATTTTTGTATTTTTTTTGAGCCGGCATTACAAGTGTTCCACTCTTTTCAACAGGATTACAGCCTATCTTTTGCTTCAGTTTCTGAAAATTTGGACCGGTGGAATGGTGGAGTTGCAGACATACTTTCCAGTGCTGGAGCTGAGGTTTGGGGGGTGGTATGGCGCATTTCCAACAATGAACAGGAATTCTTGGACATGTAGGTATTCTGTGAGCAATTTATCTCTACAGTAGTATTTTCTCTTAAACCAAAATGTACAGGGTTAAGAATGATATCGCAGCAACCTGGAGCCATTTATCTTCCTCTGCTGGCCGATAATAGGAGAAGTTATGATTAGCAATTATTATTTATTATTCCGTGTCATTTGGCTTTGTTCATTTGGCATTTGACATATTACAAACTTTGACCTTTGTCTTTTGAGCTCTTGACCCCAAAATCAAACCAGTGCAGCTTTGCATCATAATACATACTCATACCAACTTTGGTCAAAATCCCATCACTTGTTCCCAGGTTATTGCAGTAACAGGATTTTTACCTAATATGACCTTTGACCTTTGACCTAATGCCCCCAAAATGCAATCAGTTTATCTTTACGTCATTATATATTCCTGTACCAAATTCGATTCATCCCTTTGGCTGTTCTCAAGTTGTCGCGGTAACGAAAAACCTATTAAGGACACGCGAACGGACGGACAACCCGAAAACATAATGCCTCCTGCGACTTCGTCGGCGGAGGCATACAAAATATTTGTTTATAATCAAGGTGGTGGTGCTTCACTTCCTTAACTCACTACAGCCAGACATTAAATGATTGAGGAGGTTAACAGAGCAGGTTTTCTGAGCTGATCGGCCATCTGAGCTCATATTTTAAAAGAGCCCCACTCTCATGTGATTCAAACTCGCACAGGAGGTGCTTGCCAATAACACGAAGAAACATCTTTGATGAGGATAAGTTCCATTTTTATGCCTTCACTGACGAAGTTGCTGGAGGCATTATGTTTTCGGGTTGTCCGTCCGGCTTTGTCTGTCCGTCCGTGATAGGTTTTCGTTACCGCGACGACTTGAGAACGTCTGAAGGGATCCAAGTCAAACCTGGTGCAGGTATGTATGATGAGGTAAAGATGGACTGATTATATTTTGGGGTCACAAGGTCAAAGGTCAGAGGTCATGTTCGGTAAAAATCCTGTTACCGCAATAACTTGTGAACCAGTGATGGGATTTTGACCAAACTTGGTACAAGTATATATTGTGATGAAAAGATGAACTAAATAGATTTCGACATAAAAGGTCAGAGGTCATGTCAGGTAAGAATGTGATAATTGAGAACAGCTAAAGGGATTTAAAACAAACTTGGTACAAGTATGTATAATGATGTAATAATGTGGTCAGAGGCATATCGGTCAATGTTGCGACGTTGAAGAGTGGCGTTCGAGTTTTTCAGATGTTTTTTGCTGGTATTTCATGGTTCGTAATTTACTAATGACATGTAAGATGTCAAATGTTATGCCAGGCAACAGTTAATGATGCCATAAAGCACACAAAGACATATATTTAAGTTATTGGTATGCAAAACGTCTACTGGAAATGATATGTGTAAAGGAAGAAGGAAAATAATTCTAATAAATAATGAATGCCTTGCGTACACAGGAAATGAGTATGTATGTCCATGTGTCTTACAGTCAGGAGGGTGTGCACGATGGAGTATACTCGCCCTTTGAAGTGGCTGTCGAGCTCGACAACTCAGAGCCAACCATACATTGCAGATGTTACAAAGTGAATAGCTTTAAACCTGCTTCTCCATCTCTGCAGTATGCAAAGGTGTGTTTATTAGCTCATCTGCCACACTGTGTGTGTGTGTGTGTGTGTGTGTGTGTGTGTGTGTGTGTGTGTGTGTGTGTGTGTGTGTGTGTGTGTGTGTGTGTGTGTGTGTGTGTGTGTGTGTGTGTGTGTGTGTGTGTGTGTGTGTGTGTGTGTGTCGGTCGGTCGGTCGTTGGTTGTTGTTGTCTCCATTTGCGGGTTTCAGGAAGTGGAACGTAGTCCTCCCAGGACCCAAAGTATCCACCATCTCTTCGATAAGGGATCACGGTTCGTGGACATATATTTAACTTTGATCATATATTATTTAATATAATATGGACTTTGATCACATGGACATATATTCTGTTCAACTTTTTCAGTTTTGTTCCAAGATCTCTTTTTCAGGATCATCACTGAACCCTGGATTTCCTCAGGTTGTAGTTCATTTTTGGTAATATTCCTGGGGATGGTTTTTAAAATGCCAGTGAGGTTCTTCTTCATCATTCCTGTTGCTCCAATTATCACTGGTACAATTTCGATGCTCTTCAGCTTCCAAGATATCTTGACCTCATTATTGAGGTTCTGGCATTTGGTCATTTTCTTGATTTCTGTGTTGTTTAGGCCAAAATCGGTGGGTACCAATTTCTCAATCATCAATGCGTTCTTTTCCTTTTTGTTCCTGAGTACAATGTCCGGACACAATGCTTTGCTTTCTTTGTTCACGCTCGACGGAATCATCAGGTCGTATATGAGCATGTCGTCCTCATTTTCAATGATTGTCCTTGGTTTGTGTTTCCATGAGTTTTCTGGTACTGTGATGTTTACATTTTTGCAGATATGCCAATGAATCACCGTGCATCCTTTGTTGTGCCTTTGTGTGTAAAGTTGTTCTGATAATATTTTTTTACATCCCGACAGCAGGTGACGATAACTTTCTGTTTCTGTCTTGCAGAATCTACATTTGTCCGTCTGGCTCAGTCCCGTCATGTTTTTAAATCCATTGATGTAGTGTCCTTGATCTTGGGAATTTATTATGATTCGTTCACCGTCCCAGTTGAGCTGACCTCTTCTTAGCCATTCCAATGAACCTTCTTTGTCTATCCCCTCTCTGTCCAATTTATGTTTAGTATTTTCCTGTTCTTTTGTCATTCTCCCAGTTGTGGGTGTATATTTCTTGATATTTATTTTTATACATTTATTTTGTCTTTTTTGGAATTATTGGGGCTGTATTTGTTGAAGAAGAAGAAGAAGAAGAAGAAGAAGATGTGCATGGAAGAAGTTTCGGGAACTGAGTGGCGTGCTGATGATGAGGGGAGTGTTGTTGAAGCTGAAGGGAAAGGTGTATGCTGCATGTGTGAGAAGTGTTATGATTTATGGGAGCGAGACATGGGTAATGAACGTAGAGCAGCAACGAAGGCTGGAAAGGGTGGAAATGCGAATGGTTCGACGGATGTGCGGAGTATCGTTGAGAGAGAGGAAGACAAATGATGAATTGCGAAAGATGATGGGAATAGAGCCTGTGATTGATGCTGTGAAGAGGAACAGGTTGAGATGGTTTGGTCATGTGTTGAGGAAGGATGAAAGTGACTGGTTGAGAAGAGTGATGGAAATGAATGTAGAAGGAAGTAGAGGACGGGGAAGACCGAGAAAGACTTGGCTAAAGATGGTGGAAGAAGAAATGCGGGCAAGGGGGTTAACAAGGAGAGATGCAGAAAATAGGGCAAAATGGAGAAGATTGTCATGGGGACCGCAAGGCTAACCCCCGCTCTAGTAGGGAAAATGGCCTTTAAAATGCATGTTGTTGTTGTTGTTGTTGTTGTGTATTTGTTGCTGTTTCATTTTCCTGTGCGGCATCTTCTATTCGCACCTATTTTTATCTCACATGGAACGAAGTTCAGGCGAGCTTGTGGGATGGCGCGTCGTCCGTGCGTCATTTAATTAGTCCGTAAACACTTGAAACTTCTCCAAAACCGCTGATGGGATTGTGACCAAATTTGGCACAAATGATATTTGTTTTGTTGTGACTAAAGTTTGGTCATGGCATTAAAAAAAATCCTGGTCTAAGTGCATCCATGTTTGACCCCCCAAAATAGGAATTTGCATTTTTCTCTGAAACTAAACACACTATTTCGATGAAACTTGACCACAACTTCATCATCCGTGATGTAGCGAAGTTTGTTCACGGCATTAAGAAAATCGAAGTGTAAAGGGGTCTATGGGGGGTCAAAATAGGTCCAGGTTTGACCCCCCCAAAATAGATATTTGCTTTCTTCTCTGAAACTACACATACGGTTTGATGAAACTTGACCACAACCTTCACCACCCGTGTTGTGCCAAAGTTTGTTCACAGCATTAAAAAAAAATCGGGCCATGAGGTGTCAACTGGGGGTTGCCCCCGTAAATAGGTATTTGCTCTGTTCTCTGAAACTACATACACAATTTCAATGAAACTTCACCACAACCTTCATCACCTGTGATGTAACAATGTTTCTTCAAGGCATTAGAAAAATTAGGGTCCGACAAGGTATACAGGACAAGGTATAAATAGGGTATAAATAAATAAATATATAAATAGGTATACAGGACAAGGTTGCCCCCCCCCCCCAAAATAGGTAATTTTTTTTTGTTTGTTTAAAGTCCTATGGTTATGTTAGTATGATTCTAAATGCTGCCTGTCTTCTAGAAACCATTCAAATTGGTTTAAAATATCTTTAGTCAGTGTAGTATACTGTTTATTCTACCCGGTGAGCGCCAGGGGTATTTCCCCTATGTATGGAAATTATTTGCAAGGTGAGTTAGGGATACTTTTTCAGGTTTGTGGTGTCCATGTTTGTTTACAAATAGCATCTGATAGTCTGTTGAGCATTTCACATACTCGGCTAGTCCTACACTCATCGCTCTGTGCACCTGGTTGAGTTTCATCAGGCCGCTCCCTCCCTCTCGTCTTGGCAGGTACATTCTCGGGATGTACTGTTCTTGTAAAACATTTTGTGCATGGTGAGGAGTTTTCTTATTTTTATGTCTAACTTGTTGATCGGTTTTGTGTGTGTGTGTGTGTGTGTGTGTGTGTGTGTGTGTGTGTGTGTGTGTGTGTGTGTGTGTGTGTGTGTGTGTGTGTGTGTGTGTGTGTGTGTGTGTGTGTGTGTGTGTGTGTGTGTTTGTGTTTTTACTATTTAAGCATTTGTCATCAAATTTCAATAAACCTTTATTATGGCAATATGGAGAAGACTTATTACCTCCGCGAAGGAAGAAGGATGGAGGTTATGTTTTCAACTCTCTCTGTCTAGTGTTACGTGTTCCTCCCCGACCCCTGGTCACGGTGTACCTCCGATCCCGAGAGGAGCCACGGCAGAAAAATATGTTATTCTGTGTTAGAAATCAATAGTGAAACCACACCAATGATTTTAAACGAACAAATGTTGTATTAAAAATCACACACAAGAATAACGGTACAACCAATAGCAATCCAGAGTGCACTCTATAAATCTTATGATGGTACCATCAACTAAAGTCAGATAACTCACTGCGCTCCACGTGAGTGAAAAAGGACACTCCTCAATGTCTCTATAACCTTCTCCAAGGCGAAGTTGATTCGCTCCAGCGATCGCTAGACCGATGTCCAGTCGAAACCCGAATCCCGCTGTCCAGTCGAGACCCGAATCCTGTACAGATGGCAATGGCAGTCACACCGCCGAAACTGTATGAAGGCGCCCTCCAGAGGAGCACGTTCACAGCTCAATCAGCAAACCGCAACGTAATTGGAGACGACGCGGTCGCGCACACACATCCCCGACAGACGATAGGATGTTGAGAAGAGCGGACGCGTAGCAAAACCTTTGTCGGTGAACGAAGCGCGAAGTTCAAAATGGCCGACGGCTCTTACTTGAGCCGATGCGACCAGGCAAGGATTCGTCGGAATCTCAGCCTAAACCTGACTACACAGAATTCTCAATCCCAGCGATAATACCTATCGCAGGATGTCCTTTCAAGGAACTCAAAATTCCCTCGCGACCTTCGTTAGACAACGCTCGCTACGGAGCTCGACGTCACACGTCTTGTCCGACCTTTCTCGCCACCTCTTCTTCTTTTCTCTTCGTCTTCCGGTTCGGTTTCCTGTATCCTTTAAAGTTAACCTTTTTAACTTTTGATAACTATTTATGAACAATAAACCTTTTGAAGATAATAAGAGTACATAATATCAGAAATATGTCAAGTGGGTGAAAACCACAACAACGGAAGTGACGAATCCGTAACACTAGTCAGCCAGCCAACCAACCAACCCCTAGAAAGATGATTAAATTTTGGTTAGATGGTATCTCTTTGTTGCAAGCAAACTGCCCAGATGTGATGCTCATGTGATCCGAATCAACAACTGGGCGCAGGAACAGCAGGCAGAGTCATCCAGACAACTTCCAGTCCATCTTCAGTTCTCTCCATCGCTCTGTTGACGATGGAAATCTAACATTCTCTCAATTGCTACAATTATCAGCCCTCAACGACACATTGGTCTGGTAATTAGTCCTTGCATAATGTTACTGGAGAAGCATTCTTTGTTGGTAGAATATTTTCCATCTCCTTTTTCCCCTTCCTGAACATGTCAAGCCTGGCTTTGCCAACATTGTAGTCTGGAGCCGAGTACAGGCGGCTCACAAACTCATCAATGTCTTTTGTTGAACCGTCACGATCAATGTTGAACTCTCCAGGAAGTTTTGGTTGCCAAATGCCGTGAAAGATGTTGTGTCTGAGCCATTCAGTGCATGGAATCCCAAAAGGTTCTTCTTACCCAGATGTGATCATTTTTCAGAGATCTCATGCACTGGGTAGCAACGTCTATCACGTGCGGTTCCACTGACCATCCAAACAGGAGTTCCTTGAAAGAAGTTAAGTTGAAGAAGCAAAACCGGTATCTCTGCAAAATACCATGATGCGATTATCCCCCATGTTTATAGTTTCGAGCCCGAGGAGAATGATGCGTGTCCGCTTCTTCTTGATCGCAGACCGGACTGGTCAAGGTACCCCTGGATGTGGATGAAGTTTCCTCGGCAGAAGCGAATCCTCCCTCTACTACCAATTCATAGCCATTGGGCACTTCTTGACATCACCTCATCAAATCATTGGATAGGAATGCAGCAACATCTGCTTTGTTCTCGCACAGAGATATAAACTGTGCCCATACCCAGGGTAATGGAGCTTTGCCGTGACTAATAAGTAATAACCTTGCGGATGGGCATCTTTGCCTTCTTACCTCGTCATACTCTTGCTTGAGTTTTGATGGAGTGTGAGCTAATGTATCTGTCAAAGATAACATATATTCTGGTAGCACTACGAGGGAAATGGGAAAATATGGAGTGAGCGAAGGTGTCTGCGTAATCGCCAAATGACTTATAGACTGGGTCAATTTTCAAAAAATCTTAAACCCGA
Organism: Myxine glutinosa; assembly: GCF_964187855.1. Classification (NCBI taxonomy): domain Eukaryota; kingdom Metazoa; phylum Chordata; class Myxini; order Myxiniformes; family Myxinidae; genus Myxine; species Myxine glutinosa. The sequence continues at coordinate 21,008,665 of NC_136269.1, forward strand.
AGGGCAAATCGTGTTAATTTAGGGCACACAAGGTTTTTAGGGGTATTGAGGGGTGCTGAACTCAAATCTGCTGTATGCCCAGCTCAAAAATGGCCGATAATGCCTCAAAATTGAGAAATCCAAGATGGCTGCCACCACCGGGCTGAAATGTATTTATGTACATATCTCTGATTAAACAAGGTAGAAACTTGTATGAAATGTGCTTTTGTAGGTTTTCATATATGGGGAATCCAATGCCATATTCAGTTTTGAAATAAAATGTGAATAAACTGCTTGAAACTCATATTTATTTCTAAAATAGTCGTTTTTAACGATGAATAATTCGTCGACCAGATGAGATCCACAAGCTCCATCCCTCTCCCTCCCCACCAGGAACACACACCGCCCATTTAAGCCCAGGTGCACACTACATATGATTTAAATGTTGGCAGGAAACATATTAGGGATGCAATTCCCATTTTGGCGAAGCAAAGTAAGGTACCTCAAATAACACTGACGCGCTTCGACGTAAACCAATATTTGACAAGCAATTTATTGTCCCCCGTCGCACAGCGTAGCGAAAGGGGGACTATGGCTTTCCCCTCCGTCCGTGTGTCCGTCCGTGCGTGCGTGCGGGCGTGCGTGCGTAAGCGAAGGACCGCATTCAAATTTGGTGTGTGGGTGTATCTAGGCATAAGGAAGAACGCTATTGTAAATTGGGTCGCCACGTCAAAATCCAAGATGGCCGCCACCATATATATGTCTGAACTTTGTAAGTGAAATATCTTGAAAAATAAGCAAAGTACCAACTTCTAATCTGGTGTTTGGGTGTTTCTAGGCACAAGGAAGAAGGCTATCGAAAATTGGGTCGCCACGTCAAAATCCAAGATGGCCGCCGCCATGTATGTCTGAACCTTGTGAGCAGAATATCTTGAAAAATAAGCGAAGTACCAACTTCTAATCTGGTGTGTGGGTGTATCTAGGCATAAGGAAGAACGCCATTGAAAATTGGGTCGCCACGTCAAAATCCAAGATGGCCACCTCCATGTATGTCTGAACCTTGTGAGCGAAATATCATATCATAGCATGTTTTCTGCGTCTTCCACTTTGTCAACTCACATCACTTCACCGACGGGGGACCTAGGCGTAACGCTTGTTTATTTGTAACATGTCAGCAAAGGCAAGAATTTTTACTTAATTGTGCAAGAATTGCATGAGTTCATCATATCTGCTGTCAAAGCGTTATATACAGGTAGATGTGCCCACATGAACTTATTCCCGGTCGGCATGAGTATGAACCTATTCCCGGTCGTCATGAGTATGAACTTATTCCCGGTCGTCATGAGTGTTCCGGCAGTTGTCGCCAAGTTTCCTGCAGTTGCACGCCTCGATGCATTCCATGCACATTTTCCTGCAGCTGCAGCATTGGCCGAGGCACCCCTTCGTACAACCACATGAGGTGATCTCCCTGCAAGCTTTCGGCATAGGTGGCAGAGAGAGTAGCCGTGGCACTAACTGACCATCCAGGTGCATCCATCCCATTTCGGTCACTGGAGGAAGATCAGGTCATGGCGAGTGTGCTTGGTTCCAGACACTTGCTTGATAGTGTGAACGCATGATGTGAAACTTTGCTGCATCTGAAGTTGGTGGCAGAGTCTCTTGTGCACGACCGATACAAAACAACTTGACTCGTGCTTTGTTGCATGTGTCGACCTCGGGCACGCCATATATATTACAGATGAATTTCTCTGTTGATGTAGCTATGTTTTTGGTGAGAGGGCCCTTGCCAAGGCCAATCAGATGAGTGTGATGTTGCTGGAACACCTTCCATTTCCTTACCGTGGCCACTGAACTGAGACACTATCACAGCCGGTGACGGCATGGAAGGCAAGTAGTGTGTCCACCTGATCAGCAGATAGCAACATGCGAATTTCATGTACTGGGAAATACTGTGGAGCCTTCGACGTCCCAGCTTTCATGTAGAGACGTGTACAGCCCATTCTGTCATGGTGTGCTGGAAGTAGAAGAAGCACGTCTGTATCACGCACTGACACAACTATCGTTTCCATATCAGCATTCATTCAGTGCCGCTTGCAGCGCAAGATGGCCGGGTTTGTAATCGCTTCTGTGTTTCTTTATTTACCATTTGAACTTTTGTGATCAAATTTTCAACAAACCTTTATTGTGAGAACATTGAGAGCAATAATTAATTAATAAAAATTTAATCTGAATGACCTCCACGGCGTACTATTGCTTTCGTCAAAATTTGGTTCAAGTCGAAAGCGTACGCGGACGGGTTTTGCATTTTAATTTGTTTCTTTTTATTTGTTTATTTTGTAGCACACCTCTCACTATGGGCAAAGGTAATTGTAGTTTTGTAGGCCTATTTGGCATTGCCATCTGAGTACATGACTCTTGATCATTTTTCTGAACCAATTTCAAATTCTGCTTAATGTGTTGATTTGATCATTGTCTATGAATTGTAATTCATGTCTAAGTACACTGCTGTCTCTTCATGCATTCGTGTTGCTTTGCCAGGTGATATTCCTTGGAGCAGAACAGAATGCTTTGCCTGAACATTATCGTCACAATTTACAATCCATGAAGACAAACGGCTCCAAAGTTCCTGTTCCAATTTTGGACAAACTACAGTCTCTTCTGCAGCAGCACAACTCAACAACCACCCAGTGATGTAAGAGCCCATCCTTTTGGACAGTTTGATTTCCCCCACTTCGATGATGTTTAGACGCATACGCAATTTGTAGACGGTCACATATGAGTGCGGTTATATGGCCCCGCAGGAAGGAATGAGTTGAAATCTGGTGGTTGGATTTGAGGTGTGCAAGGGCAGCTCTTAGATAACGAAACTAGAACAATGCGACTGTGTCACCAATATGCCTCCCCATAGTCCCACAATGGGTAGATGCCATCACTCTGCATGTGCATGGGTAGTGGATCACGTTTGTGAAGTTTCGTGTTGATCGATAACGTTCGTTTTTCTATCCAAGATGGATGCCAAACCACATGACCTTTGACATCATTTTCAAACTATATGCAACAGTGCTGTTAGATGATATTCGTAAAATTTCGCATCGATAGGGTCAGCGGTTTCAGAGATATAATTATTTAATATTTTCCTTCAATCCAATATGACTGCCAAACCATGTGACCTCTGATATCATAAATTTAAATACAAATGGGTCATAGATCATGTGCATGCAATTTCAGATTTTTAGGATAAGGAATTCGATTAAAACATTTTTGGTTGGTATACCACTTCACCTATGATGTCATAATTATCAAGCTTTTTGTTCCCCATTGGGAGTACTTGATAATGCGCCAAGTTTCAAATTTTTCCATTCAGCGGTTTCCGAGAAATAAAATTTTAATTATTTGCTTTTAATCCAAGATGGCCGCCATACCACGTGACCTATGACGTCACAATTATCATAAAAACATTCTGAGTGGGCGTCACTCCTACCCCGAAAGTTGCGTCTCAATCGGACATGTGGTTTCTGAGAAAAACGAGGTTTAGCCCGTACAGACGGACGGACAACCTAAACATAATGCCTCCGGCGAGTTTTTCGGTATAAAAAACTCCAAATTTCCTTGAGGAATGTGTCTCATATAGTGTTGCTCCCATTGGGTTGTCCCTCACTCGAGTCTAAGATGTCTGGCCAGGGTTTGAATCTTTGTCAAGCTATAAACTGTCGCCCTGGTGTCTACAGTGATGGAGATGATGAATGAAAAAGTGTTTAAAGGGCACATATTATGGGAATGCCACCACTATTCTCTGGTGGAGTTTATTTTCACATGGTCACGTGTTCATACATAACACAGTACTGTGATTCGTTGTAATCTAACCATTCAGAAAGTCCCACACCAGGATAAAGCTTGTGGAAGTGCAGACGGTCAATATTTACAGGTTTATTTACAGTGCAAATCCAGTAATAGCTTCCAGAACTGAAATACCAGATGGTAAGATTTGTGCAAATCAGTTTTTGGATGCTGAAGGACACTTTTTGATACCATTTTGCAAACTGATCAGATGGTATGTCAACTTGGAATTGTTAATAACACATTGAGGTCGAAAATAAACTCGAAACCGATGTTTTGCAGCTCGAGTGTATTCTAAGCAATAGACAATGGGTGAATGTAGATCTTGCAAGTGTTGTCTTCTTCTTCTTCTTAAGTTAGCATTTAGGCAAAACTTATATGACTGATCCTCAGCTTTCAGTCCTCCCAATCGAGCATTGCTGTGTGCATTTCCTGTCTCCAGGCCTGTATGTTTCTTCAACAAGATGCCATTGAGAGGTGGTCTGCCCCACTTTGGCCTTCAATGTTTACGTGTTCAGAGTATGAGATTGGAAACGGATTCGATTTTGTGTTGGTAGCAGTCAGTGCCCAGCAATCCCAATAATTCTTCTTCTAATTTTAACCGACAGCCTTGGAAGAAGAGAACCATAGAGCTCTTTATTTGTCCTATGTTCAGACCAATGGACATTGAAAGCTGAACAAAGCTGTTGAGTTAGTGGATGACTGGATGGATGACTTGATGTCGTCCATCAAGTCCCTTATCAGGAGTCTCGGTGAGGGTCCATGGTTTACTTCCATAAAGCAAGATGGACTACTCAACTGTTGCCATGAACAGTCCTTTGATATGCCGAGAGAGCGCTGACTTCCTTATACTTGAAAGTTTGGTGCACGCTCTCCTTGCAGCAGCTTTCCTTTGTTTGATATCCTGAGCAGTTGTGTTTACCCAGGAACCAAGATAATTGAAATATCTTAAGTAGTTGAGACTACTCAACTGTTTCCATCCAGTTGACTGTCTCAAGTTTCATTCCATAGTTTGATATGATTGAGACCTCTTTTGCCTCCAGCTTCAGCTGGAGTTTTGAAAAGCTGTTGACTCTTGCTTTCCATCCAGTTAAGAGTTCTCTTGGAAGAAGAGAACCGTAGAGCTCTATTTGTCCTATGTTCAGACCAATGGACATTGAAAGCTGAACAAAGCTGTTGAGTTAGTGGATGACTGGATGGATGACTTGATGTCGTCCATCAAGTCCCTTATCAGGAGTCTCGGTGAGGGTCCATGCTTTACTTCCATAAAGCAAGATGGACTACCCAACTGTTGCCATGAACAGTCCTTCTTTGATATGCGGAGAGAGCGCTGACTTCCTTATACTTGAAAGTTTGGTGTACGCTCTCCTTGCAGCAGCTTTCCTTTGTTTGATATCCTGAGCAGTTGTGTTTACCCAGGAACCAAGATACTTGCAGTAATTGACTGTCTCAAGTTTCATTCCATAGTTTGATATGATTGAGACCTCTTTTGCCTCCAGCTTCAGCTCGAGTTTTGAAAAGTTGCATTTCTCCATCGGGTGAGATCCATACGCTATGCACTTGCATTTACATTCACACTTAGATATCCTTATACAATCACACGTTGATCGGGGATTCCATTTCCTGATAGGATCGTCATCTTGCTACGATGGATGAAGTGCAAGGCTTTTCGAATGTCATTATTGCAGGAAGGTTGTGGGTACAAATGACTTTGATTCGCCTTCGCAGTGTAAGAATGTATCCAACCGTCCTCTCGACCTGAAATCCATTTTGATTCCCAAGCAACTGTCATCCTGGTGTTTTCCATGCATGATGAGGCATCAGTGCGTGTGTCGTCACTTGGATGAATGTTAAACTGGGTGTTGCATCCACTATCATTAGTTGGTGGATGTTAAAGATCCCACTGTGTCCTTCGCGAAGAGTTGGCGAGCTATTGCTGGCACCCTGAATAAATTACAAATTGCTAACTTACTCAGCTGAACATTATGCTGGGGCAGCCGGTTCATGAAAGACTTGGGCCAAAACCCATCCCTGGCCAACTCCGCGATGTAGAAATAATGGAGCCCATTAAAAAAAGACTCGTCATTATGCAGGGTGTTCCAAAAAGACCCAGACAACTTTGGTTGTTAATATAGTTAGAACTACAAATGATACAACGATACCCTTTGGTCTACGTGATACAGGAACTCATGAAGTTTTGTGCACACAATCAACACACTTCAATGTGAGCTCTGTTTATCACGTGCAGGACATCAAGGCGGTACACGAGTTCTTGCCATGTTCAGCTCGGCATGTTTGCGTCCACCAGTGTCCATGCAGCTATGATCCGAGAACGAAGATCCTGCAGGTGTGCTATCTTGGTGTTGTAGGCAACATCTTTGATAAACCCCCAGAGAAAACAAATGGTCCGTCTCGGCCAATCCAGCGACCTGGAATTTTTTTCATTCAGGACGGCTCGAGCGACTAAGGCCCAATGAGTGGGAGCGCCGTCCTGTTGAAAAATGATATTGGGAAGGCGAATCCTTTCAACATGTTCATGTAAATTGTTGAGGTCACTGCATCCTCCGCAAAGAAAAACTGACCCACCAAGCAGTCATGGAGAAGGCCACACCACACATTGACCATTGAACTGTCGCGTATGTGTCGAATGACCATGTGGGGATTTTCAGAGCCCCAAATCCTCACATTGTGCTGGTTGATCTTCCCTGATACATAAAAGTAAGCTTCGTCTGTGAGCATGCCCTTTTTCAGGTAATCTTCGTCATCCTACATGCGACTGAATATTTCCTTGCATTTGGCTCCATCATTTGGTTTGAGTTCCTGCAGAATCTGCACCTTATAGGAATAAAGCTTCAATCTTTCATACAAAATCCTGTGTACAGTGGTGGTTGGTAGTCCCAGTTCTCTGGATGCGCGTCGGATTGATTTTCTGGGACTTTGGTGAAACGATTCATGCACTTGTACTTGGTCGACAGGTACTTTTCTGTTTCTGACAACTTCCAGTCTCCTTAAACCTCCTGTACCACTCTCTGACACCAGTCCGCGATGGTGGATGCCTTCCATACCCTGTACGGAAATTACGCTGAACTTGTGTCAGATTTCGTCTCGATGAACCATTTGATGCGCTGAGCTTTCTCCTGTGGAGTCGCCATTTTCTTTTACATTAAAGCACCAGACCTGAAATGAAGAGAACTTTGAGTTCCTATATGATTTAAAACAAAGGGTATCGTTGTATCATTTGTGGTACTAAATATATTCACAACCAAAGTTGTCCAGGTCTTTTTGGAAACACCATGTGCTCTATGAAAGAAAGGACTAACATACAAAATATGAGCTACACCAACTAAATCACGTTTTTGTAAAATTGAGGCCAACACATACAAAGGAAAATGAAAGTACAATTGGAGAAGACATAGACAAACAGATGTACATGTATAACTAGGGGGCTGCAATCGGAGATCGCTGATTGTTCCCGGTATACCCAACACGTAATATTATCCAGTTTGTAGCGCTTTCCAGTCCAAATCAGCAACCAAGGAAGGAGCTGTAAAGTTATTTTAATTGGGATGTGCAATACTCCAACATGGTAGAATAATCTAGCTTGCATTGAAGGAGAACATCCCCATGATAGTTATCGAAAGGACCATGGATGCCATTGGCATGCAACTTGAGCTGAACTTGACACCAGACAGCATCAAAAGCTCGTGAAATGCCCAGTCCACCATGACTTCTAACATCTGTAACTCAGGGCATTTGTCCACCGAGTTAACAGGAGCATGCTCGTGGTGCAGCAGTTGGGGCAAAGGCCAAACTGGTCATCTAAAGAGTTTGAAAACAGTTGAGACTTGAATTCGACAAGCAATTATAGCTTCCAGTGTGTTGCTGTTGTTGGGCGGAAGGCCGAATGGCTCCTATGTAAAGAGAATAGATCTTGGAACCGTTCTTATGAATATGGGAGGCCACCAAGAAGAAAAGATGCCAGCCAAAAACATCTTCACTTTCACAGGTAAGAAATTAATTTGTAATAAAGAGCAGGAGATGGCACAAGGCGAAGATTGAAAGATGGTACAGGGCCATCTTTTTTTCTAGGGCAGGGCCATCAATAAGAGCTTTTTTCTGGAGTGAAGCAAGGAAGGTGGGGTGTAGTGGAGAGGATGGAATGGAGAGAGAGCTGGAAGGTGTATAGTGGAGTGGAGAAAGAGCGGAGGGGTAGGTGGGGTGGAAAGAGCGGTAGGTGGGGTGGAAAGAGCGGTAGGTGGGGTGGAGAGAGCGGTAGGTGGGGTGGAGAGAGCGGTAGGTGGGGTGGAGAGAGCGGTAGGTGGGGTGGAGAGAGCGGTAGGTGGGGTGGAGAGAGCGGTAGGTGGGGTGGAAAGAGCGGTAGGTGGGGTGGAGAGAGCGGTAGGTGGGGTGGAGAGAGCGGTAGGTGGGGTGGAGAGAGCGGTAGGTGGGGTGGAGAGAGCGGTAGGTGGGGTGGAGAGAGCGGTAGGTGGGGTGGAGAGAGCGGTAGGTGGGGTGGAGGGAGCGGATGGTGGGGTGGAGGGAGCGGATGGTGGGGTGGAGGGAGCGGATGGTGGGGTGGAGGGAGCGGATGGTGGGGTGGGGGGAGCGGGTGGAGGGAGCGGATGGTGGGGTGGAGGGAGCGGATGGTGGGGTGGAGGGAGCGGATGGTGGGGTGGAGGGAGCGGGTGGTGGGGTGGAGGGAGCGGGTGGTGGGGTGGAGGGAGCGGATGGTGGGGTGGAGGGAGCGGATGGTGGGGTGGAGGGAGCGGATGGTGGGGTGGAGGGAGCGGATGGTGGGGTGGAGGGAGCGGATGGTGCGGTGGAGGGAGCGGGTGGAGGGAGCGGATGGTGGGGTGGAGGGAGCGGATGGTGGGAGCGGATGGTGGGAGCGGATGGTGGGGTGGCGGGAGCGGATGGTGGGGTGGAGGGAGCGGATGGTGGGGTGGCGGGAGCGGATGGTGGGGTGGAGGGAGCGGATGGTGGGGTGGAGGGAGCGGATGGTGGGGTGGAGGGAGCGGATGGTGGGGTGGAGGGAGCGGATGGTGGGGTGGAGGGAGCGGATGGTGGGGTGGAGGGAGCGGATGGTGGGGTGGAGGGAGCGGATGGTGGGGTGGAGGGAGCGGATGGTGGGGTGGAGGGAGCGGATGGTGGGGTGGAGGGAGCGGATGGTGGGGTGGAGGGAGCGGATGGTGCGGTGGAGGGAGCGGATGGTGGGGTGGAGGGAGCGGATGGTGGGGTGGAGGGAGCGGATGGTGGGGTGGAGGCAGCGGATGGTGGGGTGGAGGCAGCGGATGGTGGGGTGGAGGCAGCGGATGGTGGGGTGGAGGCAGCGGATGGTGGGGTGGAGGCAGCGGATGGTGGGGTGGAGGCAGCGGATGGTGGGGTGGAGGCAGCGGATGGTGGGGTGGAGGCAGCGGATGGTGGGGTGGAGGCAGCGGATGGTGGGGTGGAGGCAGCGGATTTGCGTGAAGTTGATGGGCAGGAGTGTTTTGGAGTGTCATCGTTGAATTCACGTGGAATTTATTTAATGTGGAAAAGACATCAATGCACCGCTCCACAATAACTTTTTGTCCAATGAAATAGGGACTGGCAGGATTGCCTAGATGTACACAATCTGACTCCGAGCTGTCTCGTCCTGGGTTTGAATTTCGACCCAGCTATGAACCGTCATCCCGGTGTTTCACAAGCAGGGTCATTCATCAATGTGTGTGCCGTCCAGCGGATGGACGTTAAACCGGCGTTCCGTCTGCCACAATTAGTCAGTGGATGTTAAAGATCACATGGAGTCCTCTGCAAAGAGTCGGCGAGTATTTGTCGGCACAATGGCCAAGTTACAAATTCCTGCCCTAACCAGCAGGAGGCACTACATCAATGGTACAGCCACACTCCCAGCAATGATGCAAACCAGCAGCCCCAGGCTGCACGTGAAATGTTGATGATCCAATGAAATGACCTACAGATATAGTCTCATGGCACGACTTTACCGCACACAGCGAATGGAACCACAACAATATCGGAGATGATTTGGGAAGTTCCAAATCATCCCTCGTCCAGACCTTGAGATTTTCATCTCTTTGGACCTCTCGAAGAACATCCTCCCAAAGATAACACCAAATGGCATCAAGGAGCACCATCAAGGTGCTACCTATTGCAGAGGAACGCACTGAGACATGTAAAGTAGCTATCATCATCTTCCCTGTACTTTTTGATTTTCTCCAAAATAAATAAATAAATAAAGCAAATGCCTTACCCTGAGCCACGTTCATATTAACCCAATTCCAATCAAAATCATGAGCATGTATTGACCAATTCACTTGACTCCTGTGCACATTTATATTGCTTCAACATTTATTTCCTATCTTGCATTTCAGAAAGTAAATAAATTCTGAATCGGAAAGTGCGTAAAACCCTTAGCAGGTGATAAAATCTGTATTCTTCACACGAGTACTTTCGAGGAGATTAATCCATTCTTGTTTGAATGAGGGCATATGTGTACACAATGGCAGTTCAAGAGAATTGACCTTTCCTCATTTTCCCTCCACTTCCCTCTTCCTCGGTCTGCAGATTCCCTGTCCCAAAGGAAAAGAAGCACTTAACTGATGGAAATTGAGATGAGCGTCAGCAGTACGTGTCATCTTTCATAATTCATGTCCTGTGTACAACAAGTTAAAATAAAACTAGAACAATGTCACTGTGTCGCCAATATGCCTCTGCATAGTCCCACAACGGGTAGATGCCACCACTCTGCATATGTATGGGTAGAAGATCACGTTTGTGAAGTTTCCTGTTGATCGGATAAGGTTCGTTTTTCTATCCAAGAGGGCTGCCAAACTACATGTCCTATGACCATCATTTTCAAACCATATGCAACAGTGCTGTTAGATAATATTTGTGAAATTTCGCATCGATAGGGTGAGCGGTTTCAGAGATATAATTATTTAATATTTTCCTTCAATCCAATATGGCTGCCAAATCATGTGACCTATGATGTCATAAATTTAATATTTCAATACAAATGGGTCATAGATCATGTGCGTGCAATTTCAGATTTTTAGCATAAGGAATTCGATTGAAACATTTTTTGGCTGGTATACCACTTCACCTATGATGTCGTCATTATCATGCTTTTGTTCCCCATTGGGAGTACTTAACAATGTGCCAAGTTTCAAATTTTTCCATTCAGCGGTTTCTGAGAAATAAAATTTTAATTATTTGCTTTTAATTCAAGATGGCTGCCATACCATGTGACCTATGACGTCACAATTATCACAAACATTCTGCATGGGTGTCACTCCTACCCTGAAAGTTTCGTCTCAATCAGATATATGGTTGCTGACAAAAACGAGGTTTCGCCCGTACGGACGGACGGACAACCCGAAAAGATAATGCCTCCGGCGACTTTGTCGGTGGAGGCATAAAAATTAATTTAATTTCTACCCCCAACTTCCCCGCTCCGCCAATCCATGCATTCCGTGCCGTTTACATGCTGGGGTGCACCTGCTCTGCTTGGTGTGCCCTTTCCATGAATCTTGCACACTTTTTACCAAAAAACTTTAAACCAATTTTCAGTTGCAAGTTTTAAAAAACAAAATGAAATGCAAAAACCTAGCAACTTTTTCAATCTTTTAATTAAAAAATAATGTGCTGTTTCTATTTTAAGCAGCATATTCTTTGTTTTCACTTGCCATTTATATCAGTCACATTGTATACAGTAAACCCATTCACAATGTACACGTTTAAGTTGTTTTCCACTTCAAAATATGTACTTAGACACGAGATGAGACAGCAGCGTGGAAAGTGGAAGACATCTTTCACCTGACTTGAGAAACATGAATTACAAACAAAAGGCAACATCGTTTCAGGTTAAAGCAAAGCCGTCGTTTTAACCTGGTTAAAGTAAAACCCTCAGCTTCTTGGTCCTGCGAATAACGCACAAATCCATCTCACGGACAAGCAGAACATCAACACGCGCAATAATCTCTATCTTGTTAAGTAATCGAAAGCATAAACGTAGCACAGGTATGTAGGTTCATAGACAGTGGACTCTCGTTAAGACAACTCGGCTTAACAAATGGGCTTAAGAACCACTAAGTGAAATTTTATGAGGATAATACTAAAGGAAGAAGACTTCTCTTTTCCGAATCCAAGCTTCTTTCATACTGTCTCCGCACCCAATGAGGTTATCCCCTCCAAGATCATGACCTATATCGGTTCACCTTTAGTCTGAACGCACAGCAACTTCACTTCAGTAGATATAGGAGTTCCATTCCAAGGAACTTTCTCACAGGAGGAGACCATTAGGCCCATCAAAGCCTGCACTGATATTGCCAACTTATGGTTGTTTGTCCATGCTCTGTCCTTTTCAAATGCTGAAGGTCAAGCATGGAAGCAGCACGATCATTTTAGAGTCTTTGGTATGACTCGGCCAGGGTGGCCAGGGAACCACCGACCTCTCAGACTCTGATCGGACACTCCATTACACCACCGGGTCTGGTCTAAGCGTATCCCAACGAAACAAGTATTTGCTCATCTTTGCTCTGAACATGCGATGTGTACAGTACATCTTGACATCGGCACTCGTTTCAAGTGCATGATTGACGTTTCAAAAAATGAGGTAGAAAGACGAGTATTTTTAAGATATCGGTCGTATGCACCGCTGACGCTTGGGAGAAGAAGTGGCAAATCTATGGAGCACGGAACAGTCCAGGAAAGCGTGATGCTTCACAACGTGGTACATTCCTTCTTCACGGCGAATAGAAGAACGTTTTACCTGGTCTTATTCTGCAGGACGTATAATAGCTGCAAATATCTATCGGTGGTGGATGCTTCTTCTTCCGGTCAAAATACAGTCCTTCCATGGCTGTTCAAGCCGTAAACAGTTTGTCAACTTTCCGCATGAGCATCAACAGTACGGTCGTTTGTCTTCGATCGGCCAAGACCAGGCTCATGATCATCCAATTTAAAGTAAAATACTTCAATAAAAAAGATGAGGTGAACAAAGTATAGTGGGTGTATGTTCTTGTCCTCCATGCACCACGCCTTTAGTAGATGTAAAAGTTCCTCCATGAGCGTTAAGAGAATTAACTTTGTCTTTTTTTAAATTAATAGCGCGCAATATCAGTTCAGTTGCTTTTAAAACAGTTAAGTATTCTTGAAGACAAATAGTCCACAGAATAAATGATTTCATCTTAACGAGAGTCTACTGTCGCTCCAGTGTGCGCACAGTTTCAGGCACCATCTATACCCACTTCCTGTCAAAATCTACCCACTTCCTGTCAATCTACCCACTTCCTGTCAAAATCTACCCACTTCCTGTCAAAATCTACCCACTTCCTGTCAAAATCTACCCACTTCCTGTCACAATCTACCCACTTCCTGTCAAAATCTACCCACTTCCTGTCAATCTACCCACTTCCTGTAAAAAAATCTACCCACTTCCTGTCACAATCTACCCACTTCCTGTCAAAATCTACCCACTTCCTGTCAACAATTTGTGGTTTCACCAAACAATCAATGCAAGCACTCACTCACCAATGATATCAACCGAACACAAGTAAAATACGGTGGCAAGGCCCGTGTGTTTGTCGAACAACATCGCTACGTTTCGATTAACTCGAGATTCAATTTATTTTTGTCTTCAGTTACGTCCTTCCTTCACGTCTTAGTCCTCGGACGAAGTTCCTTCGTGTCCACCCATTGGACAAAATTATACGTGATCATCGCTCTTGCTTGATAATAGAAGGCCTCGCAGCAGCGAATGCTGAGAAGGGACCTATCGTCAAGCACGCAATGCAAAATCTACGCTTAAGTTCTTCAAATACTTGTTTTTCTTCACATTGTCAATGTCCACACGAATCGATTCTCAATTACTAGTTTAAAAAAAAGAAAGAAGTGCCGACCACATTTAATCACAAGCCGTTTGACCGTAGCTCGCGTCACGAACTATAAGCTACACTTCTGGAACGTCTGTAGAAAAGGCCACGTACTGGCTATACATGGATGTCAAGAAAACCACCGGATGCAAAAGTCAAAAAACCCCTCACTCCTATAAACGAAGTGCAAATAACAATTAATATGGTCACGTGAAAAGTATTTAAACAACTCGTGTCCAATGAGCAGTGAACTCCAGGCGGGTCTGAATGCACGTCTTGGTTACGACTCTCGACTGCCTAGGAATGATGAAGCATTTCCACGACGCTTCAAGAGCCATGACTTCATCTTATCGATTTACACAGTCTATCCTCTATATCGGCATTTAGTGTGGGAGTTCGATGCTACGTCAATCCCTGGCTCGCTGCAGGACTGACTTCCTGTCCGCCCCGTGAAGCGTAGCCCAGGTGGTGTGAATATACATACTTTATACCGGAATCGTCTGCAACAAAATGCCATTTCTACGCAGCACCTGCTGGTACAAACAATGTCTCAGTAAGCACTGTATGGCAAAGCACATTGCTCGGATTGGTTTCAAACAACAACGAAAGAGATGCCAGAGGTTAACAGGCAATTGAAGCCGTAAAGCAGTGTTCCCACATAGGCCCCGACAGTTTTCACATCCCTCCATCTTTCCTCAAAACATTTCCGATATTAATCAATTGTGGACGTTAATGTCTTCTGTGCACGGCATCAACTATATGTGCTAGTTATGTGCTCAGTGGAGTTAATGTTCGCGGCACAAAGGTTGTCCTCAATGTTGGCATTCCCCGTGAATATGTGTCTGTCCCCCGTGAATATGTGCTCATCGTCGTCTAGGTTCATACACAGTCTTTGGCGCCCTCGGAAACTCGTGGCCTTGTCACCTGGGATCAATCGGAAGTCATTGAGGTACATCCCATTGTAGAGTCGATTGTTTTCTCCTTTGCGTATTGACTACTATGAAAAACAGAAAAAGGGAATGGTACAATTAGGGTTATTGGCTCAAATCATTCGATTGAGTTTGGTTGCTTCGCAATGGCCAATCACCTTTTATGTAATAATTGCGGATGTTAATGAAAAGATTGCAGATGCATTATGAGAGGAGCAAGGATATTTGGGAGACGAGGCAAAACACAACACGGTATATGGGGTTTGAACATGAGGTCACATGACCTTGAGGCAAGTTCAAAAGAGAATACCAGACAACCTCTACATCCCAAACCCAAAGCCTGGTGTTAGCTTAGCGGTTAGGGTGCCGGCTTGGGATCCTGGGTTCGAATCCCAGTCTATCGCTGAATTAACGCCATGGGGGTTGACTCAGCCTGTCATCCTTCCGAGGTCGGCAAATTGAGTACCAGTTTAGTGGTAATTTCCTATGTGGCATAAGAGGGACTAACAGGGTTTGTGGCAGGAAGGGCATCCGGCCATAAAACATTGCTTCAAAAAGGGGACCACGGTGCCGAAAAGGCCAACCCCTGCCCTGCGGGGAAAAATGGCCTCTAAAGGTGGTTCTCTACATCCCAAACCCAGCCCAAGTACTGTGAACTTCTTTGACAAACTCCAGGGCTTTATAAACCGAGTTAGTGTGACATTATCTCGAGTTCCAAAAATAACAGGCACTCCCTCATCCATCCCTAACTCACATTCATTTTTCTTGGCCCACAATTCCCTCCCAGTTGCTTAATCAGCTGGGTGTTCTGGACATGATCGATTGATCTCAAACCAAGAGTCGATGCATCTGCAAAAGAGGAATGCATCATGTGCAACAGACATGCATTACATCATACAACATTTATTCTGTCACCACCCAATGTCTGATAACTAATACTAATACCTCTGACACAAGCAGCAATTCCAGACCCCAGTGCACCTCGTTTTAGACATATCAATGCAGCAGGAACTCACGAGGAATGTTAATGCCAATTAAAAGCCATAGATAAGCACACACGACCATCGTCGCATATCTAACTAGATGCTATTCATAGAATACTTACCCTGCGCAGTCAACTTGTTGAGAGCCAACTCTCGTTTTTGAACCTTGTTTTTATTAAAATCCAATATGGCTGCCAGACCACGTGAGCGATGACATCATAAATTTATATTCTCTAATATAATTGCTGCGTAGATCACGCTCAATAAATTTCAAACTGATCAAACTAAGCGTTGTCCCTGTCGAATTATGACATCATAATTATGGCACCAATGACGTCATCGTTAACATATCTTATTCCCCAAGGGGAGTACTTGACAATGAGCCATGTTTCAATTTTTTCCATAGAGTGGTTTAGGAGATATAAAGGTGCAACTTATTTCGATTTTTTCCAAGATGGCGACTGTACCACATGACCTTTGACGTTATAATTATCATTTAAAATTTATACAGGAGCCGCACATATTCTGAAAATTTTGTGTCCATCGGACTAACAGTTGCAGAGGAATTTTTGTTTTATTCATACTGATCAGATCAAGCATTGTACTTGTCGAATTATGAGGTCATAATTAAGGCACCGATGACATCATCATCAACATATCTTATTCCCCATGGTGAGTACTTGACAATGAGCCATGTTTCAATTTTTTTCCATTGAGCGGTTTGGGAGATATAGAGGTGTAACGTTTTTCCAAGATGGCGTCCGTACCACGTGACCTATGACGTCATAATTATGAATTAAAAAATTCTACAGGCGGAGGCGTTTCTATGGTAAACTTTCGTGTCAATCGGACCAACGGTTGCCGAGAAAATGAATTTTTAAAATACAGACACGTACGGCACACGGCACGCAACTGAATGCTTAACCCCGATTTTCGCTTCGCGAGCGCAGGGTAACAACTGCACCTCTTGTGGTAAACGCAGAGGCAGGGCAGACGAGCGATGGCTTCCCCCTGCTTGAGCTCCTCGAGGCATATGGAGCACTCACCACTGTCTTTCCTGAGCACGTCATCTGCAAGAACAACTCGGTGTTAGATACTTAGACAAAAAAAAAAAGATCAGCCTTGAAAACGACCAGAAAACACCACCTTGCTGTTTGCCTTCTGCTCATAAACAAGCAGGCCCAACTTGCTCATCTCTGGCAGTTAATCACTACGTTGAGAATGTGTGCGGCTAAAGTAAATCCTGAACGCGAACACAAAGCAGGTAAAGTATGGTTTTTGAGTCACCAGGTAATGTCTGTTGGAGAATCTATAATCAAATGGATCCCTCTTGATATTGCACGAGTAAAATAGCCCTAATTTAAACCAATTTCCTCCGTTGAGCAATATGCTTTGGCACCATGATTTTGGGAAACACAATCTCCTGCTTTATCTGAAAACAAGCCAATTAACCTTTCGGCAATGCATACCCGAACCTGTAACAATCTGTCATCCTATTTTCATTCATAGAGAACAAGGTACATGGGAAAACGTTTTTTAAAAAAAGACGAACCTATCATCAGTCAGGGTGAGGCATCAATTTGTGTGCTGTCCCTCGGATCGATGTTAAATGGGCGTCCCATCTGCCGGAATTAGTTGGTGGATGTTAAAGATACCACGGTGTCTTTCACAAAGAGTATGCGGGTTATCGCCGGCACCGTGGTCAAATTCCAAGTTCCTGCGAAGTTCGGCGCCGGCTCGTGTCGATTTGTGTCGGACAAGTGGAACAATGGGTGGAATAGACAAAAAGAGAGGATGAATGCCAGAAACATCAGCTTTGCCTTATGTCCCATGGTGGTTACCATACCTCGATCAACATCATGGTGATTTCATCCTCTTGATATTGCACGAGCTCCTCACCACATACAAGGCTTTCATCCGCAGCTCAATGGAATACTGCTCTCCCCTCTGGGCTGGTGCTCCTGCCTCACACCTAGCTCGTCTTCACGCTGTTGAAACCAAAGCGTTCAGAATCATTGGAATCTCCCGCGATGAAGATCCGAGGGCCTTTCACTTACTCACCGCAGGCAGGTTGGTGGTCTTTCCGTCTTCTACCGACTCCTCTCCGGCCTTGCCCCCCCCCCCCCCCCCCAGCTCTCTCTGGGCTCTGTCCCCCAAATATTCCTACAGGTCGCACAAGATCTGCCTGCAACCCTCTTATGGTTAAACTGCCCAAATCAAGACTCTGCTCACCTTCACTCCTTCATTCCTCTTTTCTCCCACCTCTGGAACAAACTCCCTCACTCTCTTCAATCCCACTCCACCCTCCAGGTCTTTAAAACGGCTGTTCACCACCATCTCTTATCTTCCCCTATCCAAAACCTTGATCCTTTCTACCCCCGCTAATTTCACCCCAAAACCACTTTTTTGAAATACCAACTTCTTAACCTGGAAGTCCTTGGTGTCCTTGTGTTTATACTTCTCCCACCCCACCCCCCCCCCCCCGCCCTTCCCACGCCGCCTCCCCCCAAGCCCTCTCCCTCCCACACATTCCCGAAGTCCCTGCTCTCAAATGTTGTGTTTATGTGCTTCCCCTTCTCTCCCCATCTTGTCTACCGCTCCCCTTTTTATAGACTTTGTTTGTTTGTCTGTTTGATTTGTTTGTCTGTTTGATTTGTTTGTGTGATAAATGTTAGCTCTTTCAGGAGCCTCGATTCTGTATACAAAAAAATATTTAAAATCCTATGTACAAGGGCGTGTTGAAAAGTAATCACTAGATATTGCATGTGTTTCCTCCTGTTTCCCCTTGGCTCCACTTTACGTTTGTAGATCCCTTGCACTCCATTGTCGTGTTCCTCCAAGAACCTGATTAAATATAAAAACACCCTTCCCCAACTCCGTTTGTATGCATGTAATATATGGATGTCCCCAAAGCTTTATGATTGTTATTGCCACGAACTGTAATGAGTTGCTTACCATTGTAGGTTATCCTGGGTTTGGAAAGACACATGGCAATATGAGTTTCCATGTCATCGGCAGTAAATGGTTTGGAGCATATGGGGCATTTGAAGCCTGCGGAGTAGAGACAGGGAGGATATTTCCAGAGAAGCATAGCAGAATTCCGATTAGTCATTACCATAAAATGGGGTGAATGGGGACAGCAAGGTGAATAGGGACACAAACTGAAAAAAAGTTCGGAAACTTTTTTCGCTGAAAATTGATAACCATACTGATTTGTTGATATTTGGGTTGAAAGTTTTCTCTTGTTTTTTTAAAAAGCAACTTATAGTCCCTATTAACCCCATATATGGGTTAAATAGGAATAAATCGGATTTTTATGGCTGTCCCTATTTACCCCGTTTTACGGGTGAATAGGGACAGTCACTAATACAAAAAAATAATAATCAAGAAATAGGGACAGTTTGGAGAAACTTTTTATCCCATATTTTTTTCATTGGCACCGTGGTTTATATTATGGGTGCATGTTATGTGCATCCATCTGAGCTATCAATTTAGCAATAAGTTGGAAACTCAGGATTGTTTCTTGATTATTATTTTTTGTATTAGTGACTGTCCCTATTCACCCGTAAAACGGGGAGGTGAATCATGACTTGCTCGAACATAAATTCAACTATTCTAAAAATTTGAAAAAAATAATCAAATAAAACAGCTTAATTCATTAACTCCCAAGGTATATTAGGAAAATTAAATAGCACAAATAGACCATTACACATTACGCCTCGCATCGATTTCCCATCAATATTGCTTGTTTAGTCATCCATAAAGACTTTTCTACTACTGCGTGGGTCTACTCCCAAGGGTACAATTTACACACGCATGATGTATTAACCTGCAAAGAAAAATATGTACTGTACTGCTTTTTCATGCCCGAATAACAGTGGGGTTTTACTGTTAAAGGCTCCAGTCACAGGCTGTACCATTTGCAGAGGCCAGTCCTTAAATTAATCAAAAGAAAAATAGAGAAGTGAAAAGAAGGAGAAATAATGTAAGAGTTTTTGAGGAACTGGAAAACCTTCCATTTTAAAAGTGGCCACATATAACTATAAGGAAAGACATGAGAAGGTAAAGAATTCCAGAGCTTAGCGGTGAAGGGAAATAAGCAAACATCACAACGGCCCACCCTTGAGTGGCCAATGGCCGCCCAATAATCATGTGACGTAGTGGCTTCCCGAGTATTTTGTGGTCCAGTTAATGGCGGAGGTGTATAAGCAGCAAGTTCTCGTGAGCGGAAAACGTTTTTGAGTGTCATCACTCCTATGCATGCCTGGTATTGGCTTAACAGTGAAGGTTGCTGTCTTGAGATATTAGAGTCCTGAGTTTGAGCCCCTGTCATGCCGTTGCATTAACACCCTGTGGGTTGACTGTCATCCTAACAAGGTCGGCAAAATGGGTACCAGCTGACTGGTAATTGAAAACATAGCATCAGCAGCACAGCCGCGCCCCCATAAAATGATGCAGCAAAGCAACCATAGACTGAATACGAACCACCACCACTCTTACTCATGCTTCCTGTATATGACGAGAGCACTCTTACAGGAATATTATGCAAAACATCCTGTAGTACATTCCACAGTTTTGTAAGGTTAGTTGGGTTCCTCTTGTTCTTCTCTATGTCCAGGTAATGCATATGGCCTCGATGGGACTCATGTTCTGACTCTGGGGTGCTCAGAGTCCGAACTCTCAGTTCTACCACTTGGAGCACACCAGCTGTAACCTTGTTTCCCAAATACTGTTTTAGGAAATAGAAAGAGTTTTTTGGATCATTATCTTGTTGGAAAATGAATCCTCTTCCGATTAAACGATTTCAACTCGGAACTGCCGGGTGCTGCAGTATCTGCTTGTACTTCTCTTTTGTTAGCGTCCCTTGGATTTTAACTGATTTTCTGAGATACCAAATGCTGATATACATCCCCAGACAGTCACAGAGCCGCCCCATTGTTTAACAGTGGACTGCAGACATTGCGCATCGTAACGTTCTCCAGGTCTTGGACGTACAAATTGGTGTCTCTCAGATCCAAAAAGTTAAAACTTTGATTCATCAGACCAGAGTAGCCGATTCCATTGTTAATTTGCCCAATCTTGATGTGGACTTGCAAATTTCAGTCTTTGCACCTTATTCTGTGGTCTCTGGGGTGGTTTCTTTTCTGCGACTCTGTCGTGGTGACCTGCTGCAATCAGCCTTTTGAGCGCAGTGCTAGATGTGGCAGGTTCAGGCCTGCTCACATTTAATTTGACAGCTGCTAACTTTATTTTATTTTATTATGCAAGCTGTGAAACATCCAAGTGCTTGTCTTGCCTTGGGGAGGTTCTTTTGGATCTTCCTGGTCTTTTCTCGTCATGTGGCATTGCAAAGTGTACTTCACACCATTGTTGGATATCTTCAGCTTTTCTATTTTCTTCATAGTTTGCCCTTCAGACACTGTTCTGTTGAAAGTTGCTTCCTTGGCTCCATTCTGAACCCACTCATACACTTTCAAATGAGATAACAAGCTGATAACAACTAATTTCACATATTCACTAATTTGCAACTTTTATTGTGATTTCTTGCAATTCACATTAATGTGACTGGTGTTGATTACTTCAATAATTTATCATTATTTACGGTACAAAAATCCACAACTGTTTCCTGCATATTTTCTGCATGGAAGGTGGATATTACTAGCATATGATAATATAATATGTATCTCTAAAATAATAAAAGACAATGTGTGCCCGTTAGTCAGTCAGTGTGTCTCTTCCATAACTCCAAAGCCATGAAACCTTGCGGCCCCAAACTTTGTACGCATACTCAAGGAACTCCAACGGAGTGCATGAATGAAATCTGGGTGTTTGGGTGTGTTCAAACACCCTTTTTGAAGATCATTCAGGGGGTGCTCATCAAAAAAAAAAAACTAGGCAATCAGATTGCAGACCCTCGCCAGGACGTGTTTTCAGTGTTTTTTTTCAGGCTTTTGTGTTAAAACAAATATGGCGGCCGACCCAAGTGACCGATGATGTCATCATGTTTTTTTCTCCATCAATTTATCCCTACATGATGCTCAATAAATTTCATCTTGATCGGATAAAGTTTTGTACTTGTCGAATTATGACGTCATAATGGAGGCACCTATGACATAATCATTAACACATGTTATTCCAGATGGAGAGTTCTTTACAATGAGCCACGTCTCAATTTTTCTATGCAGTGCTTTCGGAGATATAGAGGTGCAAAGGTTTTCGTTTTTTCCAAGATGGCGCCCATACCACGTGACATATGACACCATAATTATCATTAAAAAATTATACAGGTGGAGATGCACCTATGGTGAAAATTTCCAGTCAATCCGACCAACGGTTGCAGAGAAAATCACATTTATTCTGTGCAGACAAACAAACAAACAAACAGAGACAAACAGATATCCTCTCCTCTGGCGCAATACCCTCTTCTCTGGCGAGGGTAATAAGCCTTACCAAAATGGCGGTATAGAGATTCTTGATTTTGGCAGTTTCACCTTGAGGGTTGCTGGCAGATCTTGTGCGACATGTAGGAATATTTGGGGGACAGAGCACAGACAGAGTTGGGGGAGCTAGGCCGGAGAGGAGTCGGTAGAAGACAGAAAGACCGCCAACCTGCCTGCAGTGAATGAGTGAAAGGCCCTCAGAGTTAGCTTCATCGTGAGAGATTCCAATGATTCTGAAAGCTTTGGTTTCAACAGCGTGAAGCCGAGCTAGGTGTGAGGCAGGAGCACCAGCCCAGAGGGGAGAACAGTATTCAATTGAGCTGCGGATGAAAGCCTTGTATGTGGTGAGGAGCTCAGGTGTGCCAAGGAAGGACTTCGCATGACAGAGGATGCCCAGTTGGCAACTGGCTTTGGAGGCCAGCTTGGAAATGTGGTTTTCCCAGGAAAGATCATGGCAGATAGTGAGACCCAAAAGCTTAAGTGACAGAACTTCTTGGAAAGGATTGTTGAGAAAGTAGATGGGAGGGTTTGTCCAGTCAGTCTTTTCGGAGAGACAGTGAGAGTGTGGGATTTGTCAGGATTGAAAGACATGTTCCACTTCTTTGACCAGTCTGTCATTTTGTCCAGGTCTGCAGAGATTGAAGAGGCTGCAGACTGCCGACCTGAGGGATGAGGAATGGAGCGGCAGAGAGTGGAGTCATCAGCAAAGAGATAGAGAGGATTTTCCAGAGTCGGAGAGATCATTGATGAAGACCAGAAAAAGCACAGGGCCCAGAACACTGCCTTGAGGAACTCCAGCCTGAACCGGAAGGGAAGATGAGAGAAATAATAATAATAATAATAATTCATTTATTTTGTATAGCGCTTTTCAAGAAGCCCAAAGGCGCTTTGACAGAGTGGAAAACATAATGCATAACAATACATGAAAACAACAATTGCAAAAAGACAAGAATCAATAGGGAAATATTTAAAGCAAAAGGAGGGAGAAGGAGAAGAGATAGTCAGGGGTTAAATGCTGTGGGTTGAATGTTGAATGCAGTGTTGAACAGGTAGGTCTTTGGTGATGTTTTGAATGTGGTGAGTGAGGAGGAGTCTCTGATGGTGGGAGCAGCGATGGAGAAGGCCCTGTCCCCCCAGGATCTGAATTTGGTCCGGATGGAGGGGGTCAGGAGGTTGGTACCAGCAGAGCGGAGGTTGCGGGTGGGAGTGTGTCTGGAGAGGAGGTCAGCCAGGTAGGATGGGGGCCAGGTTATGGAGGGCTTTGTATGTCAAGAGGAGGATTTTGTACTGGATTCTCTGGGTGGAGAGCCAGTGAAGCTTGTAAAGGACGGGGGTGATGTGGTCACGGGTCCGGGAATGGGTGAGTAGACGGGCAGCGGAGTTCTGAATGTATTGGAGTTTATTGGTGATTTTTGAGAGTGAACCATAGAGGAGGCTATTGCAGTAGTCCAGACGGGAGGTGATGAAGGCGTGGATGAGGGTTTCTGCAGCCGTGGAGGAGAGGGATGAGCGGAGACGGGCAATGTTTTTCAGGTGAAAGAAGGCTGACTTTGTGATCTGTTTAGTGTATTTGTCGAAGGAGAGGGTTTGGTCAAAGATGACGCCAAGATTCCGGATGTGAGGGGAGGTGGATACTGGGATACCGTCGATGTTGAGGGCAAAGTTATGGGTGGATTTTGTGAGCGTTTTTGGGCCAATGATGATTATTTCAGATTTATCACAGTTAAGCTTGAGGAAGTTGATTTGAAGCCAGGATTTTATTTCAGTGATGCAGTTTGTCAGGATAGAGTGGGTGTCGGTGGAGACGGACTTGGTGGAGATGAAAAGCTGGATGTCATCGGCGAAGCAGTGGAATTGGAGACCATGACGGCGGATTAAGTGACCGAGGGGGGACAGGTAAAGGATGAAGAGGAGGGGGCCAAGAACTGAACCTTGGGGGACACCTTGGGGGAGGGGAGCAGTGGGGGATTTGCAGTTATTGATGGAGAAGAAATGGCGTCTGTCAGAGAGGTATGATTTAATCCAAGAGAGGGCAGTGCCGGTAACATTAAAGGTGGATTCAAGTCGGGTGAGGAGGATGGTGTGATCGATGGTGTCAAAGGCAGCGCTGAGGTCGAGGAGGACGAGAATGTTGAGGTTGCCAGCGTCAGAGGAGAGGAGAAGGTCGTTGGTGATTTTGAGGAGAGCAGTTTCAGTACTGTGGTTGGAGCGGAATCCGGATTGGAATGTTTCATACAGGTTATTGGCAGAGAGGTGATGTTTGAGTTGAGTGGCTACAGCACGTTCCAAAACTTTTGACAGAAAGGGTAGGTTGGAGATGGGTCTGAAGTTGTTTAGGGTGTCAGGGTTTAGACCAGGTTTTTTTAGAATGGGGGTAACAGCAGCAATTTTGAGGGAAGGTGGGACGATGCCTGTAGACAGGGAGGAGTTTATTGTTGCAATGATAAGTGGAGAGAGAGCAGGGAGGGAGGCCTTGACAAAGCTGGAGGGGATGGGGTCAAGAGTGCAGGTGGCAGTTTTCATTCCTATGAGGAGTTCAGAGAGGTCAGTAGGGGAGATTGGGGAGAACCAAGACAGGGGATGGCAGGACAAGGGGGGGCAGGTGGTTGGAGGGGGAGCGGGTGCGGCGGTGGTCAAGCTGTTGTAGATGTTGTCAATTTTGCGTTGGAAGAAAGAGAGGAAGGAGATGCAGTTGTCTACTGTGAATGACTGGGTGGTGGTGTTCAGGGGGCGGAGGAGTTTGTTTATTGTCGAGAAGAGTGCTTTTGGGTTTCCGGAGCCAGAGTGGATAATTTGAGAGTAGTAGGCGGAGCGGGCGCGGGAGAGGGCATCTTTGTCGTGTTGTCGGTGGTCCTTGTAGGCTTGGGAGTGAACTGTGAGACCCGTTTTATTGCGGAGTCTTTCAAGTTGGCGAGCACGAGTTTTCATCAGGCGGAGTTCAGGGGTAAACCAGGGAGCAGAATGGGTGAAAGAAACTGTTTTGGTTTTTACAGGCGCAAGCTGGTCAAGGCAGGAGGAGAGAGTGTGGTTGTAGTAGTCAGTGAGGTCGGAAGGGGTGTGGAGGTCAACGAAGGGAGAAGTGGACATTTTTTCAGAGAGGGTGGATGAGAATGAGGTAGGTGAAAGAGCGTTTAGCTTTTGGAAGGTGATAGTGCGATAATGTCTTGGTGTTGGGGTGGGGATGTTGATGGTCATAGTGATAGCTAAGTGGTCAGAGAGGGTGAGGTCGGAGCCAGAGAGATGGTGCAAATTTAATCCAGTGGAGCAGACAAGGTCCAAAATGTGACCACGGATATGGGTAGGAAAGTCGACATGTTGAGTGAGGTTAAAGCAGGTGAGTAAATCAGTGAAGTCAGTGGTTATTGTGGAGTCCATGTAGATATTGAAATCACCAAGGAGGAGGATTGAGGGGGAGAGGGAACATAGCTGGGTCAGAAAGTAGGAGAAGTCAGACAGGAATGATGGGTGTGGCTTGGGAGGGCGGTAGACGACAGCCATGACTGACTGCGTGCGACCAGAGAGTTTAAAAGCCAGGTGTTCAAATGATGAGGATGAGGCGATGGGGATGAGGCTGGTCCTGATGTCTTGACGGTGGATAACGGCAATTCCACCACCTCGGCCCCCCGAGCGTGGTTTATTGACATAGGAATATCCATTGGGTGTGGTGAGGTTGAGTGTGTAGTAGTCCAGAGGTTGTTGCCAGGTTTCGGTGAGACAGAGAAAGTCCAGTTTGTTGTCCAGGATGTATTCGTTCAGGATGAGGCATTTGTTGTTGAGGGACCGGGTGTTGAACAGGGTGAGCTTGATGTTGTTTTGAACAGCAGGGATGAATTCAGGTGATTTAGCCAGGGTTCGTAGGCAGGAGGTGCGATCGTGTGCGTTGCTGTGACCAGGTACGCTGGGACGAAGAGTGAGAGTGCGCTGAGCCGAACAGAGGACGGGGATGGAGTGACCTGATTGCAAATATACAAACTTACGACCGGAGCCACGGTGAATGTACCTGGGTCGTCGGAGGAGTCCATTTGATTTGATGGCAGAAATGCATGATGGGGTGGAGCGGGTATTGAGCAGAAGGAGCCTTGCGGCGGAGTACCGCAGAGCCATGCCAGGCAGGAGCGGAGAGACGAGGCCAAGGTTGAGGAGGTGAAACAATGGTCCCAACCCATGGGAGCGGGCCCGAGGAAACGAAGGAGCCAGGTAGGTGAAGCCAGGAGCAGAGCCGGGACCAAGCAGAGGGCAGGCAGGAGCAAAGAGACGATCACGAGGCCAAGGTTGATCACGGCAAAGCGGCAAATGCAGCGGCAATCGACCGCCGCCGCTACAAATCTAGATCACGGCGGGAAACCGCCACCAAACCGCTGCGATGGTCACAACCCACGAGAGAGCGCCCGAGGAAACAGCGAGCAGGCGAAGGAGCCGGGCAGGCGAAGCAGGGAGCAGAGCCGGGGCTATGCAGAGGGCAGACTCAATGGCCAAAAAATCCGCACGACCACCAAAAAAGCAAGCAACTGACAGTGGCCCGGTCGAAGAAGCGGCGAGCATGTGACGCCTGCGTCTTCTTCATACCGGACCGGAAGCGGAACGATGACTACGAACGATGACTACAACTACGAAATCCATTCAAAGCCACACGCTGACTACGACCAGAGAGGAAGTCCGCAAGCCATGCGTGGAGATTTCCATGGATACCATAGGAGGAGAGTTTGGTGAGCAGAGCGGGGTGCCAGACTGTATCGAAGGCACGTGATATGTGCTTGTTTTGGCAGAGGCATTTTTGGGGGGGGTTGTCCGTTGGTCTTTCTGTGATAAGTTTTCGTTACCGCATTAACTTAAGAATGGCTGAAGTGATCCAAGTCAAACTTTGTACAGGTATGTATAATAATGTAATGATGAACTGATTCGATTTGGGGGGAGAGGGAGTGGCACGAGATCAAAGGTAATGTTAGGTGAAAATCCTGTAACTGCGATAACTGGTGAACCAGTGATGGCATTTTGACCAATGTTGGTAAAAGTATGTATTGTGATGCAAAAAAGAATTGGTTGGATTTTGAGGTCAAGAGGTCAAAGGTCAGAGTCTGCAATAGGTTTTCATTACCACAATAACTTAAGAATGGCTGAAGGAACTAAATCAAATTTGGTACAAGTATGTATGATGACGCAAACATAAACTGATTAAATTATGGGGTCAAGAGGTCAAAGTGTGTAAGGTAAAAATTCTGTTTCGACACTAACTTGTGAACCAGTGATGGGATTTTGACCAAACTTGGTACAATAATATATTATGATGCAAAGATGAACTGTTGAGATTATGGGGTCAAGAGGTCAAAGATCAGAGGTCATGTTAAGTAAAAAGTCTGTTACTGCGCTAACTTGTGAACCAGTGATGGGATTTTGACCAAACTTGGTACAAGAATATATTATGATGAAAAGATGAACTGATTAGATTTCAGTACCAAAGGTAAGAGAGGTAATGTCAGGTAAAAAAATGTCATACTTGAAAACAGCTGAAGGGATTTAAAACAAACTTGGTACAAGTATGTATAATGATGTAATAATGTGGGCGACGTCGAAGACTGCTGTTGTAGTTATCTCAAAGCACGACATGAGTAATTAATATGCTCTGCCATCGAAGGTGGATAGAGCGTATGTTTTCACCCCTGTTTGTCTATTTGTCTGTCTGTGAACAGGATACCTGAAAGAGTTGTGGACGTATTGGGACTAAATTTAGTGGACAGTTTGGGTGAGTGACAAGGACGAATCAATTCTATTTTGGTGAATATCCTAATCAGGATACGAGAATTTAAAAGAGAATTTAACTGATTCTTCACCATTGAGAGATGGGGCCAAAACGATACATAGCACAATATTTCAAAAACTAGTGCATGGATAAAAACAAAACTAGATGGATGAGTTGGTTACATGTCAATAACAAGCCGAGTAGATTTTGGTTCAGGCCCAGACACAGATCCGGCCTATTAGTGGGATACAAAACGTAAACTGTTCAGCCTGGCGGAGGTATGCTGTTCAGCCTCTTCCAAGTGTAGTTCTGGTTTACAATGTTTTTATTAAAATCTAATTTCCTTCTGGATTCAAAGAAGAAGCCTCTTCCAACTGTTCGTATCTGGCATGCCGATCGAGCAATCAGCGCTGCTCCGTGAGGCACAGAGTTTTACTGGGTTGTTGTGCTCCGAGTGTTCCTAGCAACAGTTTAATCAACTTCCAAACGAGCATGCATGTATCACCTATGAACATTTGCATGTACATCTTCTCAATAAATCTTTCCAGCCACAATCTTGCACAATCCCGTTTTAGAGGAACGGTCTGCAGAATGAGCCAATTCAATTAAAGCAATCTAACACGCACACGTTTAACACCTGCAGAAATGCTCATTTATACAGTCACGTGAAAAAGTAAGTACAACCCATGTAAAGTTTTGACTTTTTCAACATATTTCAACATACAGCTATTTGATCTTCATTTCAACAATATTGATAGATAAAGGTGATATAACATAACAAATATCATGAAACATTTACATTTTGTAGTCCCTTGTATAATTTAAATAAACATAAATGCAAATTTCGCATGTGGAAAAAGTAAGTACACCCTTGGCTCTAATAGGTGGTATTGCCGCCTTTGGCAGAAACAACCTCAAGTAAACATTTCTTATAACTGTCTATCAGTCCCTGGTGTTGGGCTAGCGGCTAGGGTGCCGGCTTTGGATCCAAGGATCCTGGGTTCGAATCCCGGTCGATCGCTGAATTAACGCCAGGGGGGTTGACTCAGCCTGTCATCCTTCCGAGGTCGGCTAATTGAGTACCAGTTCACTGGTAATTCCCTGTTTGTCGTTAAAGGCGGCAAAAATGGTTGGCGGCAAAAAGGGTTGGCATCCGGCCATAAAACATTGCTTCAAATAGGGGACCGAAAAACAACAACAACCACGGTTCCCGAAAAAGGCCAACCCCCGCTTTGCGGGGAAAAATGGCCTCTAAAGGTGGTTATTTTTTTTTATATAGTCTCTGGCATCGACTGGGAGAAATTTTTGCCCACTCCTCCATGCAGAATTCTTTCAGCTGTGCGATGTTTGAGGGGTTTCTTGCATGCACAGCTCGTTTGAAATCCCCCCACAACATCTCGATCGGATTTAGATCCGGGCTTTGACTTGGCCATTCCAGAACCCTCCATTTCTTTCTTTTCAGCCATTCCTTGGTGGATTTAC
The DNA here is from genome assembly GCF_964187855.1 of Myxine glutinosa. Lineage (NCBI taxonomy): Eukaryota > Metazoa > Chordata > Myxini > Myxiniformes > Myxinidae > Myxine > Myxine glutinosa. The sequence continues at coordinate 21,037,924 of NC_136269.1, forward strand.
TGGTATGTTTAGGGTCATTGTCATGTTGCAAGGTCCACCTTCGGTTGAGCTTCAACTTTCTGACAGATGGCCTCACATTAACCTCAAGCACCCTCTGGTACAATGAAGAATTCATAGTGGATTCTATGATGGTGAGCTGCCCAGGCCCTGATGCAGCAAAGCTGCCCCAAACCATAATAGTTCCACCACCATGCTTTACAGTTGGTATCAGGTTCTTGTGGTCAAATGCTGTCTTTGGTTTTCGCCAAAAATGTCTTCTGGTACTGTGGCCAAGTAGCTCTACCTTTGACTCATCTGTCCAGAGCACATTGCTCCAGAAGTGCTGGTCTTTGCCTCTGTGTTCATTGGCAAACTTTAGTCTTGCCCTGATGTTCTTTCTGGACAGCAAAGGTTTCCTCCTGGCACACCTCCCATGTAGATCAAATTTGTGCAGCCTCTTTCTAATGGTAGACTCATGCACTTTGACATCAACAATGGCAAGGGCTACCTGTAGGTCCCGTGATGACATTCTGGGGTTCTTAGAGACTTCTTTCAGCATCTTGCGGTCTGCTCTCGGGCTGAACTTGCTGGGGCGGCCTGGCCTGAACAAGTTGGCAGTTGTTTGGAATCTTCTCCACTTGTAGATGATCTTCCGGAGAGTCGAATGATTGATTTCAAATTGTTTGGAGATCTTTTTAAATCCCTTCCCAGACTCGTAGGCATCTATAACCTTCTTTCTGAAGGCCTCATAGAGCTGTTTTGATCTAGGCATGGTGACGCCACACACTTCAACAACAAAGAGCAAACCAAACTAAATGTCTGAGGTTTAAATAAGTCAGGTTCCTCCAAAATCCTCTCTAACGATGTTCTAATCATTTGCACCTGAGCTGGTGCACCTGATTCTAATTTTAGGTATTTGAAGTAGTGATAAATGTAGGGGTGTACCTACTTTTTCCACATGCGAAATTTGCATTGATGTTTATTTAAATTATACAATGGACTACAAAATGTAAATGTTTCATGATATTTGTTATATTACATCACCTTTATCTATCAATATTGTTGAAATGAAGATCAAATAGCTGTATGTTGAAATATGTTGAAAAAGTCAAAACTTTCCATGGGGTGTACTTACTTTTTCACGTGACTGTATATTATTTTTCCAATTTGGTTGTGAAGACAGCACGTGTTTTATTCCGATGCTGAAGCGAGCGCATATACCTTCACAGGCACCAAAAGCAATTTGCACTAACACGGTAAGGTGCAAACGTTAAGATATCTCTACCCAACATGGAGGGCTATAAAATCTATCCTTGGTGATGCCTGTGTGCGTCATTGGCACACCTAGCAATGTGTGTGCCAATGATGTGTCATTGGCACACACATTGCTTGATCAAATATCCCAAATCGTACGAGAGACATTCCAGCCTGGTGTTGGCTTAGCGGTTAGGGTGCCGGCTTGGGATCCTAGGATCCTGGGTTCGAATCCTGGTCGATCGCTGAATTAACGCCAGGGGGGTTGATTCAGCCTGTCATCCTTCCGAGGTCGGCAAATTGAGTACCAGTTCACTGGTAATTCCCTGTGTGTCGCAAGAGGCGACTAACAGGGTTGGCGGCAGGAAGGGCATCCAGCCATAAAACATTGCTTCAAAAAAGGGACAATGGTGCCCGAAAAAGGCCAACCCCTGCTCTGCGGGGAAAAATGGCCTCTAACGGTGGTTCATTTCGTTGTACGAGAGACATTCCACAAGAACTCCGTGCATGCTGAAGTGAACCTTGGGTAATACGAGCTCACAATTACCTCGAACTGCGACAACCTTTTACCAGAAGGTCCAGGGAAGCAGCGAATTGATGTAATTTGAATTGTCAAGCAATAGAATGGGAGAATCCTCAAAGGAAGGGGCAGTGCCACAACGAGCACCGGCTGGATTTGTCCTCGTGTACAAAACGAGCAAATATTTAAGCAAACGGGACACCACGAACACCTGAATTGTAGCTGCAATTAACAGTGCAAACCAAGCGCGTTTGATAACCACCTGCCGTGCCTGTCTAGACGAAGGTAAAAAAATAAGCAGCGCAGGCGTGAACACAATTACTCTGTAGGGTTGTTAATTAACACCGAAAACTGATAATCGCTCACTCTTTTTCAAAGAGCAAGTAAGCTCATTATGGTGGTATCTGCTGTTAGCAGGTGAGATTGCAACGCCACACCAAGATCCGCTCAATTGATAAACAATTGCTAAACTTCTTAAAGGACTCAAACCTAATCAGCCGTGGAAAATGTATCTCCAATATCCTTACTATAATTCAGCGACTGGTGTATGTGTGTGTGTGTGTGTGTGTGTGTGTGTGTGTGTGTGTGTGTGTGTGTGTGTGTGTGTGTGTGTGTGTGTGTGTGTGTGTGTGTGTGTGTGTCACACTACTCCTGCAGTGCTGGGGCTATTACATCCAGACATGCTACATAGCATCAGCATGCCCCCCAATTAGTGTATAGGGGTGTTTTATCTCTTTTTTTTTGTGTATACCAAGTCGAGCCAAGCCTGGTGTTGGCTGAGCGGTTAGGGTGCTGGCTTGGGATCCGAGGATCCTGGGTTCGAATCCCGGTCGATCGCTGACCCTAACGCCAGGGGGGTTGACTCAGCCTGTCATCCTTCCGAGGTCGGCAAATTGAGGACCAGTTCACTGGTAATTCCCTGTGTCGCAAGAGGCGAGAACAGGGTTGGCGGCAGGAAGGGCATCCGGCCATAAAACATTGCTTCAAAAAGGGGACCATGGTGCCCGAAAAAGGCCAACCCCTGCTCTGCGGGGAAAAATGGCCTCGAAAGGTGGTGGGTGGTTCTATACTAAGTCGAGCCTCGTGTAAGAGATAACACATAGAACATGTAATAAAGGGAGCGGGAGACAAGAGGGGGATCCAGACGGAAGCACAACAACAGTAGAGACACAGGGATGTCGGGAGATCTGTGGAAAGGAGAGGGCTGGGGCGGGGTACATGGGATAAACACGATGGACACTACAAGGGGATTTCAGGAAAGAAAACAGGGTATTTGAAGGAGGTAGATTTGGAGTGGATTAACGGGGGTAGAAAAGATCATGGATTTGGATGGGGGAAGAAGAGATGGTGGTGAACAGCTGTTTTAAATACCTGGAGGGAGGAGTGGGATTGAAGAGAGTGAGGGAGTTCGTTCCAAAGGCGGGAGAAAGGAGGAATGAAAGAGTGAAGGTGAGCAGAGTCTTGATTTTGGCAGTTTCACCAGAAGAGGTTTGCTGGCAGATCTTGTGAGTCCTGCCGGAATATTTTGCGGACAGAGCACAGACAGAGCCGGGGGAGCAAGGCTGGAGAGGAGTCGGTAGATGATAGACACCGATCTGCCTGCGGTGAGAGAGTGAAAGGCCCTCAGAATCGGCTTCATCACGGGAGATACCAATGATCCTGAAAGCTTTGGTTTCTACAGCATGAAGCCGAGCTAGGTGTGAGGCAGGAGCACCAGCCCAGAGGGGAGAGCAGTACTCCATCAAGCTGCGGATGAAAGCTTTGTATGCGGTGTTACGGATCCATCACTTCCGCCTTTGTTGTTATTATATACTTGTAGGATTTTTAGTTTCAGGTTGTTAAGATTTTTGTGTGAAAGGGAGATGATTTTAGTGAAAGGTAAAAATAAATGTTTGTGAAGGAAAAAGGAAAACGTGGCAAAGAGACCGGAAGAAGGGAGATAGAGATGGGCGGAGAGAGGAAGAGAGAGAGACAGCTGTGAGTCACGTCGAGGATGCGAGCGGATTTTCTTGATATTGGTCGCGAATGAGTTGAGGCTTCCCGGGAAAGGGATTGTCCGTGACATCGCCATATATTGCGAGTGCAATTAAACCTTCGTCTCAGGTTTTATCACCAAGTGTGAGTCATTGATGGAGGGAGCCAGCGCCTCCATTACAGGCCGATACGCCATTTTGTCCTCGAAGAGGCTGTCAGCTTGGTACATCTTGTTTTGTCATTGGGATTCCCATATCGACCTCACCGCATGGATTGTCGTTGGTTTCCATATCGGCTCAATTCCCATATCGACCTCTGACCTCGTAACTCTTCATCCACAGCCGTGCCAATACCTGCCTGTTGTTTTGCTGTTCTGCTCGATTTCGACATTCACCGAGTTGGGATTTGTGCACGGACTTTGGGGAATGTTACATTCCACTCAGGTTTGACATATCGTGAGTTCATTGCTTTGAGAGCATTGGGGAATGATGGTACCATCCTATGTATTGTTCATTTGATGCAAGTGATATTTTCATTGTACTGTACTTTCTTTAAGAGTGTTATTATTGTGTATGTGAAAGTTCTTAATACAATCACTTGTTTTGTTCTCCAATTGCATTGGTGTGGTTTTACCATGGTTTATTAGAACACGCAAAATAAATCTTTTTGCCGTGTTCCCGTTCCAGGCTCTGAGGTGCACCGTAACCGGGGTTTCGGGAGGTAACACGTAACAGCGGTGAGAAGCTCAGAAGTGCCAAGAATGGACTTCGCAAGACGGAAGATGCCCAGTCGGCGACTGACTTTGCGCCCAGCCACTTTGCGCCCAGTCCACACGTGTCTGGTGTGGACAGCTGACGAGTGTCGGTGATGGGCAAGTGTTGGTGATGGGCATCTTGATGGGCTAGTGAGTATTCTTGGTGATGAGTGTGTGCAGACAAGAGTTCCTGGTGATGGGTGAGTGCAGACCAGGGTCCTTGGTGATGGGTGGATGCTGACGAATGTCCTTGGTGATGGGCGTGTGCTGAAGCGTGTGTTGATGGGCATTTTGGTGATGGGCACATGTTGACAGGCGTTCTTGGTGATAAGCACATGTGCTCAGCGTTCTTGGTGATGTGGGCGTGCTCAGTGTTCTTGGTGATGTGGGTGTGCTCAGCCTTCTTGATGTGTGCGTGCTCATAGTACTTGGTGATAGGCGCATGCTAAAGAGGATTCCTGGTGATGGGTGCTTGCTGGAGATTGTCTTTGGTGATGGGAGAATGAAAACATGTGTTCTTGGTGATGGGTGCATGCTAAAGCATGATGGGTGTTCTTGGTGATGGACGTGGTTCGATTGGTGGCAATGGGCGGGCGTTGACGGGTGCTCTTGGTGATGGGTGCGTGTTGATGGGTGGTCTTGGTGATGGGCCCATGTTGAGGGACGGTCTTGGTGATGGGTGTGCATTGACTGCCATTCTTGGTGATGGGCGCGCTTTGACAGGACTTTGTGATGGGTACGTTGACAAGTGTTGGTGATGAGCACGTGTTGACATGTGTTGGTGATGGGCACGTGTTTATGGGTGTTGGTGATGGGTGTGTTGAGAAGTGTTGGTGATGGGAATGTTGGTGGGCACGTGTTTATGAGTGTTGGTGATGGGCCCGTGTTGATGGGCATGTGCTGACGAGTGTTTTTGGTGATTGGCACGTATTGCAGAGTGGCGGTTATGGACATGTGTTAATGAGTTTTGGTGATGGGCACGTGTTGCGTGTTTTTGGTCATGGGCATGCATTGAGTGCTTTTGGTGATGGGCATGTGTTGAGTTTTTGGTGATGGACATGTCTTGAGTGTTTTTGATGATGGGCATGTTGATGGGTGTTTTTGGTGATTGGCATGTTTTGATGGGTGTTTTGGTGATGGGCATGTGTTGAGTTTTTGGTGATGGACATGTCTTGAGTGTTTTTGGTGATGGGCATGTTGATGGGTGTTTTTGGTGATTGGCATGTTTTGATGGGTGTTTTGGTGATGGACATGTGTTGATTGTTTTTGGTGACAGACATGTGTTGAGTGATTTTGGTGATGGGCATGTGTTGATGAGTGTTTTTGGTGATGGACATGTGTTGATGAGTGTTTTTGGCGATGGACATGTGTTGATTGTTTTTGGTGATGGACATGTGTTGATGAGTGTTTTTGGTGATGGACATGTGTTGATGAGTGTTTTTGGTGATGGACATGTGTTGATGAGTGTTTTGGTGATGGACATGTGTTGTTGAGTGTTGTTGGTGATGGCTGATGGGCATGTTTTGATGAGTGTTTTTAGTGATGGCTGATGAGCATGTTTTGATGAGTGTTTTTAGTGATGGCTGATGGGCATGTTTTGATGAGTGTTTTTGGTGATGGACATGTGTTGATGAGTGTTTGTGTTGGGTGTTTTTGGTGATGGGCATGTGTTGATAAGAGTTTTTGGTGATGGCTGATGGGCATGTTTTGATGAGTGTTTTTAGTGATGGCTGATGGGCATGTTTTACAACAACAACAACATGCATTTTAAGGCCATTTTCCCTGCTAGAGCGGGGGTTAGCCTTGCGGTCCCCATGACAATCTTCTCCATTTTGCCCTATTTTCTGCATCTCCCCTCGTTAACCCCCTTGCCCCTATTTCTTCTTCCACCATCTTTAGCCAAGTCTTTCTCGGTCTTCCCCATCCTCTACTTCCTTCTACATTCATTTCCATCACTCTTCTCAACCTGTCACTTTCATCCTTCCTCAACACATGACCAAACCATCTCAACCTGTGCCTCTTCACAGCATCAATCACAGGCTCTATTCCCATCATCTTTCGCAATTCATCATTTGTCTTCCTCTCTCTCAACGATACTCCGATACTGATGGCCATGTTTTGATGAGTGTTTTTGGTGATGGACATGTGTTGATGAGTGTTTTTGTTGATGGGTGTTTTTGGTGATGGGAATGTTTTGATGGGTGTTTTTGGTGATGGACATGTGTTGAGGAATGTTTTTTGTGATGGACATGTGTTGAGGAACGTTTTTGGTGATGGACATGTGTTGAGGAATGTTTTTGGTGATGGACATGTGTTATGAGTATTTTTGGTGATGGACATGTGTTGATGAGTGTTTTGGTGATGGACATGTGTTGATTGTTTTTGGTGATGGACATGTGTTGATGAGTATTTTTGGTGATGGACATGTGTTGATGAGTGTTTTTGGTGATGGACATTTGTTGATGAGTGTTTTTGGTGATGGACATGTGTTGATGAGTGTTTTTGGTGATGGACATGTGTTGATTGTTTTTGGTGATGGACATGTGTTGATGAGTGTTTTTGGTGATGGACATGTGTTGATGAGTATTTTTGGTGATGGACATGTGTTGAATTGTTTTGGTGATGGACATGTGTTGAATTATTTTGGTGATGGACATGTGTTGATGAGTATTTTTGGTGATGGACATGTGTTGATGAGTATTTTTGGTGATGGACATGTGTTGATGAGTGTTTTTGGTGATGGACATGTGTTGATGAGTATTTTTGGTGATGGACATGTGTTGATTGTTTTTGGTGATGGACATGTGTTGATGAGTGTTTTTGGTGATGGACATGTGTTGAGGAATGTTTTTGTGATGGACATGTGTTGAGGAATGTTTTTGTGATGGACATGTGTTGAGGAATGTTTTTGGTGATGGACATGTGTTGAGGAATGTTTTTGGTGATGGACATGTGTTGAGGAATGTTTTTGGTGATGGACATGTATTACGAGTATTTTTGGTGATGGACATGTGTTGATGAGTGTTTTTGGTGATTGGCATGTGTTGATGAGTGTTTTTCGTGATGGACATGTGTTTATGAGTGTTTTGGTGATGGACATGTGTTGATTGTTTTTGTTGATGGACATGTGTTGATGAGTATTTTTGGTGATGGACATGTGTTGATTGTTTTTGGTGATGGACATGTGTTGATGAGTATTTTTGGTGATAGACATGTGTTGAATTGTTTTGGTGATGGACATGTGTTGATGAGTATTTTTGGTGATGGACATGTGTTTATGAGTGTTTTTGGTGCTGGACATGTGTTGATGAGTGTTTTTGGTGATGGACATGTGTTGATGAGTGTTTTTGGTGATGGACATGTGTTGATGAGTGTTTTTGGTGATGGACATGTATTGATGAGTGTTTTTGGTGATGGACATGTGTTGATTGTTTTTGGTGATGGACTTGTGTTGATGAGTATTTTTGGTGATGGACTTGTGTTGATGAGTGTTTTTGGTGATGGACTTGTGTTGATGAGTGTTTTTGGTGATGGACATGTGTTGATGAGTGTTTTTGGTGCTGGACATGTGTCGAGTGTTTTTGGTGCTGGGGCGTTTGGACAAGTGTTGCATGTTCCTTGTGACGGCGCTGCCCCGAACGAACAAAACGAAGAACAAAGAGACACTGGTGGGACAAAGAACTGACGATGGGCGGGTTGCTTACTCTCAGATCTCGAATACAACAAGCAAATACCACAACTAAAGTGCCAATAGAATGGTGACAAACAGCAAACGACATGATACGTGTGAAAGCAGTACAAGACCTCGGACCCACCGCCAGTGAGTCTGGGGCTCAGGTGAGCAGGTAATGACTGAGAGAGGCCGGTGTACACTCGCGATACGCGGCCTTGCAAACCTCGTCGCCCTCTGCCAGCGGCGTCATCCTCGCCACGAGGTCCGGGTCCAGCGAGGCGACCGAGGCGACCTGGGATAGCCAAAGGAGCCGCGAGGAGCGGACGCAGAGCGGTCCCCGCTCCGGCCACCATGTCCGGCTCGCTCCCACTTCCCAGCGTCGCCGCCCGCAGATGCCCAGGCTCCCAGATCCTCACACCTCCGGAGGCATGAGGTACGAGCATTCTGATTCGCGAACTTCCCTGCTGTTGCTGCTCACGGTCATGATGGTGAAAGTGGTGATGCTGTGGATGAGGTTGGCTTGACGACGCCGCCGAGCCGTCAGAGCCGACCGTCGATGTCAACGCATCGTCCGAGTTGGGAGTGAGGGTGATCGGCGATAGACCGGGAATTCCCAGAGATGAGCGGGGTGGTGCCTCAGAAGGCTCGGCTGTCCCGGCTCCTTGTTCTCCCGTTCCTGCCAGACGAGCACGACCCTCGGCGGTTAGCCGGGCACCCATGACCCATGACAACTTAGCGTAGCAGCAGTCGGTGCAGGGGGGCTCGCAGGCCGGGAGACCGGACAGCTAACCCGTTGTTTGCCATCACAAGCTACACCATAGACATGGTCAGCAAGCTTAGAGTGTGATTAAATATATCAGCTGATGGCTCAACGTCGTAAGCGCAAGCATTCTCTTTTTCATTTATAAACCGCATTTTCACTTCTGATTACCAAAATATTTCATTTATACACTTTTATTTTGGAGATTAAGTGAGTTTATTTGTTCTATTCAGCTTAATATTCCAAACAGCTACAAAAATCAATAGGAAAGGGACACAAGTGTCCACCGAGCTGATTTTGTTTTATATACACCTTAAGCATTACTGTGGCTAAAAACTCAGAAGTAAACTTATAAAATATACATCACCGTGTGACATAAAGTGATACAACAATAATCTTCAAATGGATTTCATGACAAGCAGAAGAAGACTGCACGATCTTGCATGAAGGAAGTTTATTTATGGTACCACGATTCAATGACACAAAATTACCTGCGTTTTAAAATGAAGCTGAAAATATTCATGTGAATAACTAATTGGCTTTCAGACCTCGAAGAAGGCCGATCAAATGGAGCATGCGACTACCTGGTACCTGGTCAATACTGAAGCTCAGCTGCTGCCTAGATATATTAACCACACTCTAAGATATAAAGTTGTATATGTTAACCCTGCCCGCAAAACACCAGGGTGGCGGTTTATAGCTGGGTCAGGATTCGAACCCAGGCGACACAGGCAGGCGACGGTCAGAATGTGCGTACTTCCATCCTGCCAACTGAAATAATCACAACAATAATCTATCTATAATTCCAGTAATCTCTGTCTGTCTGTCTGTACGTTTGTTTGTCTGTGACCGCTGTTTCTCGACAACCACGGGTCCGATATACTTTTAACTTGCCAGGTATATTGCTGGGGACCCGAGGATGTGCCTTTTCAAGGTTTCATATTAATCGGACAATTACTTACCGAGCTATGTCCAAAAAACGATTCAACCAATCAGAGAGCAGCGAACGATCGCGTGTGCCGAACGTGGAGGACACACTCTGCCTCGGATGGCACATTTGACAGCGTATTCATTTATTTCACGTTTGCAAACTATGTTGGCGTTAAACTATGTTTTAAAACTAATAAAACCGAATTTGCGATTCATTCGCTTTCCTGCGCGTTTGTGCACGCGATGGCGATTTCTTTACCAAACTCCGGAAGCCGTTCGCTTTGGACCAAACCATTGCATGTAAATAGAGGGGGGGGATTGTCACCGTACTCGCAAGCCGTTCGCTTTGGACCAAACCATTTCATGTAAATAGAGGGGGGGGATATAATTTTAGATATAGATATAGTACGGGCAATGCCCTAGTAATTATAAATGAGAGACATAAGGGTAACCAAACACAATTGATGACGTATGTCGGTACGTGTCCTTGATCACGAACTTAACAATTCATATAAACGTCTCACTAAGACGTGTACAACAGCAATAAAAGATACAGAGAAACTCTAACCTTACGCTTTTATCAGTGGCGCATGGGAGACCCCGATTGCTGCGTCATGACGTCATGCATACAACACGGGGTAGACCATTACGTCATTCAGGAAATCTGCCAAACGTCCATAAAAAAATCCTGCAAGCGGTTGCGTTGTACATGGAATAACCTAATTACAAAGCCTGGGAAATAGTTGTTTAAATCCACAATATATAATATAATATATATAATATAATATATATATATATAGATAGAATTATACATGTATATATATATACATAAAATTATCAAAAAAAATTTTTTTGTTTTTGTATACAAGATCGAGGCTCGTGTAAGAGCTAGCAGATTAAACACACATTAGCACATACAACATTTTTAAAAAACAAGAAGACGTCATGCGGAGCACGATACTTGAAAAATCCACCCCCCACCCCCAAGAATTTTTTTCCCCATTGATACAGCAAATTGTCCATTTCATCAAGATTAAAATTGACAATCTTGATCAAAGCTCGGGTCAACAGGAAGAAAAGTGACGATTTTTCAGATGAAAAATGATGATTTTGTAAGGTTGACCTTTGACCTTTTGACCTGAAAAATAGTTAGTTTCCCTATTTAGTGACTCAATGTACAAATGCTGTTTAATTTTCAAGTCAATCGGATGAAAATTGAGGATTTAAAAAACTTGGCCTATATTGACCTTTTGGCCTATGTTGACCTCAAAAATAGTTGGTGGTTGAATTCAGTGACAATATATGTAAATCCTCTTAGAATTTCAAGTCAATCAAATGAAAATTGGTGATTTTAGAAATTCGGCTTATGTTGACCTTTTGGCCGATGTTCACGTAAAATATATTTTGTGGTTGAATTCAGTGACCAGAAATGCAAGTCATCTTCAAATCTCAAGTCAATTGGATGAAAATTGAGCATTTTAGAAATTTGGCCAATGTTGACCTTTTGGCCTATGTTGACCTTTTGACCTATGTTGACCTCAAATATACTTGGTGGTTGAATTCAGTGACAAGATATGCAAGTCCTCTTCAAATTTCAAGTCAATCGGATGAAAATTGAGGATTTTAGAAATTTGGCAAAGTTGGTGACCTTTGGCCTATGTTGACCTTTTGACCCCAAAAACAATATCCTCCTCAATTGGGACGACCTATACAACTGGGTGAAGTTTCGTGACGATCGGTTTAGAATTGTGACCTGTAGGCCGGTGACAAACAAACAAACAGACAGACAGACAGAACCACAAATGCAACCGACCAATATACTTGAAAAATCTTCGATTTTGCAAGTAATAAACTGACAGAAAACATCATAAAGGGAGGGGAAGACAAGATGGGGGGCGAGAGGGAAGCACACAAGCACAACAGTAGAGAACAGGGACATCGGGAGATCTGTGGAAGGGAGAGGGCTGGGGGAAGGGGAGGGGTAGGGGGGGGGGAGGCAAGGGATACACAGTATAAAACAAATTGACACTACTAGGAATTTCAGGAATGAAGTCGGAGATTGAAAGAGGTGGATTTGGGGTGCATGAACGGGGGTAGAAGAGATCAAGATTTTGGATGGGGGAAGATAAGAGATGGTGGTGAACAGCTGTTTTAGAGACCTGGAGGGAGGAGTGGGATGGAAGAGAGTGTGGGAGTTTGTTCCAGAGGTGGGAGAAAAGAGGAATAAAAGAGTGAAGGTGAGCAGAGAATCTTGATCTTGGCAGTGTCACCGGAAGTGGGGTACTGGCAGTTCTTGTGTGTCCTGCAGGAATATTTGGGGGGGGGGGGGGGGCACAGCATAAACAGAGCTGGAGGCGTAAGACCAGAGAGGAGTTGGTAGAGGACAGAAAGACCACCAACCTGCCTGCAGTGAGAGAGAGAAAGGCCTTCAGAATCATCTTCATCACGAGAGATTCCAATGATTCTGAAAGCCTTGGTTTCTACAGCGTGAAGCCGAGTTAGGTTTGAGGCAGGAGTTTGAGCCTAGAGGGGAGAGCAGTATTCCATTGAGCTGCGGATGAAAGCTTTGTACGTGGTGAGGAGCTCAGAGGTGCCCAGACAGGACTTCGAACGACGGAGGACGCCCAGTCGGCGACTGGCTTTGGAGGCCACCTTAGAAATGTGGTTTTTCCAGGAAAGATCATGGCAGATAGTGAGACCCAAGAGCTTTAGTGACAGAACTTATTGGAGAGGATTGTTAAGAATGAAGATAGGAGGGTTGTCCAGACAGTCTTTTCGGATCGACATAGTGAGACTGTGAGATTTGTCAGGATTGAAATACAGGTTATACTTGTTTGACCAGTTTGTGATTTTATCCAGATCTGCAGAGCGTGAGGAGGCTGCAGACTGCCGATCTGAGGGTTGAGATATGGAGTGGCAGAGAGTGGAGTCATCAGCAAAGAGATAGAGAGATTTTCCAGAGTCGGAGAGATCATTGATGAAGACCAGAAAAAGCACAGGGCCCAGAACACAGTCTTGGGGAACTCCAGCCTGAACAGGAAGGGAAGATGAGAGAATTCCATTCAGGGCCACATATTCACTGTGACCGGAGAGGAAGTCTGCACGCCATGCGTGGAGATTTCCATGGATACTATAAGAGGAGAGTTTGCTCAGCAGAGCGGGGTGCCAGACCGTATTGAAGGCATGAGATATGTCAAGGGAGAAGACTCTGATTTCCTGTTTGGCGTTGAGGCTCTCCATCTTGAGACAGCAGAAGCAGCATGTCCAGAGTAGAGTGTCCAGGTCTGAATCCAATTTGATGATCGGAGATCAAGCCATTGGAGAAGTGGAAGGATTTGATATCTGAAGCAATGATGGATTCCATGACCTTGCTAATGATCGGGAGCAGGCCGATTGGTCTGTAGTTGTAAGGATCTGTTTTTGAAACTTTTTTGTGTAAAGCGGTGATGTTGGCTGATTTCCAAGCAGATGGCAGATGATCTTGAGCAAAAGAGAGGGTGAAGAGAACAGAGAGAGGGTGAGATAGAGCGACAGAGCAAGATTTTAGGACCCGTGGGCTGATGCCGTCTGGTTCAGTTGCAGAATCAGAGTAGAGGTTGACAGAAACTTATCCACCTTGTCAGGAGAGAAAGACACAGAGTCCAGGAGCAGCTGGGTACGATTGGGTATGGTGGGTACAGAGAGAGATGGGTTTGGGACACAAGATTTTGAGGCAAACACAGAGTTGAGGCATTTGGCTTTGTCATGTGCAGTGTCAACTGTGTAGCCATTTGAGGTAAGGGAGGGTATGGAGAGGGAACAAACACAAGAAACAGATTTGTCCAAACACCACCAGGATTTGGAGGAGGGAGACAGGTTTGAGAATTCAGTCTTGAGAGCAGAGAGATATTGTTTCCTTGCTCTCCTGAGGGTAGACACACATTTGTTCCGAGCTCTGTGAAAGGAACAGAGATTGCCCTCCGTTGCATTTGCCTTCCATGAGGCAAAGGCAAGTTGTTTCAGGTCAACTGCCTCACCACAAGATTATGTGTACCATGGACGGGAGGAAGAGTATGACAACTGAAGATGAGATGGAATAAATCTGTGCCTGAGCCAGACACGTTGATGCTGAGGAGGCTCTCTGAGAATAGCCATACAGATGTTCACTTTAACAAGGAAATGATAAGATGACCTGATTGGAGCAGATGAAGAACAGCAGACATTTGTAAAGAATCTAAGCGTAACAAAGTCAAGAAGAAATGATGTACTGTTGACTCAGATCCGGGTCGGGAAAAGGACAGATTGTGTAGGTCCCAATGAGTCGCAGAAGTCCTTTGCTGAGGTGTCATGGCTGGTGAGAGAGGTACCCACACTCAGCCAGCTGGCATGATGACAGTTGAAGTCGCCACATATGAGGAAGAGAGAGTTGGGATGAGTGGATAGAAGTTGGTCCAAGTTGTCAGACAGCGAAATGTAAATGGAGTCATCACTGTTTGGGGGACGGTACAGAACACATATGAACAAAAGGTGGGAGCGGAGAGGAAGCCGTAGCCTGAGGTACTCCTGGGGGTGAGGTGGAGAGAGGGCAGTGCAAGGAGAGTGAGGAAGAGAGTTTTTGATAAAGATAGCCACCCCACCTCCAGGGCGAAGCTCAGGTCTATCATACCGGAGGAGAGAGTAAGCAGGAAGCGATATTAAGGAATCAGAGACGTCATGAACGAGAATAATCTTGAAGGCAAAGGAGAATAATAGTTATATATATAATTATGTAATTATACAAATATACAATGGTATAATTATATAATCTTCTATATATATATAAAACACAGTTTGTGTGTGTGTGTGTGTGTGTGTGTGTGTGTGTGTGTGTGTGTGTGTGTGTGTGTGTGTGTGTGTGTGTGTGTGTGTGTGTGTGTGTGTGTGTGTGTGTGTGTGTGTGTGTGTGTGTGTGATGTTACCGATAGACTCCTAAACGGAGAGGCTCACGTACTTGATATTTGGCACAGACGTGGCCATTGAGCCTGGTAAGAACATGGCCGACCTAAAAATTGATTTCATAATATTTTTAAACCATATTTTTACCTCAGCGCATTTCAGCGAGGAATATTATGCACGGAATCTGACCGGTCGCAGAGCAGCGCGCTGATTCGCTCAGAGCGATCACGTGATGTTCCTTGCCGCCATTAACTCAGTTACGCGTTCGCACGTATTTCAGAGTGAAAAGCAATTGCCTTTTTTCACATTTCAGCGACGAACATTGCCATTCACACCACATAGGTTTTTTTCCCTTTCATCTTTAGATCCATATTTTTTGCCATAACGTAGCGCATTATGGCTCTCTCGAGCTCGAGTTAGCCAATCAGCTGGGAGCATGAGGCCACGTTGGCCACGCCCACGACAGGACGCAGAGTTGCAATCGATCGCTCAGAGCGATCACGTGATGTTCCATCCCGTCACACGTCACACGTTTGCACGTAATTCAGGGCGAAAAGCGATTGCGTTTTTTCACCTTTATGCGATCGTGTTTTGTGTCGATTTTGTGCGATATGAATTAAGAAGCTAAGCGTAACCTCCCCTCGCACCCCCTCCCCCCTCCCCCACCTCCACCCCTCCCCCTCCCCCCTCCTCCCCTCTCCCCCCTCCCCCTCCCCCCTTCCCCTCCCCCTCCCCTCCACCCTCCTCCCCCCCTCCCCCTCCCCTCCCCCTCCCCCCTCCTCTCCCCCTCCCCCCTCCCACCCCCCTCACCCTCCCATCCCTCCCCCCTCCCCCTCCCATCCCTCCCACCCCTCCCCCTCCCATCCATCCCACCCCCTCCCCCTCCCATCCCTCACCCTCCCCCTCCCCATCCCCCCTCTTCTCCCCTCTCCCCCTCCCCCTCCCCCTCTTCCCCTCCCCCTCCCCCTCTTCTCCCCTCCCCCCCTCTTCTCCCCTCCCCCCCGTTCCCCTCCCCTCCCCTCTCCTCTCCCCTCCCCCGCCCGGCAATGCCGGGTACTTCTGCTAGTAATAAATAATTATATATATATATATAGGCTAGTTATATAATTATATATACACAACAACAACAACATGCATTTTAAAAGGCCATTTTCCCTGCTAGAGCGGGGGTTAGCCTTGTGGTCCCCATGACAATCTTCTCCATTTTGCGCTATTTTCTGCATCTCTCCTTGTTAACCCCCTTGCCCGCATTTCTTCTTCCACCATCTTTAGCCAAGTCTTTCTCGGTCTTCCCCGTCTTCTACTTCCTTCTACATTCATTTCCATCACTCTTCTCAACCAGTCACTTTCATCCTTCCTCAACACATGACCAAACCATCTCAACCTGTTCCTCTTCACAGCATCAATCACAGGCTCTATTCCCATCATCTTTTGCAATTCATCATTTGTCTTCCTCTCTCTCAACGATACTCCGCACATCCGTCGAACCATTCGCATTTCCACCCTTTCCAACCTTCGTTGCTGCTCTACGTTCATTACCCATGTCTCGCTCCCATAAATCATAACACTTCTCACACATGCAGCATACACCTTTCCCTTCAGCTTCAACGACACTCCCCTCATCATCAGCACGCCACTCAATTCCCGAAACTTCTTCCATGCACATCTCACTCGAGCAACCGTTGCCGAGTCTGATCCACCTTCTCCATTCAGCATGTCTCCGAGGTAGCAAAATGTTTTCACACCTTCCAGCTTCACACCGTCTCCAAGATCCAACTCAACATTTCCTCCATCTGCAGCTCCCTCTGTGCACACCTTACATTTGAATGTAGCTGCCACACTGGTTAATGACCCTCGCAGACCACTACATTTTTGATGAACCCACTCAGCGCACATTGTACACTGAATGGAGTTCACTCCGACACCCTTCCGACACACAGCACAGGGCCACTTCCCAGTTCTTTCCACCTCACCACATGCTTTACCACTTGCCATCACCTTCGTCTTTCCGATATTCACCTTCAGACCTTTTGTCTCCATACATTCCTTCCACGTGTTCATCTTTTTCTTCAGTCCATCCATACTTTCCGCAATCAACACCAGATCATCTGCATACAACAACTCCCATGGTAAACCCTCCTTTACGTTCTGAGCCAGCACCTCCATCACAGCTACAAATAGTAGTGGACTTAGTACCGACCCCTGATGCACTCCCACCTTCACCTCAAACTCACCACTGTTCCCGTCCTTCGTCCTTACAGCTGTGCGCGCTCTTTTGTACATTGCCATCACTACTCTGATCAACCATTCCTCCACTCCTAACTTCCTCAATGCCCATGTCAATACTTTGCGTGGAACCCGATCGAATGCTTTCTCCAGATCAACAAACCCAAGAAACAACTTCTTCCTCTTCTCCATGTACTTCTCCTGCAACTGCCTCACAATGAAAAGCGCGTCTGTCGTTCCTCTTCCTGGCATAAATCCAAACTGCATTTCGTCGATCTTCACTTTCTTCCTTATCCTCCTCTCCAACACCCTTTCCAATACCTTCATTCCATGCTCCAATAACTTTATCGCTCGGTACGAGCCACACTCCAGAGGGTCACCTTTCCCCTTGTATAGAGGGACGAGGGTACTCAGTTCCCAATCCACTGGAATGCGACCTTCTTTCACCACCAGATTACAGATCTCTGCCATTCTCTTCACACCCCAACTTCCTGCTGCCTTCAACATATCTCCCACAACTCCCGTCGGCCCTCCCGCTTTTCTACCCTTCATTGCTTTTATCGCTTCCTCAACTTCCTTCTGAGTTATCTTCTCTGCCGGTCCTAAAACTGGGTTACTCTTTATGTTGCCATCCCATTCATTCTCTGTATTCAACAGCATTTCCATATATCTTTTCCATCTTCCTTTAATTCCATCTGGGTCGACAACGATTTGTCCCACTTCATCCTTCAAGCAGCTCACCCCCATCACATCACACCTCTCTTTCGCTATCTGCTTTTCAATCCTGAATACCGCTCTCTGACCCTCTTCCGAATCCAAGCGTTCTCCGAACATTTTCCTACATGCCTCCTGCGCCTTTGCTACCTCTTTCTTTGCAGCCTTCCTGGCTGCCTTATAACTTTCATGCTCTGCTGTTTCTGCTCCCGTACCCTTCGCCTTCTGCCACTCCTTGAACTTCTTCCTCTTCTCGTCAATCCTCTTTCCAACTTCATCATCCCACCACCATGTTTCCGACTGCCTCGGTGGTCCTTTTGTCCATCCACATACCTCACCAACGGCTCCCAACAGACTAGCTTTCATTGACATCCAACCACTTTCAAGCTCAACCACATCATCCTCGACCCTACTCAGCCTCTCTTTTAATGCCTCCCTTACTGTCCCCTCTTTCAACCTCCA
Source organism: Myxine glutinosa (assembly GCF_964187855.1). Lineage (NCBI taxonomy): Eukaryota > Metazoa > Chordata > Myxini > Myxiniformes > Myxinidae > Myxine > Myxine glutinosa. Next base: position 21,056,084 of record NC_136269.1, read on the forward strand.
CACCTTCATTCTCGGTTGGTACTTCACCCGCCGAGCTCTCCTCGCACCTTTCACCCTTACGTCGCAGACAACCAAGTGGTGCTGTGAAACAGCCTCCTCCCCCGGGATCACCTTTGTGTCTTGGAGGTGCCCCCTATCTCGCCTGCGCACCATCAGGTAGTCAACGGTTGTCGTCGACCCACCTGACGTGTATGTAACAAGCTTATTATCCTCTTTCTGGAACTGAGTATTACAAATCAACAAATCAGCTCCATCAGCAAACTCCAAAATCCTTTCACCTTCTCCATTTCTCACACCATATCCGTAACCCCCATGAACTCCGTCAAAACCATCCATACTCCTTCCCACATGTCCATTTAGGTCTCCTCCTACCACAACAACTTCCTCATCTTTCACGTTTTCCATCAGCTTCTCTATCGCACACCAGAACTTATCCTTCTCTTCATCGCTCCGACCAACCTGCGGAGCATATCCCGAGATGACGTTCACCAAGAGCTTTCCAATCATCATTTTCACCATCATCAACCTATCACTCACTCTAGTCACACTCACCACACTGTCTACAAACTCCTCAGAAAACAGGACACCAACACCATTCACGCCCTCCAGGCACCCTTGCCACACAAACTTGTATTTCTGTCCCTGCCTACCCTTCACCATTCTCACACCACTTCCCTTCCATCTCGTCTCTTGCACACAACATATGTCCACTCTTCTTCTGACCAATACTTCCACCACTTCTCCTGATCTCCCTGTCATTGTCCCTACATTCCATGTCCCAAACCTCAGAAACCGATCTCCACTTCGGGCTGTACCCTGCCCACATGTAGTTGTAATTGTCATGGTTCTCTTTTTGAGGCAATGTTTTTTATAGCCGGATGCCCTTCCTGACGCCAACCCTCTTAGTCGCCTCCTACGACATGCAGGGATACGGCGTACCTATTCTTATCCAGGGTACACACTGGGATATATAATTATATATATATAATAATAAAGGCTAACCCCCGCTCTAGCAGGCTAACCCCCGCTCTAGCAGGGAAAATGGCCTTTAAAATGCATGTTGTTGTTGTTGTTGTATTATATATATATATATATATATATATATATATATATATATATATATATATATATATATATACATATATATATATATATATATATATATATATATATATATATATATATATATATATATATAATATATATATATATATAAAACAGCTTGTGTGTGTGTTACCTATAGACTCCTAAACGGAGAGGCTCACGTACTTGATATTTGGCATAGACATGGTCATTGAGCCTGGGAGGGACATGGCCTACCTAAAAATATTTGACGAGATCCATATTTTTTATTCATATTTACCTCAGCGCATTTCAGTGAGGAACATTATACACTGAATGTCAGCATGTGCCAGAGCAGCTCGCTGATTCGCTCAGAGCGATCACATGATGTTCCATCCTCACCGCCAAACCATTGAACTGAAAATATATAGAACGAGCAGAAGTACCTGGCGTTGCCGGGAGGAGGGGAGGAGGGGGAGGGGAGGGGGGGAAGGGGATGGGAGGGGAAAGGCACAGGGAGTTGAACCGGGGGAGTGAGACCCCAAATTGAAGAGCACCACAGTTTGGTCAATGGGAGTTTGGTTCTTAAAACCGCATAGAGTGTAAGATGGCCAATGGATTGGCAGGGAAAGACCCCGGGTCGTGTAAAGTGTGTTAATGTCATTTAGGAAGTAGTTAGGATTGAAATCTTCTCGCACCATCTGCATCCACTCACCTGAGGTGACTAACTCCACACCATGCCATGTTTTGGTTATTTTTGTGCAAATGTTTTGGATTGTGAGACGCATCATGACGTGGGTGTGACATTGTGCTGGTTGTTCCATCTCTTCCTCCTTAAGAGGATGGACGATGAATTGGTGATGGCAAATTTAGACAGATGGATTGTGACGAATTTGGTATCAGGGGAGATATGGGGAAGACGTGACGGTAGTGACGAATTTGTAAATAGTTTTGTAAATATGGGGTAAGGGCAAGGGTAGCATAGGTGACGGGGGGGGGGGGTGACGTACGTTAGGGACGAGCTTTCTCACTTCGCTCTCCGTGCGCACCTCGTTCTGCATTACCTGTATTGATGTGTACCCTTGCGCCCTTGCCCTCGCTAACTTTGCGGCTTTGTCTTCCTTCCCCGACCCATGGATCGTGCTCTCTGGGCACTGAGGGGGAGCGTGCGGGAGTCCGCCACTGTGTGCCCAAATTCCCGCAACCAGCTGCCTGCATCCACGCACCACTTATGGACCACAGTCTGTGGCCAAGCACCACTTATGGACCACAAGTTTTGTGGCATGGCCCCTCTGCTGGGACCGGCCACGATGGCCGAAGGTCTTGCTTGCGGACCTCGGTGAGGTGGCACCAAGCCATACAGGTGAACCACCCATAGTCGGCCCCTGTGGGCCATAAATAAAAAAGATGGACGCGTTGTGTACCTTTTTATCTTTACAAATAGGCAGCAAGCAAGAACAACAAGAGTTGACAACATCAAGAACGACATCGGCCAGCAGAGGGAGCAGAAGACCAAGACCACCAGTTGTGTTCTTTTTATAGCATTGTGCAATGTCGCACTGGATGGTGCGTGACTGTGAATTTTGGTGCTCTTTATTGGTGCTGGTGCGTCGTTGCAGTGCATGCTGTCTCCTCCCTCCCACAGGATTCTTTTTGTCTCCTGAAAAAGAAAAATAACAGGTCCTGGGTTGCAGTGTAAATACAATTAACGTCACTTGTAAATAATGCTCCCCACCGTAAATGTATAGTTTGAAAATTAATTCCGCAATTCGGTTATTCTGTGGGTGTAAATCTGTTAGGTAGGGTGCAACGCAACAGGGGGACATATTTATTTGTGTTTTAAAATTGTCTCACTCAGGGTCAGATTAATAGTAGAGGGTGTTACACCTGAGTGTTACACTAAGTTAAAGTTTTGTCGGCCCGAGACGTGCCGTGAGGAATGAGTGTGCTGTGTTACGGTTTTTAGAACCTTCACTTTATCAAATTTAGTATTAAAATCCCTAATAACCCCCCGTGTACATTTCCGCCTTAATTGGCTGTTAATTGAAATGAGTGCACCGTAGCTAGTCCATGTACAAGCACGTAGGCCACCATAAAACCTCTCTATAGTTATTTCTTTATTATATGTCTCAGGTAAGGCTGTGTCTCCACTAGTTGACCTTGCGCTGCACAAAATGAAATAAGATAGATCCCCTTTCGATGGCCCCAGAACCTCCATTGCCAACTGCATTGCCAACTGCATTGCCAACTGCATTCAGGCTCCATTACGCACGCGGTCAGCTTGGAGAAGAAGGGCGTGGCCCGCCCATCGTCATCAAGGGTGGAGCCCCGAACGACCAACCAAAGATCGTGGGTATGGCTCAAGAGCGCGGGGTTATAAAACCCGTTGCATCAGCCCCCACGGCCAGATGATTGAGGGAGCCAGATGCGTGTCCAAGCTGAAATCAACCCTGCCGCGTGAAACCAGATACGTATGCCTGCCACGTGAAACCAGATACGTGTGCCTGTCGCCGCCTTGCTCGCTGCCAAACCGGAGCATGGATGTTCGAGCGGGACCTCGACATCGCGCCACTGGCCCCGGACCTTCCTGCCCGCCATCTCCTTGGACCGTGTCCCTCTGCCAGCATTCCTACCATTGCCATTTCCTCCCAATCGTGTACGTGAGTTTGTTCTGTTCGTGCTGTCCTTGGGGTATAAGTTAAGCTTGTTTTAAGGATTGCACTGTGTCTTCTTCTTCTTCTGTAAATTACTTTTATTCCTTCTCTTCTCCTTGATGTTGGTTTGTGTAAATAATTAATAAATATCTGTTCTTCCTACCTTCGTCTTCTTCTTCATGCTCGTCCGATCGTCCCTGTCTTTTACCCATTGAACACCTGTGGCACAATTTGGCCAACGCTCAGAATTGGGTTTAGTCCTTGTTAACGGTTCGAACTCCGGGTTGCTAAAACCGCTCGGCAATTAGTCCACCTAAAACCGGGGTTCGAGCGGTACTTGTCTCCCTGTTCTGCGAAGGGATGGATAAAGGTATTCGGGATAAACCCTGGACCCATAACCCTGATCCGTTCCATCCCGTGGGAGAGCGTTACAAGTACCAGGAGCGGAGACGGTCAGCTTAACAAGACAAGGGGCTAACCACCTCTTGCTAAGGGGAGAGCCATACTCCGTTTCCGTAACAATATATATATATATATATATATATATATATATATATATATATATATATATATATATATATATATATATATATATTGTTGCGGATATGAGGATTGTATTTTTTTATTGTGTTGTATTGTGGTAAATTGCTGTGTAACATTGTTTGATTCTGGCCCCTCCTGCCTCCAGTGTTGTGTAAAGGTCAAAGGGCGTCCCGGTAGTTAATTCCATAAAGCATCCATTGAAGGACACTATAATACCCTTGTTCAGTAGTTTATATCCTTATTATGTGTTTTAGGGTAAGGCCTTGTCTTCCATTAAAATGACACTCCATTGCACCAAGTGAAAAAGATAGATTCCCTTCATCCTTCATTCCCATTCCCAAAAACCTCCATTTCCCCTTTCGTCAATTGCCATTCGCATTGCCAACTACAATTGCCGCCATTGAACATGTGCTCGGGTTGGGGAAGAAAGGCGTGCCCGCCCGTCGTCATCAAGGGCGGAGCCAGAGGGTCGCGCGACCAACCATGGCCGAGGTGAGCACACCGATGGGCGTGTCCTGAAGGCCGGCGGCTTAATCGCCGGAGGCGTTATAAAAGCGCGGGCGCAAGAGTGAAAAAGGGCTGAGTCGTCAGAGGAAAGCGGAGTTGAGAGAGGTCCAAGAGAGAGCTGGGTTGAGAGGTCCAAGAGAGAGCTGAGTTGTGAGGTCCAAGGCTGAGCTGGGTTGTGAGGTCCAAGAGAGAGAAGGGAGATCATCCAGCAGCGATTCTTGTTCAAAGGAGATCATCCAGGGAAGCACAAAGCCTGCTATTCGTCGCCTTGCTCGCCAGCAGCAGTGTCCACAGCAGCAACAACACTCAACAGCAGCGTGGGGCCCGGACGGCGGTTTTGAGCAGGGCCGCGAAGGAACGGCGGCTGCCCAACGCGCTGATCGTGCTGCCGGACCCGTTGGGCCTCCCTCTCCTTCCAGCCAATCCACTCTGCAATTCCCCGTGTGAGTCCGTTTCTGTTTGTTCTGTCCTGGGTAGTTAATTAAGTTTGTATAAGCTAGTATTTTCACTGTGTCTCTAAAAGCTTCTGTATATTATTTTATTATCTTTCCTTCTCCTTGGTTATTTTGAGCCTGTAAATAGTAAATAAATTTAGTAGTATTGCCAACCTTTTTTTTCGTCTTCTTATGCCTTTTCTTCACATCCGTCGTCTTTGTCTTTTCCATATTGAATAGCTGTGGCGCGATACGGCCAACGTGCGGGTGAATCGGGTGAATCGGGGAAACTGTTAGGTCGCGGTGCCTCCGCTCGGCAAACATAACATCCTTAACTGCGGACCGTAACAAAATATATATATATATATACATATATATATATCAGTATAACTATCTCCCCCGGTGTGTGCCCCGGTTTAGAATAGGTACACCGTATCCCTGCGTGTCGTAAGAGTCGACTAAAAAGGTTGGCTTCAGGAAGGGCATCCGGCCATAAAAACATTGCCTCAAAAAGAGAACCATGACAACTACATATGGACAGGGTACAGCCCGAAGTACCCCGTGGGGGACCCCACCCCCTCTCGTCAAAACTCAAGATGGGGAACCCCATCGAAGCAAAGGTGGAAATGACTCCATTTATGACGACGAAACGTCTGATGCCCGACGTGGAGATCGGTTTGTGAGGTTTGGGACATGGAATGTAGGGACAATGACAAGGGCATCAGGAGAAGTGGTGGAAGTATTGATCAGAAGAAGAGTGGACATATTTTGTGTGCAGGAGACGAGATGGAAGGGAAGTGGTGTGAGAATGGTGAAGGGTAGGCAGGGACAGAAATACAAGTTTGTGTGGCAAGGGTGCCCATAAGGCATGAATGGTGTTCGTGTCCTGTTTTCTGAGGAGTTTGTAGACAGTGTGGTGAGTGTGACTAGAGTGATTGAAAGGTTGATGATGGTGAAAATGATGATTGGAAAGCTCTTGGTGAACGTCTTCCTCTCTAGTCGTAGTCAACGTGTGGCCCTGAATGGGTTTCTCTCATCTCCTCTTCCTGTTCAGGTTGGAGTTCCCCAAGGCAGTGTTCTGGGCCCTGTGCTTTTTCTCGTCTTCACCAATGATCTCTCTGACTCTCTTGAAAATCCTCTCTATCTCTTTGCTGATGACTCCACTCTCTGCCGCTCCATTCCTCATCCCTCAGATCGGCAGTCTGCAGCCTCCTCACTCTCTGCAGACCTGGACAAAATCACAGACTGGGCAAACAAGCGGATTTATGTCTTTCAATCCTGACAAATCTCACACTCTTACGATGTCTCTCCGAAAAGACCGACTGGACAACCCTCCCATCTACTTTCTGAATAATCCTCTCCAAGAAGTTCTGTCACTCAAGCTTTTGGGTCTCACTATCTGCCATGATCTTTCCTGGGAAAACCACATTTCCAAGCTGGCCTCCAAAGCCAGTCGCCAACTGGGCATCCTCCGTCATGCGAAGTCCTTCCTTGGCACACCTGGGCTCCTCACCACATACAAGGCTTTCATCCGCAGCTCAATGGAGTACTGCTCTCCCCTCTGGGCTGGTGCTCCTGCCTCACACCTAGCTCGTCTTCACGCTGTTGAAACCAAAGCGTTCAGAATCATTGGAATCTCCCGCGATGACGCTATCTCCGAGGGCCTTTCACTTAATCACCGCAGGCAGGTTGGTGGTCTTTCCGTCTTCTACCGACTCCTCTCCGGCCTTGCTCCCCCAGCTCTCTCTGGGCTCTGTCCCCCAAATATTCCTGCAGGTCGCACAAGATCTGCCTGCAACCATCTTATGGTTAAACTGCCAAAATCAAGACTTTCTGCTCACCTTCACTCCTTCATTCCTCTTTTCTCCCGCCTCCGGAACAAATTCCCTCACTCTCTTCAATCCCACTCCTCCCTCCAGGTCTTTAAAACGGCTGTTCACCACCATCTCTTATCTTCCCCAATCCAAAACCTTGATCTTTTCTACCCCCGCTAATTTCACCCCAAATCCACTTTTTTGAGGTGACTTTTGACTTCTTTCCTGGAAGTCCTTGGTGTCCTTGCGTTTTATACCTATCCTGCCTCCCCCCAGGCCCTCTCCCTCCAAAAACATCTCCCGATGTCCCTGCTCTCAAATGTTCTGTTTGTGTGCTTCCTCCCCTTCTCTCCCCATCTTGTCGACCGCTCCCCTTTTTATATACTTTGTTGGCTTGTTTGTTTGATTTGTTTGTTTGATAAATGTTAGCTCTTTCACGAGCCTCGACTCTGTAAAAAAAAAAAACAAAAAAAAAACGTCGTCTCGGGATATGCTCCGCAGGTTGGTCGGAGCGACGAAGAGAAGGACAAGTTCTGGTGTGCAATAGAGAAGCTGATGGAAAACGTGAAAGATGAGGAAGTTGTTGTGGTAGGAGGAGACCTAAATGGACATGTGGGAAGGAGTATGGACGGTTTTGAGGGAGGTCATGGGGGTTACGGATATGGTGTGAGAAATGGAGAAGGTGAAAGGATTTTGGAGTTTGCTGATGGAGCTGATTTGTTGATTTGTAATACTTAGTTCCAGAAAGAGGATAATAAGCTTGTTACATGCACGTCAGCTGGGTCGACGACAACCGTTGACTACCTGTTGAATACCTGTCGACTGTCGAATGGCACATGTTGACTACCTGTTGACGACAGCCGTTGAATATCGGAAAAACGAAGGTGATGGCAAGTGGTAAGCATGTGGTGAGGTGGAAAGAACTGGGAAGTGGCCATGTGCTGTGTGCAGGAAGAGTGTCGGAGTGAAATCCATTCAATGTACAATGTGCGCTGAGTGGGGTCATCAAAAATGTAGTGGTTTGAGAGGGTCATTAACCAGTGTGGCAGCTACATTCAAGTGTAAGGTGTACATAGAGGGAGCTGCAGATGGAGGAAATGTTGAGTTGGATCTTGGAGACGGCGTGAAGCTGGAAGGTGTGAAAACATTTTGTGACCTTGGAGACATGCTGAATGGAGAAGGCGGATCAGACTCGGCTGATCTTCATGGAAGAAGTTTCGGGAACTGAGTGGCGTGCTGACGAGGAGGGGAGTGTCGTTGAAGCTGAAGGGAAAGGTGTATGCTGCATGTGTGAGAAGTGTTTTGATTTATGGGAGCGAGACATGGGTAATGAACGTAGAGCAGCAACGAAGGCTGGAAAGGGTGGAAATGCGAATGGTTCGGTGGATGTGTGGAGTATCGTTGAGAGAGAGGAAGACGAATGATGAATTGCGAACGGTGATGGGAATAGAGCCTGTGATTGATGCTGTGAAGAGGAACAGGTTGAGATGGTTTGGTCATGTGTTGAGGAAGGATGAAAGTGACTGGTTGAGAAGAGTGATGGAAATGAATGTTGAAGGAAGTAGAGGACGGGAAAGACCGAGAAAGACTTGGCTGAAGATGGTGGAAGAAGAAATGGGGGCAAGGGGGTTAGCAAGGGGAGATGCAGAAAATAGGGTAAAATAGAGCAGATTGTCATGGGACCACAAAGCTAACCCCCGCTCTAGCAGGGAAAATGGCCTTAAAATGCCTGTTGTTGTTTTGTTTGTTGTCGTATAACTATGTAGGAGAGTTTGAATGCTGGGTAAAATTACAGGACGATGATGTCTGCATACATTCCCAATCAGAAAGCACTCATTCCCATGAAGTTTTATCCAAATGGCCGAATTAAGGATGATGGATTTATGGGTGCTGGAAATTCTCTTTTTAATGTATACGTGGACTGACTATGTCTGGACAGCATATATTAACGAGGGCATGAAAGACGTGTATGCTAACTGGTTGAAATGACCATCCTTAGTTAATTAATGACCATCCTTAATTAAGATGCTAACTAGGAACCTGATTAAAATGACCTTGACAGGTTCAGTGGTAGCAATTGGGGGAAAAAGAAAATATACATGCTGTTGTAGTTGCTTGGTTGGTCCGATTACCCGGTACGAATCCAGTGAGTCGCCTGAATGTGGCCAAAACGGCCAGCTGAGTCGGCACTCCTGCCACTTCCACTTCCTCCTGCCACATTATGGCCTTTCCACTTTTGATGCCGTACCCGTGGGATCGTTGAACTAACCAAGCATTATGTTGTTGGTCCCATACGCCTCATCATCCAATTAAGGCCTAACGATGCTGAGTGATGCACGGTGTGGTCTGGATATGTGGGGTTATTTGCCACAGCCATTAATCCCTCAATGGGTCTTTCTTTAATAACCAAAGAGAACTACTCCAGCTATCATTCACACTGAGACCAGGTATCTACTAAATAAGAGAGATGTCTGTCTATGTGTGTGTGTGTCGCCATTTTCCTCAGAGATGGTTGAACGGATCTTCGTCAAACTTTCAGAGGTTCATCAGTGAGTGCCTGGGAGTGTTTTAGGCCAAAAAAAAATTATGAAAAAAAAAAAACGATCGTTTTTTTGGAGTTAAAAAATAAAATCGCTTGATAGTGCCGAAGCCTTTTTAAATGAATGACAGTTATATGCAAGTGCACATTCGCATAAATAAATACAAAACAATCTCCAGACATTTGAACACAAATAATCAAACAATTCCGGAAGTGCACAAAGTTGGTAGTACGGCTTCTACTTCTTCCTGATCGGTATCACAGTTAACTCAGAAATGTGATGAACGCCACATTCACCCACCAGCATATATATAAACCCCCTTCCTCTCCTGCCTCCCTCCTCCCCCCTCCCCTCCCCTTCCCCCCGCCCCCTCCCCTCCCCTTCCATTTCCCCCCTCCCTCCCCCTTCCCTCCTCTCTACCCCTGCCCCTCTCTCCCCCCCTTCCCCCTCCCCCTCGCATCCTTCTCCCCCCTCGCCTTCCCTTACCCCCGCTGATGAGGAATAAGAAGGGCGTGAGTCTGGCCTAGGTGAGGCGGGGTTTTGGCGCTTGGGATGATCCAGCAGGACAACCTTCTCTGCACGGGTCACGGTGTTGTCCTTTCACCTCTGCCATCGCCCCCACCTTTATGGATTCAGGTCCATGCGTCATCAATGACGTACCACGCCCTCCCTCTCACTCACCATTGCCCACTGGCTCAGGCTGATGGGCAGAACGACCCATCCATGACTCCTCACCTCGATACTCTCACGTTGCACGGCCCAGTCATTATGGTGTGGCGACTTTCCCACCAAATTGGATGAACTTATCTCATTGGATGAACTGCAATAACTTTTACTTTGGTATGATTCCGAAGCTCTGATTGGATAACTACTCAAATAACTATTTTTTGTATCTTTTCATTTCCTGAACGTCCTTATCAGTATATGTGTCAAAGATAGCATTGACCATTAATGAGACATTGCATATTCCCTTTGTTTCCTCTTCCATATAAAAACCATGACTATTCTGCCGAACCTTTGAAAGAGTAGATCGGGGTATGAAAGAGTAGATCGGGGTATGAAAGAGTAGATCGGGGTATTGTGTTGTTCATTGCTATGGTGATTATTGTGATTGATTTCGATTAAAGGTGATGCTGTATTGTGATTTTCTGGTCGACTCTTTCCCGCGCACGGATTAATAACTCTCCGTGCACGAATCAATAAATATTTCAAATTCACCTACATGAGGAGAATAAATAATTCTTCGACACTGGCCAATGCCTCACCCCTGATTCATCCAAAGCCAGAAGCGCCAACATGCCTGATGGTAGATGTGTGATGAACTGACATCACCGAACACCTCCCTTCGGCAGGGCCTTTGTCCACACCTGGATCGCATGTTTTGGCGATCCATAAACGATCACTACAGATCATGGGACGCAGTTTGAATTGGCTCTATTTCGCAACCTGACTCAACTACTGGGTGCCGACCGTGTGCGAACCACCACCTACCACCCAGCAGTGAATGATATGGTGTAGCATTTCCACAGCCAATTTAAGTCTTCCCTGAAAGTGCATAATAACTCCATGCACTGGACGGACATCATACCTATGGTCTTGCTTGGTACGCGAGCTGCTCTGAAAGACAGCCTTGGATGCTCCACTGCAGAGCTAGTGTACGGTGCATGGCTTCATCTCCCAGCAGAATTCTTCTCAGCATCCGATGACACCTTGACCCGGTTTTCATTCCCCAGGAAATTTCTACCTGAACCCACGTAGTCGTACGGCATGACGCTGTCTGGAAACCCTTATAGCAACCAGATGACGGGCCTCACAAAGTTCTGCAGCGCTCCGAGAAGATCTCACCAGAAGTCGGACTCGACTTGATGGAACTGTAGCGGTTACCGGAAGCATGACACAATTACCGTGCACCGGCCGATGACGCAACCGGCGAGCGGTCACGTGTCCGGACTCGCCCGGGCGTGTCCAGACTTGCCCTTCTCGGGCGAACACTTGCCTTGCATACCACGCCCCGTCGGGAGGCGTGACTTACCTATTTTGCATACCACGCCCCGCCTGAGAGGCGTGGCTTTTGTGTGGAGTTTGCGATATAAATTGCCGCCCGTTCGAGGGGCGGATTCAGTGTGCTTTTGAGTTCTTTGGTTTTGAGCTAAATAAATAGCTCGGTGAAACTTCGTTCCTGTGTCGTCCATTTTGTCTGGCTTTATCGTGCGAGCACAGCTCCCACAATTCGTGACCCCTTTCTAAGAGCACGGCGATGGAGTCAGCTGCAGCTTTGAAGCTCCCGGGCTTCTGGGAGTCGCACGCGGCCGTTTGGTTTGCCCAAGCGGCTTCTCAATTCGCCCTGCGAAAGATTACGAAGGACACCATGGGCTACCACCATGTGGTCTCTGCGCTCACCGCCTCCTCCGCTGCCCGGGTCCTGAGCTTCCTCCAGCACCCGCCGAACGCCGACAAATACGGCGCGCTCAAAGGCCTACTCCTCGGTGCGTTTGGACTCACGGAGACCGAACGCGCACGACAACGACTACACCTCCCGGAGCTGGGCGAGGCCCATCCATCCGAAAGCATGGACCACATGCTTGCTCTTCTCGGTGACCACAGCCCGGACTTCCTCTTCTGCGAGCTGTTCCTCCAGCGGCTACCCGGGCAGGTACGGTTAGCTTTGGATAATTTGCCCATCACGGACCCTCGCATCCTGGCCATGGAGGCCGATAAATTTTTCTCGGCCGGGCGACATGTCGGAGCGGCCGCCTGGGACCCTGGGCCGACCGAGGCAATGCCTGCGCCACGACCGGCGCCTCCACCGGCCGAGTCCGCGCCACTGACGGCAGCGGCCGCTGCGACGCCCCGTCGACCGAACCCGACATGACCGCCGCCAGGTTTGGGCAGAAGGCCAGAACGTGCCACCCACCGTGCACTTTCGGCAGGTCAGGAAACGACCAGGCCGGTGCTCGCTGCCTGCTATGAGCGTCGGCCATTCAGGCAGCCTTCTGTTTATCACGGACATGGAGTCCGGGCGGCATTTTTTGTGTGACACCGGCGCTCAGCTGAGCATGATACCCGCCTCGGTGCAGGACAAACAGGCCGCGCTATGCTGCCCCGCCTTGGTCTCCTCAAACGGTTCCTCCATCCGCACCTTCGGTTCGCGCAGCGTCGCATTCTGCTTCGGGGGCCAGCGCTTCAGGTGGGACTTCATCACGGCGAACGTGCCCATGGCCTTGCTGGGTGCAGATTTTCTTTGTGCGCATGGGCTTTTGGTCGACATCAAACAGTGTCGGCTCATCAACGCGGAGACCTTCAGCTCGCTCGCTTGCTCATTGAGCGGCTCCGCTCCGACCAAGCTAGCCTGCGCGCTCCCGGCCGTGGACGATTTCACCCGCCTACTCGCCGAGTTTCCTGCCCTCACGTAGCCGACGTTTTCGGCCATCGCCGTCAAGCACGGTGTCGAACACCACATCCCGACCACAGGTCCCCCGGTCTACGCCAGGGCTCGCCGCCTCGACCCGGCCAAACTCGCCGTGGCGAAGGCGGAATTCGACACGCTGGAGCGATTGGGCATTGTGCGACGCTCGAATAGCGCGTGGGCCTCGCCCCTGCACATCGTGCCCAAACCGGGTGGCGGATGGCGACCATGCGGCGATTACCGCCGCCTCAACGATGCTACCACCCCCGACCGGTACCCGATACCACACATACAGAACTTTTCCGCCCGTTTGGCGGGGTGGGTGATCTTCTCCAAGGTCGACCTTATTCGGGGCTACCACTAGGTACCTGTCCGGCCGGCCGACGTTCCGAAGACGGCTGTAATTACACCGTTTGGCCTCTTCGAGTTCCTCCAAATGCCGTTCGGCCTTAAGAACGCGGCCCAGGCCTTCCAGCGGCTGATGGACAGTGTGCTGCGTGATCTCACCTTTCTGTTCGTCTACCTGGATGACATTCTCATCGCCAGCACTTCCCGGGCGGAGCACCTCATCCACCTGCGCACGCTTTTCGAGCACCTCGGCCAACACGGCCTCATCATCAACCCGGCGAAATGCCAGTTTGGCGTAACGGCCGTCGACTTCCTGGGGCACCGCATCATGAAGCGCGGGGCCGTCCCGCTGCCTACCAAGGTGGAGGCAGTCACAAGTTTCCTGCACCCCCGCTCCATCAAGGCCCCACAGGAATTTTTGGGGATGGTAAATTTCTACCACCGGTTCGTGCCTCGCGCCGCCCAACTCATGCGCCCCCTGTACGAAGCCCTCCAGGGCAAGCCGGTCAAGCACGACGTCGCCTGGACCACAGAGATGGACGCGGCATTCACGGGCGCTAAGCTGGCCCTCGCCAACGCGACCATGCTGGCGCACCCGGCGCTCGACGCACCCATCGCCCTCACCACAGACGCTTCCGACTACGTGGTGGGCACCATGCATGAACAGTGGGTGAACGGGGCTTGGCAACCGCTGGCCTTCTTCAGCCGGCAGCTTCGCCCTAACAAGCGCAAGTATAGCGCTTTCGACCGCGAGCTCCTCGGCCTTTACCTGGCTGTTCGCCATTTCCGCCATCTTTTGGAGGGCCGCCCGTTCACGGCGTTTGTGGACCACAAACCCCGGGGCTTCGCTATGGCCAAGGTTACGGAGCCGTGGTCGGCCCGCCAGCAGCGCCACCTCTCCGCCATGTCCGAATTTACGACGGACATCCGGCACGTCACGGGCAAGGACAACGCTGTGGCCGATTGCCTCTCCCGGTCCGGCGCGAACGCCGTCCACCTGGGTGTGGACTTCGCCCACGTGGCGGCCGACTAGACCGCCAACCCCACGGTGCAAGCCCTCCGGACAGCGGACACAGGCCTGCAGTTGGCCGACGTCCCTTTCGAGGACACAGGCCTGCGGTTGGCCGACGTCCCTTTCGAGGACACAGGCACAGTTCTCCTGTGCGACGTTTCCCTGGGTCAACCTCGCTCCCATCGTGCCAACCGGATGGCAGCGGCACATTTTTGACGCCCTCCACGGCCTTTCCCACCCGGGCCGGAAAGCATCACAGAAGCTCGTGGCAGCAAAGTTCGTCTGGCACGGGCTCCGTAAGGACGTCCGCGACTGGGCCAATGCCTGTGTCGCCTGCCAGCGCGCGAAGGTCCACCGGTACACCCAGGCCCCGTTGGCACCATTTGACGTGCCCGCGCGGCGCTTCGACCACGTCAATGTGGACCTAGTGGGACCCCTTCCCTCCTCGCGGGGCTTCACCCACCTCCTCACGATGGTGGACAGGACCACCAGGTGGCCGGAGGCCATCCCGCTGGCATCAACAACATCCGCCGATGTGGCGCAGGCCTTCATTGGCACTTGGATTGCCCGTTTCGGCACGCCCTCGGACATCTCCTCCGACAGAGGCCCGCAATTCACCTCCGAGCTTTGGGGCACGGTCGCCCAGGCCTTGGGGGTCAAGCTTCACCGCACCACGGCCTACCACCCCCAAGCCAACGGCTTGTGCGAGCGGTTCCACCGCTCGATGAAGGCCGCTCTCAGAGCCAGCCTCCAGGACGACGGTTGGGCCGACAGGCTCCCGTGGGTCCTATTGGGCCTCGGAACGGCCCCTAAAGAGGACCTCCCTGCTTCCACGGCCGAGCTGGTCTTCGGCCAGCCACTGCACGTGCCGGGCGAATTCATCCTTGACGCCACCGGCCCCTGGTCCGTGACTCGCCAACGCTCGGACCTCCAGGAGGCCGCCAGGAGATTTGCCCCCATGCCCAAGTCCCACCACAGCTGCCCCCAACCCCACATACCCCCAGCACTTCGCACTGCGGAGTACGTTTTTATCCGGCACGACGCACACTGGGGACCGCTCCGGCCGCCGTACCATGGACCTTTCCGGATCCTGCAGAGGGACGACAAGTCATTCATCGTCGACATCGGTGGCAAGCCGGACCGCATCTCCGTGGACCGCCTCAAGCCGGCCCATTTGGACCTCGACCAACCTCCACGGTTGGCCCTTCCTCCACGACGGGCCCGTCCCCCGTCAACCAAGCCCCCCGCCCGACCATCCACCGCCACGCCGCCTACCACCCCCACACGAATCACCAGGGGTCGTTTCGGCCGAGTCATCAGGACCCCCCTCAAACTGACTCTCCCGGTGCAGGTTAATTCTGGGGGGGCGCATGTAGCGGTTACCGGAAGCATGACACAATTACTGTGCACCGGCCGATGACGCAATCGGCGAGTGGTCACGTGTCTGGACTCGCCCGAGCGTGTCCAGACTTGCCCTTCTCGAGCGAACACTTGCCTTGCATACCATGCCCCGTCGGGAGGCATGATTTACCTATTTTGCATACCACGCCCCGCCTGAGAGGCGTGGCTTTTGTGTGGAGTTTGCGATATAAATTGCCGCCCGTTCGAGGGGCGGATTCAGTGTGCTTTTGAGTTCTTTGGTTTTGAGATAAATAAATAGCTCGGTGAAACTTCGTTCCTGTGTCGTCCATTTTGTCTGGTTTTATCATGCGAGCACAGCTCCCACAGAACTGCATTATTAGATCTTCTGGTTGTGTACCCCCTCCGCGTTTGTAAAATTCTGGTTATGCACCCTCCTCCCCCTTGTAAATACTCTGATTTCACATGCCTCCGCTTCCCTCCCCTTCCCCCCCCCCCCCCCCCACACACGTTTACTTTGCCTTTTGGCAGGTATCCCAATCACATATGCAAAATTTGGTGGATACCGGCTAATCCATTGGATTATACAAGGTCATAGATTTATCGTTTAGCAAGATGAGCTCCCTTAAAATGAGCTTCAATGCAGGAGTTAGACATTTCTTTCTCTTCTTCCTCTGCTTCTTCTTCTTCTTCTTCTGCTACTTTAATGGCCACAATTACAGTACTGTATTGCCAATTTACCACGTCCTTGTGGGGTTGATTGGGGGAGGCCAATTCCTCAAGAAACTGTGGCCTGACTTTTTCTGTCTGTTCTGGCGATGGCATAAGACCGTTGAGGCATTTGTTCAGCACGGCTTTGTTATCTAAGTTCGATCCTAGATGCACTTATGTAACGTTAGTTCTGCTCGACTGATTGACGGAGGCCTTTTGCATAACCACCTGCATGGTACCTGCTCGCACTCGGGTGTTTGCGTATGGTAACACGACTCTGGGCGTGGGATCCCGCAGGACGTTCTGGGGCGACTGCCGATCGTGGTCTCTTAAAGACACGCCATCCTCTCGGAAATATCAAGAGGCGATGTTCCTCACAATATATTTGACACTTACAATGTACTTAAAACCATCCCTCCTCCCACCCCTCCTTTCCTACCCCCCAAGATAACAGTGAGATTAAAATAATAAAATAAAAAAGATTTCCACCTTTTATTTTATAATGTTCAATTATTTTTGGTCTAAAACACTCCTCAGCACTCAATAACGAACCTTTCAAAGTTTAATGTATATCCGTTTGGCCATCTCTGAGAAAAAAGGTGACACAGACGCACAGACATACAGACATACAGACATTCTTTGTCTCCTAGTCCGGCAGCTAAGCTAAATATAGCATTGAAGCGCGATGCTACGCGCGCTTGCTTGCACAACAAGAAGGAAGCGGACAACGCGGTGAGTTTAAGAGTCTTTATTAAAAGAGCTCACTGTAGCACTGGCGCGCTCCGGGCTGCGCGCCCGGTGTATATCCCGCGGCCACGCCTACCCCTCGGGCGTGGCCGCCGCCCACTTGGTGCGTGGAATGATGCCCTCACGCCAGTGAGCTTTCGTGTCCGCCACACGCACCCCCCCAGAATTTCCGCGCACCTGGAGGGCCAGTTTGCGGGGCAAACGGCTGACCCGGCCGAAGCACCCACTGGCGACCGGCGGCGTCCGGGGTGCAGGGATGCCAGCTGGGATGCCTCCGGCTGCACCCGGGATGGGCGCAGGACCTGGGGGTGGCGGGCCTGGGCGGTGCCGGGGGTCGGCCCCGACGTGGGGGCCGAGCCACCGGCGGTAGGTGGTCCATGTCGAGGTGGGCCGGTTTGAGGCGATCCACCGAGACGCAGTCGGGAGTACCGCCGATGTCCAAGGTGAAGTGTTTCACCCCGGTCTCCAGCACGCGGAAAGGCCCATCGTACGGGGGCCGCAGTGGTGTCCGGTGGGCGTCATGCCGGACGAAGACGTACTCCGCGGTGCGAAGCTCCGGGGCGACGTGGGTAGGCGGGTGCCCGTGGTGCGCTGTCGGCACCGGGGCGAACCCCCGGGCCGTCTCCTGCAGTGCGGAGCGCTCCTGCGCTACGGACCATGGTGCCGTGGGGTCCGGGACGAACTCGCCCGGCACCCGCAGCGGTTGTCCAAAGACCAACTCCGCCGCGGATGCATGCAGGTCGTCCTTGGGCACCGTCCGGAGGCCCAGCAGGACCCAGGGGAGCCTGTCGACCCAGCCGCCGTCGCCAAGGGTGGCCCGGAGCGCGGCCTTCAAAGAGCGGTTGAACCGCTCGCCCAGGCCGTTGGCCTGGGGGTGGTAGGCCGTGTTTCGGTGCAGCTGGACCCTGAGCCCCCGCGCGACCGCCCCCCAGAGCTCCGAGGTGAACTGGGGGCCGCGGTCGGACGATATGTCCGAGGGGGCGCCGAACCGGGCGACCCAGGTGGCGATGAACGCCTGTGCGACGTCCGTCGCCGCCAAAGGCACGGCCTCCGGCCACCGGGTGGTGCGGTCCACCATCGTCAGGACATGGGTGAAACCCCGCGAGGGGGGCAGAGGTCCCACCAGGTCCATGTGTACGTGGTCGAACCTTCGTTCCGGCACTGTGAACGGGGCCAATGGGGCCTGGGTTTGCCGGTGCACCTTCGCGCGCTGGCACGCGAGGCACGTCCTGGTCCAGCCGCGGACGGCCTTCCGGAGGCCATGCCAGACAAACTTGTCGGCGACCAACCTCTGGGAGGCCTTCGTGCCCGGGTGGGACAGGCCGTGGATGGCGTCAAACACCTGGCGCTGCCAGCCCGCGGGCACGATGGGGCGAGGCCGCCCGAGGGAGACATTGCACAAGAGGGCCGCGCCGTCGAACGGCACCTCGGTGACGCGGAGGCCCGTGACGGCGGTCCGCAAGGCCTGGACGCCGGGGTCGGCGGCCTGGTCCGCCGCCATCCGGGCATAGTCGATGCCAAGGTGGACGGCGTGGGTGACGGACCGGGAAAGGCAATCCGCCACCGGGTTGTCCTTCCCCGCGACGTGCCGGATGTCCGTCGTGTACTCGGACACGGCCAAGAGGTGACGCTGCTGCCGGGCCGACCACGGCTCGGCGACCTTGCCCATCGCGAAGACCAGTGGCTTGTGGTCGACGAAGGCCGTGAACGCACGGCCCTCGAGCAGATGGCGGAAGTGCCTGACCGCCAGTTGAAGCCCGAGCAACTCGCGGTCGAAGGTACTATAGCGGCGTTCGGGTGGGCGAAGCTGCCGGCTGAAGAACGCCAGCGGTTGCCAAGCACCACGCACCCATTGCTCGTGCACTGCGCCCACCGCGTAGTCCGAGGCGTCGGTGGTGAGGGCGATCGGTGCATCGGGCGCCGGGTGCGCGAGCATGGTGGCGTTAGCCAAGGCGAGCTTCGCGCCTGCGAACGCCGCGTCCATCTGCGCGGTCCAGGTAACGTCACCTTTGCCCGGCTTCCCTCGGAGGGCCTCGTGCAAGGGGCGCAGGACCTGGGCGATGCGGGGCAGGAACCGATGGTAAAAGTTCACCATGCCCAGGAACTCCTGGAGCCTCTTGATCGTGCGGGGGCGCGGCAACCCCTTCACTGCCTCCACCTTGGCCGGTAGGGGGACGGCCCCGTGCCTGGTGACGCGGTGCCTGAAAAAGTCGATTTCAGCGACACCGAACCGGCACTTGGCGGGGTTCACGATCAGGCCGTGCTGGCCCAGACGTTCGAAGAGCGTGCGGAGATGGTGAAGGTGCTCTTCGCGGGACGCGCTGGTGACGAGGATGTCGTCCAGGTATACGTACACAAAATCCAAGTCGCGCAAGACGCTGTCCATGAGTCGCTGGAACGCCTGAGCCGCATTCTTCAAACCGAAGGGCATTCGAAGAAATTCGAACAGTCCGAACGGCGTGATGACGGCCGTCTTCGGGATGTCCTCCGGCCTGACGGGGACCTGATGGTAGCCGCGTATGAGGTCCACCTTTGAAAAGAAGGACATGCCCGCCAACCGGGCGGAGAAGTCCTGGATGTGGGGGACGGGGTAACGGTCGGGGGGTGGTGGCGTCTTTGAGGCGCCGGTAGTCCCCGCACGGTCGCCATCCCCCGCCGGGCTTGGGCACGATGTGAAGCGGCGACGCCCAAACACTCTCGGAGCGCCGCACGATGCCGAGCCGCTCCAGCGTAGCGAACGCCGCTTTAGCCACCGCGAGCTTCGTCGGCTCGAGGCGGCGTGCCCGGGCGTAGACCAGTGGCCCGGCGGTGGGGATGTGGTGTTCCACCCCGTGCTTGACGGCCCCCGCCGAGAAGGTGGGCCACGTAAGGGCCGGGAAGCGGGCGAGGAGGCGGGTGAAGTCGTCCGCTGCCGGAAGTGTACAAACTAACCTCGCCGGGACCGAACCACTCAGCAAGCCGCTTGGCGAGCCGCTCGGTGAGCTGCTCAGTGAGCCGCTCAACGAGCTGCTCAACGCGCAAGCAAGCGAGCTGAACGTTTCAGCCTGGACGAGACGTCTGTTCTTCACATCTACCAACAACACGTGTGCACAGAGGAAATCCGCACCGAGTAGTGCCATGGGGACACTAGCGGTTACGAACGTCCACTCGAAGCGTTACCTTCCGAACCGCAGGGAGAGGCAGCGCTTCCCGAATGTGCGTATGGGTGTTCCGTTCGCGGCAAGCAACGCGGGGCCCCGGCCCGCGGTGTGCTTGTCGGACGTAGAGGCAGGGATAACGCTCACCTGTGCCCCCGTATCGCATAGGAAACGGCGCCCGGACAAGGTGTCCATTATAAAAAGAAGGCTGCCGGAATGGCCGACGCTCAGGGCCGCTACCGAGCGCCGGCTTTGTAGTTTCCCGACTTGCCGAAGGAGCACGGCGGGCAACAATTCCTCGCCTTGTGGCCAAACCTGGCGTGGAAATGGCACCAGGTTTGCGGCGAAGGCGGAGGCCGCGGTTTTCACGGCGGTGGTGGGCGTGGCGTGGCGGCGGCCACACGGCGTGCGTCAGCCTCGGGATCCCCGAGGTGTGGTGCATCAGCATCAGGGTCAGCCTCGGGATGCGCGGCGGCCGCGCCAAAACTCGCCTGCGCGTCCAAAGCCGCAAAGAACCTGTCGGCTTCGGCAGCGAGAGCCCGGGGTTCCGTCGTCACAGAACCGGCCAACGCGAGGCGGACTCGTGCCGGCAGCTGGCGTCGAAATAACGCCCGGAAAAGAGCGTTCGGGGTTTCGTCGCCCAACAACGACAGCATATGGTCCATGCGGACCGACGGTCGCATGTCACCGAGCTCGGGGAGGTCCAGGAGGCGGTCGGCCCGTGCGTCCACCGTGAGGCCGAACGTGGCGAGGAGGAGACGCTTGATCGCCTCGTACCTGCCGTCGGCCGGTGGGTTCCTCAGGACCGACACGACGTGGCCGGCCGTGCCGGGCCCGAGGGAAGCGACCACGTGGCAGTACCTGGTCTCGTCCACCGTGATGCCTCGAAGTCGGAACTGGGCTTCTGCCTGCAGGAACCAGACTTCGGCTTGCGTCTCCCAGAACTCGGGGAGTTTCATTTGGACCGCGTTGTTTGCCATTGCGATGGCGTATTCGGGTGGTCAGCGACGGATGACCAGAACGTCGGAGGGTCACCAAATGAAGCGCGGTGCTACGCGTGCTTGCTTGCACAACAAGAAGGAAGTGGACAACGCGGTGAGTTTAAGAGTCTTTATTAAAAGAGCTCACTGTAGCACTGGCGCGCTCCGGGCTGCGCGCCCGGTGTATATCCCGCGGCCACGCCTACCCCTCGGGCGTGGCCGCCGCCCACTCGGTGCGTGGAATGATGCCCTCACGCCAGTGAGCTTTCGTGTCCGCCACAGCATAACAATTGTGCATTTTGTGAGGAAAGCACCAAATTTGGCACACTAGTAGACTATCATATAATGAAAAGATCTGGATATTGGGCCATCTCAGATTCAGAGATTTGATTTTTGCAAGATTTGCAGATTTTGCAGATTTGCAAGCTGAGATTGCAACGCCAGGGACGGCCGACTCCTTCCTGCGAGCTGCCCACGTCACCCGCACAAGAAGAGCTCATCAAATCACTGCAGCGGCACTGCACATCCTGCAACACCGTGCATATGAACGCCACTGTATGACATATGCTGATGATGCAGAAGACCTGCCTGAGTTCGAAGACTGGTGTCACCAGAGAGGAGAAGACATTCCCAACTTTCAGTACTGGGCAACTGTGCTGGAACTAGAGATGTTGGTACTGGTCTACGTGCGTTCTCTGCGGCAGGCTTCATTCACGATGTTCCTTGATGCCCTGACGGAACTGGTCCCATGGTTCCATGCCTTAGACCACACACACTATGCCAGGTGGGTCCCTGTTCACCTGAGGGACATGGTCGCACTCCCAATGAAGCACCCAGATGTAGCCAGAGAATTCAGGGCTGGCAACTTCACTGTACAGAAGACGAAGAATGTGTTCTCTTCGATCCCAATCGAATCGAAATCTTGCAAAAATCAAATCTCTGAATCTGAGATGGCCCAATATCCAGATCTTTTCATAATATGATAGTCTACTAGTGTGCCAAATTTGGTGCTTTCCTCACAAAATGCACAATTGTTATGCTAAGTTGCCCCTCTATCTTGCGGTATACAAACATGTCTTGTAGTACCAGTATAGATTGAGATAATCAGACAAAAATATCCAATACGCATACTCATGGATTTCATTTTATAAATAAATATAACAGTTATTGCTTTATATGTTTTTATGTTCCTATTTATTTATGTATTATTTTCTTACATTGTACACAGTTTGGCAAGCATGGCAATATAGTGGGCAACAGCGACGATTTTATTATTATTTTTTCTTCGGAATATCCCAAACATTAGTATCACATTTATGTTTAGTTCTACGATTAGTGTAGAGACAGACATTATAGAAGGATCAAAATATCTGACTGGTTAACTAGCCCAGTACCAACTTATTTTGCTGTTTGACGAAAGACGAAACGGAAGTGAAGCGTGCTCAACTTGTGAATCCGCAGGAGCTGTTTCAAATTTGGTTGCGCAGTTTCTTTTGTAATGTGCAAGCAAGTGAGACAACATGAATGATCCGGTATCGATAGAGGTGGAAAACCTGTTTAACAAACGCTTTTGTTTTCGTAATCCGACTACGCGTCGCTGGCTGTTACCTCGTTCTCACCTGGTCTTCGCTGGATGTGCGGAGGTTCGTGCCCA
This sequence comes from Myxine glutinosa, assembly GCF_964187855.1. NCBI lineage: Eukaryota > Metazoa > Chordata > Myxini > Myxiniformes > Myxinidae > Myxine > Myxine glutinosa. The sequence continues at coordinate 21,078,992 of NC_136269.1, forward strand.
TCGATCACCGTCCTTTTCATCAATGGGCTTGTGTTTTACTTTGGGTCACTCACAATTAGGGTTGCCACCTTCAATGTGGAAAAATAAGGGACACCCCACCGTCCCCCACGAGAACATTTTGAAATTGTTGCCACTTTTAAGCCATTTTTCATGCTTTTATGGACATACATATCTCTCCACGTAAAGTGTGAGCAGATGAGTACGACTAGTTCTGTGGATATGAAAGAAACTTCATAGGTTCAGATCCACTGCTTTGGCTGCAGATCAGAAAGATTGAATTTTCCTGACGTATAAGACTCATACATTGGCATTGGCTATGTCGCCTGTGGCTTTATAAACAAAAGTGTTATGCAGTGTTTCTGCATTCTTTATTCAACCTGTTTGCTCTCTAAACCTCACATTCCCATGTTATATCCACAGCCTGATCCAGAGCTGGTCGCCCTCAAATTGCAGCTCAACGCCGTGAAAGGAAAACTTAGCAGCATCCCACTTACACAATGGCACGAGCACACAAACCGTACCAACCGTGCCGGCCTTGTTGTTGGTTCAACACGGCGTACTGCTTTCGCTGAGCTCTGCACGCAAGCCTGGTGCAAGTTCCATGAATTGCTCGCGTTTCCTCTGCTGCCTGCGAATGCAATCACTTTTGGGCGGTTTCAATCTGTGCACTTGTGCGAGGCCCCGGGTGCCTTCGTGACGAGTCTCAACCACTACTTGAGCACGCATCAGGTGCCGTTTCAGTTTTTAAAACATACATGTTAGGTTACTTTAAGTTCGTGTCTATTATGTCGGACCTACGCTCACTCGTCTCTAGACTGTCTAGCCTGGGTTTGAATCCCAACCCAGCTTTAAACTGTCATCCCGATGGGTCACAGGCAGGATGATTCGTCCAATGTATGCCCACCTGATGGACGTTAATCGGTCTTCCGGTCTACCAGCATTCATTGGTGGACGTTAAAGATCCCATGGTGTACTTTGCGAAGAGTAGGCAAGCTCCGGCATCATGAACAAATTACAAATTCCTGCCCGAACCAACAGAGTGCACTGCATCAGTGGCACAGCCGTGCCCTCAGCCAATGACGCTACCCCGCAGCCTTGTGCTGCATACACATAAAGATCTATCATAATGCGTGTATATGTATCTTGTTCATTATGTTGGGTTCAAACCCCATTAAAAATCCTCTTCTTTTTTTTTTCTTTTTTTTTTGTATACTGAATCGAGGCTCGTGAAAGAGCTAACATTTATCACACAAACAAATCAAACAGACAAACAAAATATATAAAAAGAGGGAGCGGTAGACGAGATGGGGAGAGAAAGGGAAGCACACAAACACAACATTTGAGAGCAGGGACATAGGGAGATGTGTGGGAGGGAGAGGGCTTGGGGGGAGGAGGCTTGGGAAGGGGGGTGGGGGAAGTATAAAACACAAGGACACCAAGGACTTCCAGGAAAGACGTTGGTATTTCAAAAAAGTGGATTTGGGGTGAAATTAGCGGGGGTAGAAAAGATCAAGGTTTTGGATGGGGGAAGATAAGAGATGGTGGTGAACAGCTGTTTTAAAGACCTGGAGGGAGGTGTACGATTGAAGGGAGTGTGGGAGTTTGTTCCAGAGGCGGGAGAAAAGAGGAATGAAGGAGTTAAGGTGAGCAGAGAGTCTTGATTTTGGCAGTTTGACCATAAGAGGGTTGCAGGCAGATCTTGTGCGACCTGTAGGAATATTTGAGGGACAGAGCCCAGAGAGAGCTGGGGGGGGGGGGGTGGCAAGACCGGAGAGGAGTCGGTAGAAGACGGAAAGACCACCAACCTGCCTGCGGTGAGTGAGTGAAAGGCCCTCGGAGTTAGCTTCATCGCGGGAGATTCCAATGATTCTGAACGCTTTGGTTTCAATAGCGTGAAGACGAGCTCGGTGTGAGGCAGGAGCACCAGCCCAGAGGGGATAGCAGTATTCCATTGAGCTGCGGATGAAAGCCTTGTATGTGGTGAGGAACTCAGATGTGCCAACGAAGGACTTCGCACGACAGAGGATGCCCAGTCGGCGACTGGCTTTGGAGGCCAGATTTGAAATGTGGTTTTCCCAGGAAAGATCATGGCAGATAGTGAGACCCAAAAGCTTGAGTGACAGAACTTCTTGGAGTGGATTATTCAGAAAGTGGATGGGAGGGTTGTCCAGTCGGTCTTTTCGGATGGACATCGTAAGAGTGTGAGATTTGTCAGGATTGAAAGACATGTTCCACTTGTTTGCCCAGTCTGTGATTTTGTCCAGGTCTGCCGAGAGTGAGGAGGCTGCAGACTGCCAATCTGAGAGATGAGGAATGGAGCAACAGAGAGTAGAGTCATCAGCAAAGAGATAGAGAGGATTTTCAAGAGAGTCAGAGAGATCATTGATGAAGACCAGAAAAAGCACAGGGCCCAGAACACTGCCTTGGGGAACTCCAGCCTGAACAGGAAGAGGAGATGAGAGAAACCCATTCAGGGCCACACGTTGACGATGACTAGAGAAGAAGTCCGCCAGCCATGCGTGGAGATTTCCATGGATACCAAAGGAGGAGAGTTTGGTGAGCAGAGCGGGGTGCCAGACCATATCGAAGGCACGTGATATGTCAAGTGAGACAGCTCTAATTTCCTGTTTGGCATTGAGGACCTCCATCCATTGTTGAGAAAGCAGAAGCAGCATGTCCAGAGTAGAGTGACCTGGTCTGAAACGAAATTGATGATCAGAGATCAAGCCATTGGAGAAGAGGAAAGATTTCATATCCGAAGCAATGATGGATTCCATGACTTTGCTGATAAATTGGGAGAAGGCTTCCGTTTCCTTCCGTTTCCGGTCTTGGGTTTCGTTTATTCGCAGCTCTAGACGCTCTCCATCGAAATCGAAGTTAAGTAATTGTTCCCATTTGTATTTTCGTTATAACTGTATTTCTCTTATGGTGTATGTACGTATATTGTCCCGACGAAGATTTTCGGTGCAAATCTTTCATACCTGTATTGAAAATCGTGTTAATTCGTGTCGTCTTGAGGCCTTGTACAGTGTACACTGTACAACCTTGAGGCTTTGTTTTTCTCTCAGCGGTCCGTCGTTTGTGATCCAATAACTTTCGTTCTCTGTTTTCCCAGTCTTTTCACCCCAAAGCCTACTTCCTTATGTAAATCTCAACTTAAAAAGAAAAAGAAAAAAAAAGACTACCTTCTCTGTGCTCATTCGTTTATTCATTCATATTCGTTCGTTCGTTCTTCGACCACGTGTTTCTCCCCCATTTCCCCAGATAGATTGTCAAATTTCAACTTGTTATTTTATCGTCCATGCGATATTGTTTGATTATAGTTAGTTTTGGTTTGAATTTCCTGTAACTCATAATTAATTAATCGTGTTCTGCTCCTCGTGTGTGGCCTTGTAGTTGTACCCCCGTCGGTGTTTGTTAACTTAAGCGTGTTCTGCTTGGCTCTTAGTTTTTCCCTTCTACCCCGAACATAATACTCTGTCTAACGTTCTAAATCCCCTCCCCCCCCCCCCCCCCAAAAAAAAACAACCAAAAAAACAACCAAAAACATTTATTTTCCTTTCTCCACGTGTACTGTTGTCTCATCCTGTATTTTCTGTCCAGGTGTGCTGTTCGCCCCGCCCCCATTATCTCCTTGCCATCCACCATTTGCCCTGTTCACGTGACTCGTGGTGGTCCCTCTCGGCTCTCCCCCCGTTGGTATTTTTGTGCATATAAGATTGTTCACAGTTCTGTTTAAATATTATTTAAATATGTTTAACCTCTCCCCTTCTGTGTTTTATTCAGTGGTATATTACAACACACTGTTTTTCTTCCTATTTAAAAGGCTTTTCTCAATTTCCTCTCCAACTCATTCCACTTCAAAAAAAAGAAATTCAATATCTTATACGTCTCCCTCACTACATGGTCTAAATTCACATTCATTCCATCCCTCCTCCATCGTTCTGAATCGGATTGCTAACTTGAAAATCACAACAAACCCAATTTGTTATCAATGTTCGTCTTTCATTAATCATCCACTTTCTAAACTCCCCTCTTGCCCCTCCCATCCAAATCCCCCCCCCCCTTGCACCTACACTCCTAAACTCCCCCCTTGCCCCTCCACTCTTAAACTCCCCCCTTGCCCCTCCACTCCTGAACTCCCCCTTTGCCATTCCCCTCCTAAACTCCCCCCTTGCCCCTCCCCTCCAAATCCCCCCCCCTTGCCCCTCCACTCCTGAACTCCCCCCTTGCCCTTCCCCTCCTAAACTCCCCCCTTGCCCCTCCCCTCCAAATCCCCCCCCTTGCCCCTACACTCCTAAACTCCCCCCTTGCCCCTCCACTTCTAAACTCCCCCCTCACTCCTCCCCTTCAAAACTCCCCCCCAACCCCTCCCATTCAATTCTCCCCCCATACCATTCCTCTCCAATTCTCCCTCCTCCCCCCTCCTCCTCCAAGCTACCTCCTCCCCACTTCGTCTCCCTTCTATCTCATACCTCCACCCCCCCAAACCTTCTACTTTCCTCTGCCCCCCCGCAAACAACCCCTCACTGTGCCTCATCCCTTCACCATCAAACCTTTCATCCTCCTCATCCTTCCCTTTCTTGGAACTCTTCTGCAATATCTGACACACTATCAACTGCTCTCCCTACCTCCCCTCTCATCCTTCATCTTACCCTACTCCTCCCCTTCCCTGTCCTGAACTCGATGCTCCCCCTCTCTCTTCATTAACGGTATGGACCTCAAACATCCGGGGCCTTCGCTCAAACCTGACTGATCTCTCCATACAGGTTGCTTCTGACAATCCAGACTTGATCTGCTTAACAGAGACTTTCCTCCTTCAAGATGTCTCTGATTCCTTAATATCTCTTCCTGGTTACTCCCTCCTCCGGTATGATAGACCTGAGCCTCGGCCTGGTGGTGGGGTGGCTATCTTTATCAAAAACTCTCTTCCTCACTCTCCTTGCACTGCCCTTTTTCCTCCTCACCCCCAGGAGTACCTCTGGCTACGGCTTCCTCTCCGCTCCCACCTTTTGTTCATATGTGTTCTGTACCGTCCCCCAAACAGTGATGACTCCATCTACATTTCACTGTCTGACAACATGGACCAACTTCTATCCACTCATCCCAACTCTCTCTTCCTCATATGTGGTGACTTCAACTGTCATCATGCCACCTGGTTGGGTGTGGGTTCCTCTCTCACCAGTCATGGCACCTCAGCAAAGGACTTCTGTGACTCACTGGGCTTGACACAATCTGTCAATTTCCCGACCCGGATCTCAGCCAATGGAGTATCTTCCCTTCTAGACTTGGTTATGACAAACTTCCCTGCTAATGTCTGCTGCTCTTCTTCTGCTCCAATCGGTTCTTCTGATCATATGCTTGTCAAAGTGGACATCTCTCTGGCCATTCTCAGAGAGCCTCCTCAGCGTCGACGAGTCTGGCATTTCACTCAGGCCGACTGGGACGGTCTTCAAGCAGCCATCAATCGTCTGGATTGGTCTCCCATCTCCACTGCCTCTGACATCAATTCTTACTGGGAATTCTTCCAAAGCAAACTGATCTCTCTCATGCACAGATTTATCCCATCTCGCCTTCAGTTGTCTTACCCTTCCTCCCGTCCATGGTACACTGAATCTTGTGGTGAGGCAGTTGCCCTGAAACAACTTGCCTTTGCCTCTTGGAAGGCTAATCCAACTGAAGGCAATCTCAGTTCCTTCCACCAAGCTCGGAACAAGTGTGTGTCTACCCTCAGGAGTGCCAGGAAGCACTATCTCTCCTCACTCAAGAATGAACTCTCAAACCTGTCTCCTTCCTCCAAATCCTGGTGGCGTCTGGTCAAATCCGTTTCTGGTGTTTGTTCCCCCTCCATCCCCTCCCTTACCTCAAATGGCCACACAGTTGACATCGCACGTGACAAAGCCGAATGCCTCAACTCTGTGTTTGCCTCAAAATCCTTAGTCCCAAACCCATCTCTCTCTGTTCCCACCTTTCCCAGTCAAACCCAACTGCTCCTGGAATCTGTGTCCTTCTCTCCTGACAAGGTGGAGGAGTTTTTGTCAAACCTCGACTCTGATTCTGCAACTGGACCAGACGGCATCAGCCCACGGGTCCTAAAATCCTGCTCTGCCGCTCTGTCTCACCCTCTCTCTGTTCCTTTCACCCTATCTTTTGCTCAACGTCATCTGCCAGCATCCTGGAAATCAGCTAACATTACCGCTTTACACAAAAAAGGTGCAAAAACAGATCCTTGCAACTACAGACCAATCAGCCTGCTCCCAATTATCAGCAAAGTCATGGAATCCATCATTGCTTCGGATATGAAATCTTTCCTCTTCTCCAATGGCTTGATCTCTGATCATCAATTTGGTTTCAGACCAGGTCACTCTACTCTGGACATGCTGCTTCTGCTGTCTCAACAATGGATGGAGGTCCTCAATGCCAAACAGGAAATCAGAGCTGTCTCCCTTGACATATCACGTGCCTTCGATACGGTCTGGCACCCAGCTCTGCTCACCAAACTCTCCTCCTATGGTATCCATGGAAATCTCCATGCATGGCTTGCGGACTTCCTCTCTGGTCGTAGTCAACGTGTGGCCCTGAATGGATTTCTCTCATCTCCCCTTCCTGTTCAGGCTGGAGTTCCCCAAGGCAGTGTGCTGGGCCCTGTGCTTTTTCTGGTCTTTATCAGTGATCTCTCCGACTCTCTGGAAAATCCTCTCTATCTCTTTGCTGATGACTCCACTCTCTGCCGCTCCATTCCTCTTCCCTCAGATCGGCAGTCTGCAGCCTCCTCTCTCTCTGAAGACCTGGACAAAATCACAGACTGGTCAAACAAGTGGAACATGTCTTTCAATCCTGACAAATCTCACTCTCTTACTATGTCTCTCTGAAAAGATCGACTGGACAACCCTCCCATCTACTTTCTCAACAATCCTCTCGAAGAAGTTCTGTCGCTCAAGCTTTTGGGTCTCACTATCTGCCATGATCTTTCTTGGGAAAACCACATTTCCAAGCTGGCCTCCAAAGCCAGTCGCCGACTGGGCATCCTCCGTCGTGCGAAGTCCTTCCTCGGCACACATGAGCTCCTCACCACATACAAGGCTTTCATCCGCAGCTCAATGGAATACTGTTCTCCCCTATGGGCTGGTGCTCCTGCCTCACACCTGGCTCGGCTTCACGCTGTTGAATCCAAAGCTTTCAAAATCATTGGAATCTCCCGCGATGAAGCTATCTCTGAGGGCCTTTCACTCACTCACCGCAGGCAGGTAAGTGGTCTTTCTGTCTTCTACCGACTCCTCTCCGGCCTTGCTCCCCCAGCTCTCTCTGTGCTCTGTCCCCCAAATATTCCTACAGGTCGCACAAGATCTGCCAGCAACCCTCTGATGGTTAAACTGCCGAAATCTTGGCTCTCTGCTCACCTTCACTCTTTCATTCCTCTTTTCTCCCGCCTCTGGAACAAACTCCCACACTCCCTTCAATCGTACTCCTCCCTCCAGGTCTTTAAAACAGCTGTTCACCACCATCTCTTATCTTCCCCCATCCAAAACCTTGATCTTTTCTACCCCCACTAATTCACCCCTGATCCACCTTGTTTGAAATTCCAACTTCCTTCCTGGAAGTCCTGGCAGTGTACATATGTTTATACCTCTCCCACCCCTCCCCCCCCCCCCCCCCTTCACACGCCTCCCCCCCAAAGCCCTCTCCCTCCCACAGATCTCTCGATGTCTCCATGTCTCTCGGTCCCTGCTGTCAAATGTTTTGTTTGTGTCCTTCCCCCTCTCTCCCCAGCTTGTCTACTGCTCCCGATGTTATTTGTTGTATGTGTCTGTTTGTCTTTTTGTGTGATTAATGTTCGCTCTTTCCCGAGCCTCGATCTTGTATGCAAAGGCTGATTGGTCTGTAGTTGCTAGGATCTGTTTTTGCACATTTTTTGTGCAAGGCGGTGATGTTGGCTGATTTCCAAGTAGATGGCAGATGACCATTTAGAGCAAAAATGCAAATCGATTTATTTATTTAGAGCAAAAATGAGCCCCGTAGACAGACAAATAACAAATCCTGAGCTGTACCTTTAATCTTCTTCTTCTTCTTCTTCCATCATTTTTCTTATTCCTGAAATGCTCTTGATAAGCTCCGAAACAGCTAACCTTGTGGACTGTACATATTTTCCACACAGGTTCCTTGTGAGTGGCTATGGCTCGCCACCACGCTAAACCCTTTCCACGAAGCCAACTCATGTGGGCAGATGATCGCTGACAGCCGGTTGTTGCTGCACACACTGCCAAACTGGGCTTTCGGACCGGATGATACGGGTAATCTGATGCATCTGCAGAACCTGCATGCTCTGCAGCAGCGGGCCCGCAACCTGGGTCCAGTCCACCTTGTAACGGCAGATGGCAGCTTTGATTGCCAGGTGTGCATATCTCGGTGTTAGTTTCAATGTGCTAAATTATTATTCTTTTTTTTTTATTGGTTCTCACAAGGATTAGGACGTAATGAACATATTATTATGCTGTGTGGGATTTTAAACCACTCAGGTCGCGACCTGTTTTGGTTTGTTTCTCTTTGATGTAATGTTTATCGGTCCTTCTATTTGCACCTGAGGCTAATGTAGGAAACAATTAGGACTGCTTCTTGTTGAGTTCCTGACATCATTCTCTGTCGTGCTGTAGGCCAATCCTGGTGAGCAGGAGAACAGTGTAGCCTCGCTCATCTGCTGCGAAGCGGTTGCTGCTCTCAGCATCCTTCATGAAGGCGGCTCTCTCGTTCTGAAAGCCTTCACCTTTTTTGAACGATCTTCAGCCAGTTTACTTTACCTCCTCACCTGTGCTTTCAAGGTATTTCATCCAGTTTTTTTCAGTGTCAGTGTTTAGAACAAACGTCACAGTTGAAGGTTATTAGTCCACTACTGGTTTCACGGGAGGGGATTCGAGCTTTGCTCTCCGTCTGTCCATCCGTCCGTCACACCTGTGGTTTTGCAGCCTTTTTTTCCCATACCCTTTAAGATATTCAACTGAAACTTGGTACATGGCTTTATTATGATAAGTTAAAGAAATTGCAGCTTGTTATGTAGCTTTGCATACCTAAAACAATTTGGCCTACTGTATACAACAACAACAACAGGCATTTTAAGGCCATTTTCCCTGCAAGAGCGGGGGTTAGCCTTGCGGTCCCCTTGACAATGTTCTCCATTTTGCCCTATTTTCTGCAATTTCTGCACAATTTGGCCTACTGTATATGGTCCACAATTGTTGAGTGCATTTAACAAGCAATTATCCCTCTTTGTTTTCATTGAGTTTTATTTACCCGTTGGTCCAAACATTTCGTGTTGTCACATGGACATCGCCGAGTTTGCAATTTCAAATCCTGCTGAAGGCTGAGCTTTTAAGGGCTTTAGATGTTAAGCTTCTGGAACTTGTGCCAATTCTCAGAAAAAAAATTTTCTGTCATTATCGGATTGCCACTAAAAACCCAACTGTCTCATAATTAATGAGCTTCAAGAAGGAAATATTTCTGGCCTGCTTAAGTCTACATTTGGAACATGTCCATACATTGTGGTCGACTCTTAAATGCTCTCATTGTCATCTTGTTATGGGCACTAAAATGTGTGGCTGGTTACCCCCCCTCACCCCCCCCCCCCCCTCCTCCACCCCCTCCCTACATCCTAAAAAGTGTATTGTCTCTATCTGCAAGTGTTATCAAATGGCGGCCTGCTGCATAATGAAGGTGCAGAGTTGTGGAGTTGGCCCTCAGTATCATTATTATACAGTACATTGCTACCTTGTTATGTCCCGAAAACATGTCCTGCATGTGAGATAAACCCCAAATGTATTTAACGTGATAATTACCTCCACCACTGGAGGTGGATTGAGGTTATGTTTTCACCCGTGTCTGTTTGGCCGTCTCTTTCTAAACAGGATATCTCAAAAAATTGGGGACTGATTTGGACAAACCTTGGTGGAGAGGTTGGGTGTGTGACAAAGACAAAATGATAAAATTTTGGTGAAGATACGGATCTGGATCTGGATCCGAGAATTTTTTTATGTGCACCATTCAGAGATAGGGAAAAAAGCGATATATATCACGGCATCTCAAAAGGTTGTGGACAGATTCAGACCAAATTTGGTGAACAGGTTGGGTGTGTGACCAACAACAACAACAACAGGCATTTTAAGGCCATTTCCCTTGCTAGAGCAGGGGTTAGCCTTGCGGTCCCCATGACAATCCAGGATATATATATATCTCCATTTTGCCCGATTTTCTGCATCTCCCCTTGTTAACCCCCTTGCCCGCATTTCTTCTTCGACCATCTTTAGCCAAGTCTTTCTCAGTCTTCCCCGTCTTCTACTTCCTTCTACATTCACTTCCATCACTCTTCTCAACCAGTCACTTCATCCTTCCTCAACACATGACCAAACCATCTTAACCTGTTTCTCTTCACAGCATCAATCACAGGCTCTATTCCCATCATCTTTTGCAATTCATCATTTGTCTTCCTCTCTCTCAACGATACTGAGCACATCCACCGAACCATTCGCATTTCCACCCTTTCCAGCCTTCGTTGCCGTTCTACGTTCATTACCCATGTCTCGCTCCCATAAATCATAACACTTCTCACACATGCAGCATACACCTTTCCCTTCAGCTTCAACGACACCCCTCCTCGTCAGCACGCCACTCAGTTCCCGAAATTTCTTCCATGCACATCTCACTCTAGCAACCGTTGACCTCCATTCAGCATGTCTCCAAGGTAGCAAAATGTTTTCACACCTTCCAGCTTCACGCCGTCTCCAAGATCCAACTCAACATTTCCCCCATCTGCGGCTCCCTCTGTGCACACCTTACATTTGAATGTAGCTGCCACACTGGTTAATGACCCTCTCAAACCACTACATTTTTTATGAACCCACTCAACATGATGAACCCTTTGATGAACCCAGGTGTATGACCAAGAGGAATTGAATCAATTTTGGTGAAAATCCGAATCCAGATCAGGATACGAGAATTTTTTTTATGTCCCTCCATATGTTTTCACCTATAACCTGCATCTACCTTCAGTGGTGGAGGAATATATGAATATATATATACATATATATATATGTACATATATATATATATATATATATATATATATATATATATATATATATATATATATATATATATATCCCGGTGTGTACCCCGGTTTAGAATAGGTACACCGTATCGTAAAACGAATGATCGTTTTAAGGCCATTTCCCCGTTGGAGCAGGGGTTGGCCTTGCGGGCCCCATGACAATCATTGTTCCCTGTTTTGAGGCAATGTTTTTATGACCGGATGCCCTTCCTGGCGCCAACCCTTAGTCGCCTCTTACAACACGCAGGGATACGGTGTACCTATTCTAAACCGGGGTACACACCGGGATATATATATCCTATATATATATATTCATATATTCCTCCACCACTGAAGGTAGATGCAGGTTATGTTTTCACCCCTGTCTGTTTGTCGGTTTGTCGGTTTGTCTGTTTGTCAGTTTGTCGGTTTGTCTGTTTGTCGGTTTGTCTGTTTGTGAACAAGATATCTCAAGAAGTTGTCAACGGATTTGGACAAAATTTGGCGGAGAGGTTGGGAGTGTGACAGGACTGAATCATTTCGATTTTGGTGAAGATCTGAATATGGATTCGGATGAGAGAAATATTTAATCTTTCGGTGATTCGTCACCATTGAGTGATCGGGCTAAAACCGATACATAGCACGATATCTCAAAGAGTTATGGGCAGATTTGGACGAAACTTGGTGGACAGATTGTGTGTGTTACAAGGAAGAATCGATTCGATTTTGGTGAAGATCTGAATATGGATTTGGATACGAGACTTGTTTAATTTTTTAAGTGATTCTTCACCATTGAGAGATTGGGCGAAAAGCGATTATATAACATTGTTACGTGTATGGGGGTAGGCAATGAAATACCTTAGTCCAAATAGGATTGTATAGAGTAGTGTGCTCTGAATGTCGCGAAGAAAAAAACTTTCCTGTATTTAAGTCTGGCCCGGATGTCAGTGTAAGCTTTATGTGTCTCCATGGCGAGGAGTGGAGCTATGCTAATTAGTTAGGGTATAAGGGTAAATCTCCTATGTGTAAATGTCTCTGTAGCTTTTCCCTTTTTCTGATGACACTTAGACACTGATCAAATGAACGGAGAATAACACAGGAACTGGAGGAACGAATTGATAAAATAGAGGGGAGAATGGATAGTCAAATTATGGACAGACTGGGAGAATTCGAGATAAAAATGGAGTCTAAATTCGGGGCAATGGAGATGGTATTGGGGATAGAATTTGAGTCAAAACAAGAGGAAATGGTATTAAAAATAGAAGAGTGTAATACCCAGGCTGGCCGAATGGGGGAAAGGTTGGAAGACAAAATTGGGGCACTAGAGAGCGAATGTTCGGATGTAGATGAGAAATGTTTCTTAAATGAGGACCTGGAAGGCTGTCGGATCTGCGTGGATGCCAGAATGCAGCAACATTGGGAGGAATTGGAATTTTTGCAGCACCAGGGCTGTGATTTGGAGCAAGAGTTGGAGAAAATATTGGAGGCCCGTGTAACGCAACCAGACCGAATGTTTATAGATAAAGATCTGTTGGGGCCACAATTGGTTGGGGATGAGATTAATGATTTAGTACCGTAGTGGCCGAGCACCTTGGACAATATCGTTGAGGAGGAGATTGTTCAGGTCCAACAGAGTCTTGGAGATGAGGTGAGTCGATCCGTCGAATATCCCCAGGACGAGATTAAAGTGACCGAGGGGACCCTCACCTTGACCCACATTTGGGCACCAGAGGCTCCAAAATTGAATACCCAGTTAGGAGGGAGGGAGGGTGGGGGGGGTGTTTTGGCCCCAAGCTGGATTCGGACAAAGAGATGGGAAATAGAGCCTTGGAAAAAGCGATCTCCATAGTAAGTTTGGAACAGCTGCAGGGAGGGGCAGAAAAACCCGAAGAAGGGGTAGTCACCTGCAGCTGCGGTTGGGCACATGAGGCCAAAATCTTTAAAATTAAATTTAAACTCAAATTGCAATGGGAGTTTTATTTGGAGCAGCCGTGGCGGGAGTTGGTCCCCGGGCTGTGAATTTGGACCAGGGGAGGTCATTGGGGTCAGCTTTGTGGAAAATTGCCCCACTTGGAAATTGGGTTATGCCAGCCAACTGGGGAGCTGCGCTGGCAATATTTGGACGTGGGGTTCGACCATGGGTGTCATGGTATGACCCGGGCCCCCACGGGGGGTCTGGTGGAGTGTGGCGTCCCTGGTCCATCGGGGCGCCACCTGAGCGAGTGTCTCAGGCTGGCAGGGTCGCTGGAACTTGGAGGGGGTTGAGACCTCCGGGGGTCCGAGGTGGTGATCCATGGACGCCTAGCTTGGTGTATCATGAGGACCACTAGGGTGAGGTGTTGCAGGTCGTGCTTTGGTGGCAGCACCACGGACGGCCAACAAGGGCCTGATGTGGTGACCGCCCGGGCATGTGGCCTGACGGCCTATCCTTGAGACTCTGGGACAGCCAGCATGTGGTGACCTGCCATGCTGTGCTGGTCTATGGACGTGGGTCGAACCGCATGGACAGGGAGGATTATAGCCCACCGGACAACCATGGGGGCATCTGTGGAACGTGATGGTGTGAGCATGATCTTCCACAGATGATCTGTTGTGATTTGTGGACTCTCGGCTTGGGAAGAGAGCCATGAGATAAATAGGGAAATGAGAATGAGTCGAGCATACTGGGCCATGTTCGGGTGGCAAGTGTATGGAGCAGCGCCCATTTTTTTTTGGAAAATAGTGAAATGTTGAAAAATTGGCACGGGTAATCTGAGGGGTAGATGCAAATTTAAGGATGAATTTTGTGAAGCCAGGGTGGACACTGGGGACAGTGACACCATTATTGATCCAGGTGTGTTAGACCAAAGTGTTGGAGGCTGGGACAAAATTGATAGAGTAGCAGGACACAGCCTTCAACTGGTTACGGGGGCATTGGCGCTAATATTGGGATGTGGGGTTGTAGGAATGGAGTTGGGCAGTCTGGAGGTCAACGTGGTGATATGGGTGGCCGAAGTGTGTGACCACATCTTCTGGGATTGAGTCTCTTTGTGGAGCATGGCTGTCGACTAGACCTTGGGCGTGGTCACGTGGGTGGGCACTGAGGGGCTGCATGTTGTCAGACTGGGGGATGTGAGAGGTATAGGGGATGTAATGGGAATGCCACGCACTGCGACCGTGCCCCTCAGGTCTGATGCCTTGGTAATGGTGGAGTTGGCAGCAGGTGCTCACCACATTGGCCAGCTCGGGCTAGTGAGGGTATGCAGACCTCTGGCGACCCGGAGGCTAATGAGAGCCTGAGGCTGAAGGAGCCTGGTGCGGAGACCTTCCCGGCAGGACGACAGCTAAGGAGCTGTTTGGCTGCCACGGGGCCGAGAATTGAAGGGTGGGGGGAGGGGCGGTGGGAGGCGGGGGGGGGGGGTGAAGAAGTCGTAAGTGGGGTGACTTGTTTTTAGACTGCTGGCACCACAGCCTGAGAAGCGCCCCCACCATCTTGCGTGTACGGAACCTCCCCGCTGCCTAATTGACGATCACACATCTGTGTAATGACATTTCAGCCATGGTCTTGCAGTGGGGTTGGAATGAGTGTTTTTTTTTTTTGTTATTATTGAATTATGTGTGACTGATTACTGGGGTTTGTGTGAGTGAATGGAGGAGGATCCACCGATGCATGTCATTCACCTGTATCAGAAGGACAGGGCCTGCAGAAATGTGGGAAAATTGGGATGGCTCCGCAGGTAATGTTGGGCATTGTGGCATCCATTGGGGGACGTGGTCTTTAGCGGGACCCAGGGTTTGTACAAAGGTTTTTGGATTTTTGATTTTATTAAGGTTTTGTGGTTAAGGTAGATTTTCTATGTTGACCATTTTTCTGCCCGCCCCAGGAATTGACGGAGGACTCGACGGTATAAATATGTGAATTGTTGCTTAAGGGGTGTAGAACGGTAAGGAGAACAGGTAAGTTAGCTTTGGCTCGCTTCCCACAACCCCTCCTAATATTTCATAGGCTAATTAAGTGCGAGTCGGTAAGTGCTAAGGCTGGAACGGTAACACCCGCATTGAACCTTGCAGGAGCTACGGTTCTGGGGAGAGGGGGGCTGGGCCTGTGTTACGTGTATGGGGGTAGGCAATGAAATACCTTAGTCCAGATCGGATTGTATAGAGTAGTGTGCTCCGAATGTCGTGAAGAAGAAACCTTCCTGTATTTATATCGGTCCCGGATGTGGATGTCCGTGTTAGCGTTATGTGTCTCTATGGCGAGGGGTGGAGCTATGCCAATTAGTTAGGCTATAAGGGTAAATCTCCTGTGTGTAAATGCCTCTGTAGGTTTCTGCATGCCATCTTGTGCGGTTCCTGCGCGGTGGTTCAGGGACGGGTCAAGGACACCAGACGGAGTATCAGCCAACGCACAACACGATGCATTTCTTTTTACTTTTGTCATCCCCGTGTGTCGTGTAATCGAGTCTGAGTGGAGGGACCCTCAATTTAGGAATTTAGTGTTACCTTTTTATTGTATTGCGTTTATTTTCATTGAACCATTGTTTGTTGCATCTAAATTGTTGTACGGCTGATTGGCCTGTCTTGTATGTTTATTTTTGTGGGGATCGGATAACCCCCGTGCCGCGTCAGTCCATACACATACAGGTAAGGACCTCGCTGCCCTCCACTACCCCGCCTCCCCCGCCCCCCCCACGCATACAAAAGGTACCGCCATATTTGGGTATACGCCAAGGAGGTAAAGCTCAGGTCGGCCATCCGTCACCCTGAGGTCTTCACTACAGCGTCAACACGACAATATTTTAAAATGGTGTGGACGAGTTATGAATAAACTTGGTGGACGAGTTGGGTAGGTGACAAGAACAAGCCGATTAGATTTTGGTTCAGGTCCAAATCCAGATCCGGCCTATCAGTGGGATAGAAACCATAAACTGTTCAGCCTGGCAGAGGTATGCACTCCGCCGAGTGCCCTTCTAGTTTTTCTAAGTGATTCTTCACCATTGAGAGATTGGGGCCAAGAACGAGATACAGCATGATATTTCTTTCATTATAGCATGATATTTCAAGAAGTTGTGGACCAATTATGACGAGACTAGGTGGATGAATTGCTCAGATGACATGAACAAGCCAATTAGATTTTGGTTTATTTGCTGATCCAGATCTCGCCTATCAGTGGGTTACAACAACAACAACAACAACAACAACATGCATTTTAAGGCCATTTTCCCTGCCAGAGCTGGGGTTAGCCTTGTGGTCCCCATGACAATCTTCTCCATTTTGCCCTATTTTCTGCATCTCTCCTTGTTAACCCCCTTGCCCGCATTTCTTCTTCCACCATCTTTAGCCAAGTCTTTCTCGGTCTTCCCCGTCCTCTACTTCCTTCTACATTCATTTCCATCACTCTTCTCAACCAGTCACTTTCATCCTTCCTCAACACATGACCAAACCATCTTAACCTGTTCCTCTTCACAGCATCAATCACAGGCTCTATTCCCATCATCTTTCGCAATTCATCATTTGTCTTCCTCTCTCTCAACGATACTCCGCACATCCACCGAACCATTCGCATTTCCACCCTTTCCAGCCTTCGTTGCTGCTCTACGTTCATTACCCAGTCTCGCTCCCATAAATCATAACACTTCTCGCACATGCAGCATACACCTTTCCCTTCAGCTTCAACGACACTCCCCTCCTCATCAGCATGCCACTCAGTTCCCGAAACTTCTTCCATGCACATCTCACTCTAGCAACCGTTGCCGAGTCTGATCCACCTTCTCCATTCAGCATGTCTCCGAGGTAGCAAAATGTTTTCACACCTTCCAGCTTCACGCCGTCTCCAAGATCCAACTCAACATTTCCTCCATCTGCAGCTCCCTCTGTGCACACCTTACATTTGAATGTAGCTGCCACACTGGTTAATGACCCTCTCAGACCACTACATTTTTGATGGACCCACACAGCGCACATTGTACATTGAATGGAGTTCACTCCGACACCCTTCCTGCACACAGCACATGGCCACTTCCCAGTTCTTTCCACCTCACCACATGCTTTACCACTTGCCATCACCTTCATCTTTCTGATATTCACCTTCAGATCTTTTGTCTCCATACATTCCTTCCACTTGTTCATCTTTTCCTTCAGTCCATCCATACTTTCCCTGATCAACACCAGATCATCTGCATACAACAACTCCCACGGTAAACCCTCCTTTACGTTCTGAGCCAGCACCTCCATCACAGTTACAAATAGTAGTGGACTTAGTACCGACCCCTGATGCACTCCCACCTTCACCTCAAACTCACCACTGTTCCCGTCCTTCGTCCTTACAGCTGTGCGCGCTCTTTTGTACATTGCCATCACTACTCTGATCAACCATTCCTCCACTCCCAACTTCCTCAATGCCCATGTCAATACTTCACGTGGAACCCTATTGAATGCTTTCTCCAGATCAACAAACCCAAGAAACAACTTCTTCCTCTTCTCCATGTAATTCTCCTGCAACTGCCTCACAATAAAGAGCGCGTCTGTCGTTCCTCTTCCTGGCATAAACCCAAACTGCATTTTGTCGATCTTCACCTTCTTCCTTATCCTCCTCTCCAACACCCTTTCCAATATCTTCATTCCATGCTCCAATAACTTTATCGCTCGGTACGAGCCACACTCCAGAGGGTCTTGAACTTCTTCCTCTTCTCGTGAATCCTCTTTCCAACTTCCTCATCCCACCACCATGTTTCCGAGTGCCTCGGTGGTCCTTTTGTCCATCCACATACCTCACCAACGGCTCTCAACAGACTATCTTTCATTGACATCCAACCATGTTCAAGCTCAACCACATCATCCTCTACTCTACTCAGCCTCTCTTTTAATAATAATAATAATAATTCATTTATTTTGTATAGCGCTTTTCCAGAAGCCCAAAGGCGCTTTGACAGAGTGGCAAACATAATGCATAACAATACATGAAAACAACAATTGCAAAAAAGACAAGAATCAATAGGGAAATATTTAAAGCAAAAGGAGGGAGAAGGAGAAGAGATAGTCAGGGGTTAAATGCTGTGGGTTGAATGTTGAATGCAGTGTTGAACAGGTGGGTCTTTAGTGATGTTTTGAATGTGGTGAGTGAGGAGGAGTCTCTGATGGTGTGAGGTAGTGAGTTCCAGAGGGTGGGAGCAGCGATGGAGAAGGCCCTGTCCCCCCAGGATCTGAATTTGGTCCGGATGGAGGGGGTCAGGAGGTTGGTACCAGCAGAGCGGAGGTTGCGGGTGGGAGTGTGTCTGGAGAGGAGGTCAGCCAGGTAGGATGGGGCCAGGTTATGGAGGGCTTTGTATGTCAAGAGGAGGATTTTGTACTGGATTCTCTGGGGGATGGGGAGCCAGTGAAGCTTGTAAAGGACGGGGGTGATGTGGTCACGGGTCCGGGAATGGGTGAGTAGACGGGCAGCGGAGTTCTGAATGTATTGGAGTTTATTGGTGATTTTTGAGGGTGAACCATAGAGGAGGCTATTGCAGTAGTCCAGACGGGAGGTGATGAAGGCGTGGATGAGGGTTTCTGCAGCCGTGGAGGAGAGGGATGAGCGGAGACGGGCAATGTTTTTCAGGTGAAAGAAGGCTGACTTTGTGATCTGTTTAGTGTATTTGTCGAAGGAAAGGGTTTGGTCAAAGATGACGCCAAGATTCCGGATGTGAGGGGAGGTGGATACTGGGATACCGTCGATGTTGAGGGCAAAGTTATGGGTGGATTTTATGAGCGTTTTTGGGCCAATGATGATTATTTCAGATTTATCACAGTTAAGTTATCACAGTTAATGCCTCCCTTACTGTCACCTCTTTCAACCTCCACACCTGCATTCTCGGTTGGTACTTCACCCGCCGAGCTCTCCTCGCACCTTTCACCCTTATGTCGCAGACAACCAAGTGGTGTTGTGAAACAGCCTCCTCACCTTTGTGTCCCGGAGGTGCCCCCTATCTCGCCTACGCACCATCAGGAAGTCAACGGTTGTCGTCGACCCACCTGACGTGTATGTAACAAGCTTATTATCCTCTTTCTGGAACTGAGTATTACAAATCAACAAATCAGCTCCATCAGCAAACTCCAAAATCCTTTCACCTTCTCCATTTCTCACACCATATCCGTAACCCCCATGAACTCCCTCAAAACCGTCCATACTCCTTCCCACATGTCCATTTAGGTCTCCTCCTAC
This sequence comes from Myxine glutinosa, assembly GCF_964187855.1. Classification (NCBI taxonomy): domain Eukaryota; kingdom Metazoa; phylum Chordata; class Myxini; order Myxiniformes; family Myxinidae; genus Myxine; species Myxine glutinosa. Next base: position 21,098,245 of record NC_136269.1, read on the forward strand.
CACAACAACTTCCTCATCTTTCACGTTTTCCATCAGCTTCTCTATCGCACACCAGAACTTGTCCTTCTCTTCATCGCTCCGACCAACCTGCGGAGCATATCCCGAGATGACGTTCAGTGGGGTGCAAAACATAAACTGTTCAGTCTGGTGGAGGTATGCGCTCTACCAAGTGTCGTTCTCGTTAACGAACTTGATTGTGGTGACATTCATCATAAAGTCTGATATCAGAGTAGTGAAGGATGCTTGTGCAATTTTATCACTGACATTACCTTTTATTTTATTTTTTTGGTCGTATCTAAGGCTCGTAATGTTGATGCCACACACACACACATCTCACACACATGGACTTGCAGACAAATACACAAGACATAACACAGGACTGCTAGATGAGACAAACATAGCCACTGAGCTCCGGGGAATTTCCGTCACCCTCCGGGATACTCCAGGTGGGCAGCACATTTAAGAACCTTGGATACTCCAGGTACCCTGCGACGTCACAACAACGGCACCGCCTTTCTCACCGCACTCAGCGGGGCATTTTCCAAGGAGGAATTTCCTCCTCCCCATTTGTGCCAACCTATGGGGATTGTCCCTAATCTTAACCTTTTAAATGCTGAACATCAAGCAATGAATCAGCACGACGTACCATTTTAAAAGTCTTTTGTCTGATTTGGCCGGAGTTTGAACTGCCGACCTCCCAGACTCAGAGCGGGACACTCCAACCCTTCTGCTAAGTAAGAATTCTATGCTATTATCTTACCTGTCTGGTAAGACGTGACTTGCAGGAGAAATGTAGTATATAAAGGCCACGAGACGCTAATTTTCTTCGTTTATAATTGAACTGAGGTTGGATAACTGTGTTGAATGTGCTGCCAACTTGGATATACTGCTACAGCAACGGAAAATCATTAAAATATTATTTAAGAACCTTAAAATACAACAGAATGTTATGGATATTTACAATTAGTTCTTCAAATACCTTTTGAATCGTTGTTTGGTTGCTCATTCTCCTTATTGGCCTGATTCTTGCATCCAATTATAGGAGCTCTACGTTGTAAAGCCGGGAACAAGCAAGGCCGGGAATTCGGAGGTTTATGTGGTTGCTCTGAGGCTGCATCGTTCGAGACATCTTTCCAGTCTTCTCCACCGCATTTTGTGTCGTTATGGCCCGTCCATCTGCAGTGTGCCTTTGTTCCCAGCCTCTGCCATACCACCCTCATTTACGCAGCAGCTTCATGAGTGCTGTCGTTATTTCCTGGTACAGTGCCATGGGTTATAGTGTATATTTTTGTTCATGTATGACTTAGTAAAAAAATCCTCTTCTGCTAATAATATTGTTATTCTCATCACGAGGCAAGTGTAACAAACTGTAAATGTATTTGTAACCTGCGTGTTATATATATATATATATATATATATATATATATATATATATATATATATATATATATATATATATATATATATATATATATATATATATGTATATATATATATATATATATATATATATGTATATGTATATATATATATATATATGTATATATATATATATATGTATATATATATATATATATATATATATATATATATATTTATAGTCGCGTGTCTACCCTGTAGTGAAGACCTCAGGATAGATGACCAAATGAGATTTAACTCCGAGGCGTATATGGTGGTACCTTGTGCACGGGGGGTAGTGGAGAGCAGCGAGGTCCTTACCTGTATGGGCGGACGCGGCACGGGAGTTATCCGATCCCCACAACAAATAAACGTACAAGACAGGCCAATCAACCATGCAACAATTAAAATGCAGCAAATGATGGTTTAATGAAAATAAATGCAATACAATAAAAAGGTGACACTGAATTCCTAAATTGAGGGAACCTCCACTCAGACTCAATTACATGACACAGGGAAAAATAAACGAAAGCAGAAATACATGTATACTGTGGTGCATTGGTTGGTACTCAGCTCTGGTCTCCACGATGGTTTGGGGCCGTCACATGTCCTGCGTCCCTGCGTGGGAAAACCCCCGAGGGCGCAAAGTCATGCTACAGCCAGCCGGTCTGCGCGAGGCAGCCAAAATCCCTCCTCTGATGGCCCAGAGAGAGAGAGAGAGAGAAAGAGAAAGAGAGAAAGAGAAAGAGAAAGAGAAAGATAGATAGATAGATATATATATAGCCATAGCCCCATCAAGCAGAGTAAACGACCCTCATGGCGCTTTACATTATCATGCGAACGCACACACATACACAAACATACAGACACACCTTCAGTCTTGCCCTATTCCTCTCCCTCCCCCATTCAAAACCCACAGATGTGTACTCCCCCTCCTCCTCCCCTCCCTCCCCCGCACATGTACACAGACATACTCTCGATCTCTGTCCCACCTCAAACCAAAGGGAAAACAGGACTTAGACTTTGAAAGACTTGTGAAACAGATAGGTTTTGAGGGAGGTTTTAAAGGCAGGAAGAGAGTCAACATGTCGAACAGAGGAAGGCAAGTCATTCCAGAGCAGAGGTGCAGCAAAGGAAAAGGATTTCTCGCCAAACGACTTGGTGCTGGTGCGCGGTGGCTCTAAGGTCATAGAGTCGTCGCTTGAACGAAGCTGTCGCCGAGGTTCATAGAGAGTGAGCAAATCGAAGAGATAGTGAGGTCCCGTTCCACACAATGATTTATAACATAGTGTGCAAATTTTGTATTGCACACGAGCAGAGCCAGGCAGCCAGTGTAAAGATTCAAGAAGCGGAGTAGCATGGTCAGACTTCTTCGCCTTACAGACAAGACGAGCGGCAGAGTTTTGAACCTTTTGTAACTTATCCAAGAGAAACTGAGGGCAGCCAGCATACAAAGAATTACAATAGTCTAGCCTTGAGAGGACAAGGGCACAGACCAGAGTTAGAGCAGCTTGAGGAGTAAGAAAGTGGCGAATGGATGCGATCTTTCGCAGCTAAAAGTATGCTGATTTGCAAGTTTGAAGTACTTGCTTGGAAAATGTCATGTTACAGTCGAAAACCACACCAAGGTTCTTGGCCAACGAAACAAAGTTTACATCGGTTTCACCAACATGAATAGTGGTAGGAAGTGAACATTGTAGAGGACATCTGTGCGATCTTACAATCATAGACTCTGTTATAGCATCGTTCAGCTGAAGTTTGTTTTGGGTCATCCACGCCTTCACGTTGGCAATACAGCCTTCTAACACTTCAACAGTGGGCACGATTTGTTGAATCGTGCTTCCTTTGTACAGCTGGTTGTCGTCCACAAAGGCGTGGTGATCAACTGAATGTCTGGCAACAAGATCAAATAGAGGCTGAGTAGTCTAGTAGGAAGACTAGGTCCCCCTGCACCCCCCGGAGATATACTTCTAATCAGTGTTTCTAGATTGGAAAAAATGTGTAGAAAATGACTAGCTATGGCCCCAAGCTGAAAAAATGTCCCACATACCATTTTTATGCAAATTACTGCTGCAAATTTTATGCAAAATTATGCAAATTTTATGCAAATTTTTGATGAGGAGTAGAGTTGAGGGGTCTTTGAGGGCTTCATCGAGGTGCTCTCGGTTGCAAGACTGGGTCATTCTGAGAAGCACAGCAGGGTCAGAGATCATGATGTTCTCCTCCTCAGTGAATCTCTCCATCAACAGCCTCTCCATTGCCTCACACACTGTTTTGAGGCAAAAGAGGGACTTTGCGTAGGCCTTTCCACTGAGAACACCTTTGAGAGATCCACTTGTTACTAGTTGTGCCTCAAAGAGAATCTCTGCATATCCAGAACCACGCATCTTGTGTCCAGTGAGCATCCCGATGTAGTTCATGGATGTGTGGAAGGGTCCAATCGTTACTACATGACTAGCAAATTCATTTGGCCAGCGCCAGATGATGGGAAGGGCTTTCATGCAGACACCCAGATCAAATGTATTCAGGACCCATCTCTGACCCACCTCAGCAGTTGCTGCCTCGGAACGCTTCAGTAGCTCACGAACAACTGCGTTGTCTGTGATCGGTTGGTGGATAGGCGTGCAGTAGTCGACTGTTGATTTGCTGGGTGGGGGAGAACCAGTTGCAGAGGTGAAACCCCCTAGCCCAGGCACAGGCTGCAGGCCATTGCCATGCCATGCAGGCACCAGGCACAGACCGATCACAGACAACGCAGTTGTTCGTGAGCTACTGAAGCGTTCCGAGGCAGCAACTGCTGAGGTGGGTCAGAGATGGGTCCTGAATACATTTGATCTGGGTGTCTGCATGAAAGCCTCTTCCCCAATCATCTGGCGCTGGCCAAATGAATTTGCTAGTCATGTAGTAACGATTGGACCCTTCCACACATCCATGAACTACATCGGGATGCTCACTGGACACAAGATGCGTGGTTCTGGATATGCAGAGATTCTCTTTGAGGCACAACTAGTAACAAGTGGATCTCTCAAAGGTGTTCTCAGTGGAAAGGCCTACGCAAAGTCCCTCTTTTGCCTCAAAACAGTGTGTGAGGCAATGGAGAGGCTGTTGATGGAGAGATTCACTGAGGAGGAGAACATCATGATCTCTGACCCTGCTGTGCTTCTCAGAATGACCCAGTCTTGCAACCGAGAGCACCTCGATGAAGCCCTCAAAGACCCCTCAACTCTACTCCTCATCAAAAATTTGCATAAAATTTGCATAATTTTGCATAAAATTTGCAGCAGTAATTTGCATAAAAATGGTATGTGGGACATTTTTTCAGCTTGGGGCCATAGCTAGTCATTTTCTACACATTTTTTCCAATCTAGAAACACTGATTAGAAGTATATCTCCGGGGGGTGCAGGGGGACCTAGTCTTCCTACTAGACTAGAGTGTGCAAAAGAAAGAGGATAGGTGCCAGGACTGAGCCCTGGGGAACGCCAAAGGAAAGCGGAGAAGGGGCTGATTTATGGCCATTGACAACAACTGTTTGCACTCTATCAGTAAGATAGGACATCAGCCAAGAAAGGGGAGTACCAGTTATACCAAATGTGATTACAAGACGACGACTTAAGACACTATGGTCAATCATGTCAAAGGCAGCAGACAAGTCCAAAAGAGCAAGAACGGAAACCTTACCACAGTCAAGAGAGGTCAGAAGATCATTGGTTATTCTTAGGAGAGCGGTCTCGGTGCTATGGCCTGGTCTATATGCTGACTGGTGAGAATTGAAAAGATTATTTGAAACTAGATGGTCATTCATCTGTGATAGCACAATTCTTTCTGTGATCTTTGACAGGAAAGACAGGTTGGAGATAGGACGGTAATTTTTCATGTCGTTAAGGTCAAGGGTGGGCTTTTTAAGAAGTGGTTTAACGAGAGCTTGCTTAAAGAGAAGCGGAAATGAACCCGTAGTCAGAGAATCATTGATAACTGCAGTAATAAATGGGAGGAGGGTGTCCAAACACTCAATAAACAAATCGGTGGGAAGGGGGTCAAGATCACATGTTTTTGTGTTTGACTTGAGGATTGTACATTTGACAATTTCCTCAGTAACAGGAGTAAACGAACTAAGAGGTCGTCCGTGAAAGCAGTGTTCAGCATCATCGAAGGAAAGGTGTGACTGCTTGTCAAGATTGTTTCTTATTGACTGAATTTTATTGTGAAAGAAATGCAGGAAGCGTTGGGGTAGTTCGTTTGAGGAAACACAGTGGGAAGAACAGATTTATTTTTGGTGGCAAACAGGCGGTTGGTAATGCTGAACAGTTGCTTGCAGGAGGAGCTCCTAGTAATCCGATCAGAAATATATGACGTTTTTGCTTTCAGAATGATGTTTATGACGAGTCTTTTAGCTATGTTATACAACTGTTTATGGACTGTGAGGCCAGTCTTCAGCCACTGTCTCTCGGCACGTCGTTGTTCCTTTTTGGCAGCCCTGACTTCGTCGCTGACTGCGCTGAACCACGGAGTACTCCTGCGTCTGGGAACGGCACGCCGTGTCGCTGGAGCATGACAGTCCAACGCTGTGCGGAGGCAACAGTCGAGGTCTTCTGCAGTGACATAGGAACGGCCTGAGAGACAGGTGTGAAGGTCCTCTTTAAAGGCGGAACGGTCGATGGCACGAATGTTGCGGGCAGTGATGAAGGTGGGCTGAAGACGAGGAACAGCAATACTCAGGTGGCTGGTGACACAGAAGTGGTCCGAGGTGATAGCACAGGTCACTGACGTGGACTGCACCAACTGATCATCGCATCTGTGCACTAACCAATCCAGGATGTGTCCTTTAACGTGTGTAGGTTGGGAGACAGACTGAGACAGACTAAAAGTAGAAAGGAGGTCAATGATCTTTGAAGTGAGAGGATGTTGTGGTTGGTCGTAGTGGATGTTGAAATCTCCAAGAATCAAGACGAAACCAGGAAGAGTATTGCAGTGGTCGAGCAGATTAGGAAGCTGGGTCACGAACATAGTCAGTAAGCCTGTTTTTCCGGTTAGGTGGAGGTCGGTAGAGGCAGAAGAAATGAAGAGTGTTTTCTGACATAGTGAAGGTGACATGGGCTAGCTCGTAGGATGAATGATCGAACAAAAAAGTCGTGGTGAAGGAGACAAAGGGAGAGAAGTTGTCTCTGTAAATAACAGCCATGCCCCCACCCCTAGAGGAGCGAGGAAATGACTGCAGGGTGTATCCAGGTGGGGTGAGATCAGCACACCTCGCTTCGTCGCCACTGGGTCGGAGCCAAGTTTCGGTCAGAAAAAGCACATCAATATCATTATCTTGAATAAAAGAGGTAATTTTGGTTCGCTTGTCAGGACTACTTACAGACTGAGCGTTGAATAAGGCGAGATACAGGTCAGAACGGTGTTGTTTTGGTGCTGTGTATGTTCTACAGGGATAGATGAGGTTATTGAAGTTGACAGGGGACACTTTTTCGCAGGAATTATTAAAATGTGGGCCGGGCCGTCGCTGGTCACGAAGAGAAATCACAATCGGTATTTTTCTCTGCTTTCTCCTCCCGCCTCGCTTTGTGCGTTTTCTCGGGAGACCAACGCCGATTTCAAGTTCTCTGAGGCCTGACACGAGTCCAGGAGTCAATCGAGTGGTGTTGTTTAAAGACAAAAGTTTTTGCCGAGTGTAGCGAATAGACCTCGGGATAGAGGAGTTAGAGCGGATAGTCGAGCTCGGTCCATGCAGCGGTGCGTGCAGATGTGGGGCGTGCGATGGGGCGTGCGATGGGACGAGCGATGGGGCGGGCGATGGGGCGAGACGGGGAAAAGGACTGTCTTGTTGAGAGGCGCACACCGGGGCTGCGTGAGGCTCAACGAAAAAACATGGCGGGTACTTACAGTTCGAAATTTTCAACTTGGTGGCGAGTAAAAACCAAAGTACTGCAAATCTTACGGGCATACACGCCGCCATAAGCCAGGAAACGAAACAGGGATCCATCACAATCATTCACACAAAGCACAACACGACAGCACATGCTAAATCCAACAGAATCAATCAAATACACAGGACAACCAACTCAGCTCAGCCTGCTAGGCGAATGACCCAGAAGGGAAGATAGATAGAGATAGAGATAGAGAGAGATAGAGAGAGATAGAGAGAGATAGAGAGAGATAGAGAGAGATGGAGTGAGATAGAGAGAGATGGAGTGAGATAGAGAGAGATAGAGATATGCGTCCGCTTCCACCAGCCAGGAACAATGAGAGGGAAACGCGTGTGCGGATGCAACCGCCGTGCAAGGAAGAGAGAGTGCACAACACTTTGACCGCTTGTACCAAGAGCCCTGACCAAGAGAGAGACAGGGAATGCAAATGTCTCCGTTCGTGACGAAGCCCAGCGCAGAGAGAGAGTGCACAAAATGCAACCTCCTGCCACGAACGTCGGAACAGAGCCAGAAAATGGCGTCACTTTGCCTTTTTGTTCCTGATGCTGGAATCTTTGACGATGACGTCACACTCACCAATAGTGCCCGCCATCACATCGTTCCTCCGTTCTTTAACCAATCGGTCTTCGGGGTTCGGGGCCTCACGGCCACTCTTAGCACCCATAGAGATGTTTCGGCTGGGTGGTGTCGTAGTGTCTGGGTACCATCGGCGATCTCGTTATTTAATTTAGGTGCTGATCGCATGGCTGGTGGTGTAAGTGTTATAAGAACAAAGGGAAAACTACAGAGGCATTTACACACAGATTTACCCTTATACCCTAACTAATTAGCATAGCTCCTGCTCCACTCCTCGCCATGGAGACACATAATGCTTACACGGACATCCGGGCCTGACTTAGATACAGGAAGGTTTCTTCTTCGAGACATTCGGAGCACACTACCCTATACAATTCTACCTCGACTTAGGTATTTCATTACTTACCCCCATAAACGTAACAATATTTAAGTCACAGGTTAGTGTGCACGGCTTAAAGAACCACGAGCATGTTTTTTGACTTGGCCAGTAAACTGTGTCAATCAGTCTTACCTGCAGCGTTTTTACCTGGCACATATGAATAGAGGAATGCAGCCACAGGTACCAAGGCTCATGATGTGCAGCAATAGATGAACTTGGAAACAACATTGGGCAAAAGGAATACAGTGGATAAACAACAGGGAGATGCACCACAGCACAGAGAGTGTAATTGTAGGGAAAAGGTGATTATCGGGTATCGGTGGATGTAGTGAAGCTCATTTGTTGAAATAGAAGAGGCCATTAATTGGTTGTGGATGGCAGGCTTAAGATCCTGCAGGGAAAAGCCTGAGACAATGTATTTGGGAATACAGTTTTACTGGTGAGAAAAGTGGTATAAAATAAGGGAGGTGCATGCTGAGTTTGGACTTGTGTAGGACAAGAAAGAAAGTGTTTCTGTGAGAACATGTGTGACCTGGAGGGGCAGGCATTGGGTGGAGAAGGGAAAGGGCAGGAGAAGCGAGACCAGAATAGAGCTGGTAATGAACTGCCTACACTGAGGAAAAATCAGACCATGAGAGCTTAGATTCCAGGGCTGCGGGGGAATTGAGATGAGAAGCAGCTCACCCCTCAAGTCGCCCGTGCACATGTCCTGAAGCAGAATCGAGATGAGAAGCAGCATCACCACACGGTGGGGAGATATATTCCATGACATTCCAGATGAATGCTTTGTGTACCGTCATAAGCTGCGGAGGGCAGAGGAGGAAAGAACTTTGCCCTGCGGAGAATGCTGAGGTGGCGGCTGGCTTTGGAGGCCAATTTGGAGATATTATCTGTCTGAGTCAGCATACAGCTGATTGGCCAGGGAGCTCTGGAGACTATACCTCTCCCAGAGGTTTACCACTTAAATAAATTGGTGGGATTGCGTATTGGTCTTTTTAGAGGGACGAAATGAGAACACAGACTTGCCGGGTCCATGTCTCACCACTGTGTTTGTGCTTTGTTGTGCCATGTCCGTGCTGTGTTGTGCCATGTCTGTGCTGTGTTGTGCGGCATGCCTTGTTGATGTTCCGCCCCAGTGGAGGGGGGAGTGGTGTTAGGTGGGGGTGTGGGTGGTGGCGAGATGAGATCGGTCACCAGTAGACCAACACAGGTGTTTGATTCACCACTCAAATCGCCCGTGCACATGTACTCTTAGCTGGATAGAGATGTTCTTGCAGTTTCGAGCGACAGCTGTTTCTTCCACTAAATCATTGAGGTGGCATCCTCTCTCAATCTTGATGGATAACCAATAGATCTATAGCCATCTCTGTTGTTTTACAACAGTGCTCTGTAAAATGTTCTGAGCACAAAGCGAACATTTTTGAAGGCCCGATCCACACTCGGGGTATTTTGGAAAACCGAGCTCCTCCAATTTCTGGGAAACTTAGTGTCTTTCCGCCATTGGTGTGGCATAAAACCATCTCTGTTTGTATTACTACAACCACCAAGGACACATCGTCTAGGCATATTTGTAGAAAATCGAAAATTATTCACCGTTTGACTTAAATCGTACTTTGCAATCACTTTTGCTAGGACTCGCAAACAAGCACGTGGGTGAGGTCATTGAGGAGAGTACAGCCTGCAGACCTTGCTGAAGCACCTCATCAAATTATTTCCTCTCAGTAAACCCACAATACTGCTGATCACTTATGGAATATGTGTAGGGGATGGACACAACAAAACTGGCAGCAGGCATCCAACTATTATGGGTGTACTGTGAGAATCCCATCATGCATTTACCAACAAACAACAACAGGCATTTTAAGGCCATTTTCCCTGCAAGAGCGGGGGTTAGCCTTGCGGTCCCCATGACAATGTTCTCCATTTTGCCCTATTTTCTGCATCTCCCCTTGTTAACCCCCTTGCCCGCATTTCTTCTTCCACCATCTTTAGCCAAGTCTTTCTCGGTCTTCCCCGTCCTCTACTTCCTTCTACATTCATTTCCATCACTCTTCTCAACCAGTCACTTTCATCCTTCCTCAACACATGACCAAACCATCTCAACCTCTTTCTCTTCACAGCATCCATCACAGGCTCTATTCCCATCATCTTTCGCAATTCATCATTTGTCTTCCTCTCTCTCAACGATACTCCGCACATCCACCGAACCATTCGCATTTCCACCCTTTCCAGCCTTCGTTGCTGCTCTACGTTCATTACCCATGTCTCACTCCCATAAATCAGGTGGGGTGGTGACTCACCATCATGCAGTTACCATACAACATTTTTTTAAACTAACTCTTGCGTGCAGTTTTTCTCTGTTCTTGATGAAAGGGTTGGAGACTTCTGGAAAGAGGGTTTGTGCATAACAAAGTAGAAAGGCACTCGATAGAGCGCATCAAAGTGGCCACCTCCAACAGGGTAAAGTGAGATGGCTGAATACTTGCCCATCTGCATTCATGTTACTAGAAGTCTTGCCGTGTTTTGTGAACAGATCAGCTGACTGTAAATCATCATCATCATCATCATCATCAGCATCCCCTATGTAGAGTGTTGGTGCTGCTTAAGCAGGTACTAGGCTACAATCCTGGTTGGATGGCCACTCCATCTCACTAAGTCAGTGCAGGAAATTGTAATTTGGCCAAGGTTCTTGCGATAGCTCGCCTACTCTTCATGAAGGACACCACGTGATATTTAACGTCCATAAACTAATGGCAGCAGATGGGACATCAGTTTAACGTCCATTCGCGGAACGGCAAACATTGATGACTCAACCTGCCTGTGAAATACCTGGATGACAGTTTATAGCTGCGTGGGGATTCAAACCCAGCCTCGACAGCTTAGAGGTGAGCATGCGTATATCTATGGCATCCTGCCAGCAAACTAAGTGTATTTGTGATTATCAAAATAAAGACCAATTACTGCACTGTAGTCCCAAGAAGGAAGCCAGATATTAACAATACACATACAGTCATACACACACACATACATACACACACACATACACACACACACACACACACACACACACACGTACACATATATGTGTGTGTATATATATATACACACACATATATGTGTGTGTGTGTGTGTATATATATAGCCGGCTTAGTGGTTAGGGTGCCGGCTTGCGATCCTAGGATCCTGGGTTCGAATCCCGGTCGATCGCTGAATTAACGCCAGGGGGGTTGACTCAGCCTGTCATCAGAATAGGCACACTGTATCCCTGCGCATCGTAAGAGCGTGACCAAGGGTTGGCGTCAGGAAGGGCATCCGGCCATAAAAACATTGTCTCAAACAGGAAACCATGATTGTCATGGGGCCCGCAAGGCTAACCCCCGCTCTAGCGGGGAAAATGGCCTTAAAACGATCATTCATTCATTCAAACTCAATTCATTCATGTATATGTATATATATATATATGTATATATATATGTATATTGTATATATATATATGTATATATATATGTATATATATATATGTATATATATATATATAAAACAGTGCGTATCAAAAAAAAGGTAATCCGAATTCAAGGGGTTAATATGCAAAGGTTATTTATTTTGACAATTTACATGTGGTTTACTAATTAAGAGGAGATCCTCGGCCTTCCATGCATCATTGCTGTCACACATGACCGAGTACATGTTCATTGAAAATGACAACTTCAAATCGCATTTTTACAAGTTTGGCTAATTGATGCAAGTCAGGATAATTGGTGCAAAATGAACGTCAGATGTGAACTTTTCTCAGGAATGATTGGCCTTTATGCACCCACACCTTCAACATGTCCACCTCCCCTTTCAACACAAAGCTCACAGCGGCGGAGCATGCTCTGGAAGCAACGTCAGCACAACAACTGTTCGTCGGGAGCCTCATGAAATGAGTTTCCATGGCCGAGCAGCCGCACACAAGCCTAAGATCACCATGCGCAATGCCAAGCGTTGGCTGGAGTGGTGTAAAGCTCTCCGCCATTGGACTCTGGAGCAGTGGAAACGCGTTCTCTGGAGTGATGAATCACGCTTCACCATCTGGCAGTCCGACGGACTAATCTGGGTTTGGGGGATGCCAGGAGAACACTACCTGCCCGAATGCATAGTGCCAACTGTACAGTTTGGTGGAGGAGGAATAATGGTCTGGGGCTGTTTTTCATGGTTCGGGCTAGGCCCCTTAGTTCCAGTGAAGGGAAATCTTAATGCTACAGGGAAATCGATGACATTCTAGACGATTGTGTGCTTTCAACTTTGTGGCAACAGTTTGGGGAAGGCCCTTTCCTGTTTGAATGAATGAATATGAATGATCATTTTAAGGCCATTTTTCCCCGCTAGAGCGGGGGTTAGCCTTGCGGGCCCCATTACAATCATGGTTCCCTGTTTGAGGCAATGTTTTTATGGCCGGATGCCCTTCCTGACGCCAACCCTTGGTCACGCTCTTACGATGCACAGGGATACAGTGTGCCTATTCTGAATCGGGGTACACACCGTGATCATTCATCCCAGCAAGCTGGTACTCGATTTGCCGACCTTGGAAGAATGACAGGCTGAGTCAACCCCCCTGGCGCTAATTCAGCGATCCACCGGGATTCAAACCCAGGATCCTGGGATCCCAAGCCGGCACCCTGACCGCTAAGCCAACGCCAGGCTTGACATGCATGACGATGCCCCCGTGCACAAAGTGAGGTCCGTACAGAAGTGGTTTGTCGAGATCGGTGTGGAAGAACTTGACTGGCCTGCACAGAGCCCTGACCTCAACCCCATCGAACACCTTTGGGATGAATTGGAACGCCGACTGCGAGCCAGGCCTAATCGCCCAACATCAGTGCCCGACCTCACTGATGCTCTTGTGACTGAATGGAAGCAAATCCCCGCAGCTATGTTCCAACATCGAGTGGGAAACCTTCCCAGAAGAGTGGAGGCTGTTATAGCAGCAAAGGGGGGGACCAACTCCATATTAATGCCCATGATTTTGGAATGAGATGTGTGATGTTCGGGTGTCCACATACTTTTGGTCATGTGGTGTATAACAGCACACATACACAGATATATTATGAACTTGTAAGTACTTGTAAGAACTTGTAAGACTGTGGCACTTTAAGAAATGGATTGTGGCATTCGTATTTTAAAGAATTGCATTGTGTTAATAAGGATTACTTCTCCAAACATGGTGGAAATTTGGACTCGCTGCCTCTTTGAATGCTTAATATTTGTCTCTTCCCTTCGTCAAGTTAATCATATCTCATCCCAACCTTCCTTTCTCACTTCTGCTGAATACTCACACTCTCCTTTTTCTCTCTCTCTTTAATATTATCCTCCCTTTTCATTATTTTCCCATTTTTAAAATGTTCTCAATTTATTCACCCAACTCCATCGTTACATATGGTAGTTGATGGATCAGATGCACCAATAACTAAATATGATGAAAGCTACATGGTGATAGCATTTGGACAAGAAAAACTACCTGTCGCCACATGTAACTTGTGTGTTGGCACTAGTGACCATTACATGTGTTTTCACAGCCACATGTCTTTTGTGAAAGTTCACTCTTTGACGTTTCAGGAGCTTCAATCTCACACCATCCTGGAAAACCTCACCTTCTTCCCTGTGGTGCCTGAACCCTACGCAAGCCACATTGACGAGGTTCGTTCCAGAGTGGCCGAAGACTATCTCCAGCGCTTGTTTATCCGGCCAGTCAACCGCAAGCACCACTGGCTAGTACCACCCAGACCGCATTTTGCCTTGATTCATAAGCCAAAGCCCACACCCAGCCGACAAACAGGCAGCCTGAACAAAAGGCTAGAAGTGGCACAAATGGACTGGAGAGAGCGTTTGGTGAATGGACACATTGTTCTTTCTGATGACAATGGCTCAACTGAAGCTACAATCGAATGCTCACCTGATATTTTCACCACGGTATCTTGGCCAGCTCACCGTGGCCCATGTTTGAGCCGCATTATGAGCTCGGCTTTTTTGAGTGACGTGTTACTTCTAGAACAACTGAATGAAGCGCTGATTGAGGCGAGTGTGTTACGTACCTCCAATTGCGATTGGTTGAAATCACGACTGAAACCAATGGCCAGCCTACGGCCTTGGCTCATCAAAACCTGCGGCATTACCAGTGATACTGGGATGAACACACATAAAATCAAAATCCTTCACTTTCCAACAGGGATCCGAAGCTTGCATGCCAAATGTGATGGAAAATCTGTGGAAGGTCTTATGCCTGATGCAAAGTCTATGTTTAGTGCCACTCGTACTTTGCTTCCACTGCCATGCCAACTTGATTCCTGTGAGAAACCTACCGTTTTGTCACTGAATGACTGTGCTGAAAATATGATCTTTCTGGATTCTATGGCTTACACTTGCCTACATGATGGCGATCCAGCCTATCAGAAAATGATTGTAAAAGGATTAATTGTTGCATTGCATACACTAGAAAGGGATGACAGCTTGGGGTTTCCATTACTGGTCGCACTCACTCGTTTCTCCGTGGGTTTGTTGTGGTTGGTGTGCAGCTCCTTTCAGACAATTACCTTCAATGCTCCACCACCTCACCACCCTTTGGGCTGGGGTGTACTTGTTGCAGCTGTGGGATTTCGGCCCAAACAAGGAGAGGCTGTGGCGAGTTTCCTCGAAAGGGAGATGCGCCGCTTGGATCGTGGCGATTTGGAAACGTATGCTTGTGTCAGTCTCAAAGCCAAAATGGTCGCCAAACATGAAGCTATGGCTGAAAGACAGAAGTTTTCAAAAGATGAACATGAACTCATGAATGAGAACACAGTAATGGACGGTAGTGAGATGATGTTTGGAGGCATGCCCGAGTCTGACATTCAGAACAAGAAGAACGTTGATGTACCTGCTGATCTAATTTTTAGAAAGGACATCTCAAATGATGTACTTGCAATGGACAACAGACAAACAGCATCATTTGGATTTGTGGTTAGAGATGAAATGGAAGTTGACACAAATCGTGTGAATGATCGGCACGAGATACTCAAGAATAGCAGCACAGAGACCGAGAAGAATGTATGCCCCGTTGCGAGCCAACCCACTGATCTGGCCATGGGCAGCGTCAGCAAAGGCAAGCAAGCATTTGTTGGAAAGACGAGAAACGGGAAAAAAAATCGAACAAATAAGCAGGGACTGAGTCACAGGACACAGACAGCCAGCCAGCTTCTACAACTCGTCCCAATTGAGCTGCTGCTGAGAGAGCCTTTTGCGGCATTTGTGACGTCTCTCAATACTGTGGTTGTGTCGCAGAGATTGTCTGTACTGTTAAGCTTGGAAAAAGAGTTTTTTGACCAGTTTGGATTTTGATCTATGTGCAGGTAAAATATCAGATCGTTGAAAAATTTGTGAATAAGCACAGGGCAAGTAGTCCATAGGGGGAAAGGTGTCAAAATCGTATTCTCTTTCTTGTTTGCCAAAGCAACGCTATACGATTTGAAGATGCTATATTTTTGTTTTTACTTTTGTATGATGTTATTGCTTGTTTCCTTATTTTGTGTCATACTTACCAATTGCAGTCTTTATTTTTAAGTGATTTAGAAAGATACAAAACTTTGCATACCTGTTTTTTTTATAAAAGAAAGGTATACATACTGAATTGTGTAAATATAAAAGAGTTGGTCATCTGATGATTTATTCAAGCACTTCTTCCTCTTTCTTGCCCAAACTGAACTGGGAGATTTTGAGTTCTCCCTGACTGGGAGATGGGAGGAGGGGTGGTTAACGCACCTCCACCCCCCCTTGGATTTTGGCCATAAATTGTCTGATTAACTTGAAAATTTGCATACACATAGATCATCACGTAATGAACATGGTGGTACAATAAATTTGTTCATAATACGTTAATTTTCTACTTGATAACTAATTTATTAAGCAATATGCCAATTTTTTTGCATTTTTCAGCGAAACTGGCACATTACCCGTAAGGTGATTGCGTCGCTCCTCCTCCCCCCTTTCCGACAGTGCCACACACACACACATAATAAGAATATGGCTTGGTCCATGAGTCGTGGTTACTTGCTGTGGTGAATATGGATGCTTCAGGACCAAGGAAGGCCATCAGTCTTGGAGAATCGGGAGTGGAGATGGGGACTGGTGGTGTGTGTGTGTGTGTGTGTGTGTGTGTGTGTGTGTGTGTGTGTGTGTGTGTGTGTGTGTGTGTGTGTGTGTGTGTGTGTGTGTGTGTGTGTGTGTGTGTGCGCGCGCGCGCGCGTCCGCGTACATACAGTCACGTGAAAAATTAAGTACACCCCATGTAAAGTTTTGACTTTTTCAACATACAGCTATTTGATCTTCATTTCAACAATATTGATAGATAAAGGTGATATAATATAACAAATATCATGAAACATTTACATTTTGTAGTCCATTGTATAATTTAAATAAACATAAATGCAAATTTCGCATGTGGAAATAGTAAGTACACCCCTACATTTATCACTACTTCAAATACCTAAAATTAGAATCAGGTGCACCAGCTCAGATGCAAATGATTAGAACATCGTCAGAGAGGATCTTGGAGGAACCTGTCTTATTTAAACCTCAGACATTTAGTTTGGTTTGCTCTTTGTTGTTGAAGTGTGCGGCGTCACCATGCCTAGATCAAAAGAGCTCTCTGAGGCCTTCAGAAAGAAGGTTATAGATGCCTACGAGTCTGGGAAGGGATTTAAAAAGATCTCCAAACAATTTAAAATCAATCATTCGACTGTCCGGAAGATCATCTTCAAGTGGAGAAGATTCCAAACAACTGCCAACTTGTTCAGGCCAGGCCGCCCCAGCAAGTTCAGCCCGAGAGCAGACCACAAGATGCTGAAACAAGTCTCAAGAACACCAGAATGTCATCACGGGACCTACAGGTAGCTCTTGCCACTGTTGATGTCAAAGTGCACGAGTCTACCATTAGAAAGAGGCTGCACAAATTTGATCTACATGGGAGGTGTGCCAGGAGGAAACCTTTGCTGTCCAGAAAGAACATCAGGGCAAGACTAAAGTTTGCCAATGAACACCTCGGCAAAGACCAGCACTTCTGGAACAATGTGCTCTGGACAGATGAGTCAAAGGTAGAGCTATTTGGCCACAGTACCAGAAGACATGTTTGGCGAAAACCAAAGACAGCATTTGACCACAAGATCCTGATACCAACTGCAAAGCATAGTGTTGGAAATATTATGGTTTGGGGCAGCTTTGCTGCATCAGGGCCTGGGCAGCTCACCATCATAGAATCCACTATGAATTCTTCATTGTACCAGAAGGTGCTTGAGGATAATGTGAGGCCATCTGTCAGAAAGTTGAAGCTCAACCAAAGGTGTACCTTGTAACTTGACAATGACCCTAAACATACCAGTAAATCCACCAAGGAATGGCTGAAAAGAAAGAAATGGAGGGTTCTGGAATGGCCAAGTCAAAGCCCGGATCTAAATCCCATCGAGATGTTGGGGGGATTTGAAACGAGCTGTGCATGCAAGAAACCCCTCAAACATCATACAGCTGAAAGAATTCTGCATGGAGGAGTGGGCAAAAATTTCTCCCAGTCGATGTCAGAGACTGGTAGACAGTTATAAGAAATGCCTCCTTGAGGTTGTTTCTGCCAAAGGGGGAAATACCACCTATTAGAGCCAAGGGTGTACTTACTTTTTCCACATGCGAAATTTGCATTTATGTTTATTTAAATTATACAATGGACTACAAAATGTAAATGTTTCATGATATTTGTTATATTATATCAGCTTTATCTATCAATATTGTTGAAATGAAGATCAAATAGCTGTATGTTGAAATATGTTGAAAAAGTCAAAACTTTACATGGGGTGTGGGTGTACTTACTTTTTCACATGACTGTACGCACGCGGACGCGCGCACATACATATATACATATATAAATACATACATACATACATACATACATACATATATATATATATATATATATATATATATATATGTATATATACACAGGGGGCTGCAAAAGTAGGTATACAGTAAGGATTGGACGTCGGGGAGCCGTTGACTGGCCACGTTCGCCGGATCTGACCCCTATGGACTTCTTTTTCTGGGGATGTGTAAAAGACAGGGTTTTCGCACGCAAGCCACGTTCTGTTGATGCCTTGATTCAGTTCATACGGGAGGCTTGCCAGGAAATTGATGCTGATAAAGACCTTTGTGCCAGAGTGTGCATGGGTGTCCACACTCGACTAGTGGAGTGTGTGAATGCCGGGGGCAAACAGTTTGAACATTTGAGGGATTAATATGTTTATTATTGATATATTTATTATCGATATGCTTGTATAAAATCAATAAAATACGTTTTGTGCGCACGTTTTGTTTTTCATTACTGTATACCTACTTTTGCAGCCCCCTGTATATATATATATATATATATATATATATATATATATATATATATATATATATATATATATATATATATGTATATATATATATGTATATATATATATATATACACATGTATATATATGTATATATATATATGTATATATATATATATATACACATGTATATATATATATATATATATATATATATATATGTATGTATATATCTATATATATATATGTATGTATATCTATCTATATATATATATATATATATATATATATATATATATATATATATATATATATATATATATATATATATATGTATATGTATATATATGTATATGTATATATATGTATATGTATATATATATATATGTATATATATATATATATATGTATATATATATATATGAATATATATATGTCGAGATCGAAGACCTCAAGGGAAGGAAGAAGAAGAAGAATCAGAGGAAGAAGAACAACAATGTTTAATAAAATCGATTATATACACACGTGTGGAGCGAGGCTCGAGAATGCGCCGCCTACACGCAGCGGGCAATTCCTCAAGACACTCGCTAAAAAATAAGTGGAAAGGCATTTCATTTATAGCAAAATATTAGACAAGAATCTGCGCTAAAGACATAGCACTACAAGGCCATAAGGACAACATCTCCCATTGTCCCGTCCTACAGAAGGTCAAATTTAGACAACAAGATGTAAGCATAATGATAGGCTACGCTTTTTTTGGCTATCTATCTAAACATATCAGACCCGAGCGCAGGCCGAAGTAAATATTCTTATACACTAGGCTAAATGGTAGATGAATGATTGGATACACATGCCGAATACCATTACAATCAAGTATATGTAATGTCTATATTTCTTCCGAGGTGTTAGGTTACGTCCTTGCTTTAGGAGACATACTGAAACTACAAAGATATATAATTAATTATTCCCTTCGTGAAGGAGGCATTTGGCGCCATGTTTTCCTGTACGTGGGTCGCGAACATTTTATCTACTGTTTGGCACATAATTCAAGGACTAATTTACTAGGCTAAGGATCCACCCTGCACGTCGAGCCTCGAAACCACTTTTTGTCCACTCACCTCTGCCTGCAGCTGAGTTCAAATCAGTTTTTTGAAGCACGATATATAATTTCAGATGTTATGATCAATTGAGTCATGGGGCTAAAACCCTAATGGCTGACAGTTCCTTCCTTTGTCTTGACAAGACACCTCCTTGGAAAGACACCAAATTCATCAATTAGTTACATGCCAGGCACGACATAGCGTCACGTATGCTCAAAGAGAGATACCGGCCCTAACTGGTCGTCTAACATTCAACGCATAAATTGTTAGCCATGATTCGCGACGACGGCGCCTGGTTTAAGAGATTGCTGCCGCCCGCCAGATTCCGAATCCACCCTCGCTGCGGCATAGGTGCGACCCAGTTGCCAGCCAGATTAAGGGCCCTCTTTATGCAGGTGAGGTCCTCGCGAATCAGGGCAAACAATCGACGTCCAATGCCATCAAGCTTTGTACATGTGATTGCTCTGTGAAAGACAAGGAGGCACATTCGTCATCACCAATATCCATCTCCTCATAGTCTGTGTCAACGTCAGTATTCAAAGTGTTGGGTGTTTTGAGCTGAGACGATCCCAAAGTGGTTGTTACAGGTGGTGTAAGTGGTGGTGAGGGTGGTTCTTCCGGATATCCCAGATACATGTTTGCCATCCGCTCCTCACTGCTGGTATAATAGCAATAACTTTTAAAAGAACCTACACTTTCTAAATTACAGGTTAAATCATCCCAACTAAAATCATAATCATTATCAGAATCCCAAGCATCAAATAGGTTCATCGATTACCCCATATACTCCTTCCTTTTCTGCCAACAACATATCCAAAACCACTTGATTCTGCATCACCATCGTTCGCATATGCATTAATTCGTTTTCCAATTGTAGTTCTGCGATTCAGGTTTCGTTTCCAATTCGTTCCATTACTAATGCGAGACTATCTATTTGCCAGTCATTCATAATACATAAGAGGCGCTAGCCAGCACACGCAAGGGGTTTTCCACACAAGTATCACAATCATCACAAACATCGATGCAGGCATTAGCCAGTAGCCCGTTCCCACATGGGATTAACACAAATATCACAGTCATCATCACAAAATTTAATACAAAATTCTGAAGCGCTGGTCACATCTGCCTTGTTGAAGGACCCATTCAGATCGACGGCCTCTGTGGTCAAGATCATGGTTTTCCAACGGCGATTTCTTCATCGTCCATCCTGAAAAATACTTTCTTACACACACCATGATCAATTCCTAGCCCCCCGTCCCACTAATTGGCATTTAGTTACCTTATCTCTCAGATGGTTGGCTTATTCATAGCCGCATTTCCTGTGTCGTGTCTGGAAATTCAAATGCCATATTTACTTTCACCAATTTCCGAAAATTCCTTCCTTTTAATCATCTTCCCTACATTTAATAATACATGATTTACCAAATTTACCTTGGGAAAAATGGATCCCAGATAACAAGTCCCTCCCCACTGTTCGGGTAGGTATGGATATGCTTTATTTCCGCAAATAAACATTACTCCATGGGGTGGGATAAGGGCCGAGGCCATGCATTTACTGATCTCAACGCGGGTGGCGCTTGGTGTTCCCCAAGATATGGTTAGCTTGGTTACGTTATGCTGGGCTTGGTCATCTATGGTTATTACAAGGGGGCCTTCCTTTTCTCTCCATCTGGTGTCGGATGGCAGGGTATGGGTACATTCCGAGGTTCCCATCTGAACGTGTCCCTTTCCTATAAGACACACCCGTCCCTTTTGCTCTGTCACCCAGACTGGATCAGGTGGTTTGTCTAACAAAGCCTGCTTAATGGGTGGGGTATATCGAAACTCCCGGGAACACACTGCTTGCGATTTTGGGCCTATCAGTTCCAAGGTTGTGGTCAGACATGGGGTACGCAAGGGTCCTGAGCACATATCTCGTAGGGACAGGGGTAGCACTACCATTTCTATCCCTGTCGTACTGGTGTGGGGAAAATGCATACACACCCAACACCGTGATCGGTTCTGTACCTCCGCCATTGCACGGGTCACTGTCCAATACGTATTTTCCTTTGGCTTTTTCTTGCTTTCGATCCGTGGGTGCGGAATTAATATGTGTGAAATGCATGGTGGCCTATCATCGTAGGGGGAGGTCATGAATTCACATTGTAGTAATAGAGTAGTGCCGCTGTTCAGTAATACATGCGTGGTTAAATTGTTCGAGTCCTTTCCCCATTTGTAACCCGGCCTGGCCATGTTTACTATTGGTGCGCTGCCTTGTCGTGGCGCTTGCTTCAAACGACTGAGGGCAGCAAAACCTGTCTTCCTTCCATGTGAGTCTGTGTACAACACCCTCCACATTATCCGTGTCCATACATCTTCCTTTACATGGCAGCAGGGTATATTTATCCTCTGACCCCAGATAACTCTCTGCCGGTAGACCTTAACAGTTTGGTCGCCATATACATATGTCTCCGTGTTCGCCCATGCCCTCGTGTCCCCAGTGCTGGCAAAGCTGTAAATTAAACTAAGTGTGATTGCCACCCCTAACAGGCGGTGGTGCAGCATCCTCGATCTGTGGTGGTGCGTTTGAGGTGTCTGTGTTTGTGGGTATGGCCAACTTACAATGTGTGGCATGTACCCAGGACGACTTGCCCTCACCAAAACACCGCTGTTGGTGTGATCAGAAGAACTTGGTATGGCCCCGTCCAACTTTGTTCGAGCGCAGTCTTACGGGTGAAATGCTTCACCAGCACGTAATCTCCTGCCTCGACGGTGTGGGTAGGCTTGCTTGTTGGCTCCGGTAGGGCCTCTCGAACGCGTTCATGTATGCTGCGTGCCACATGGGATAGACCTATGCAAAACTTTAAAAACATGTCATCCATGATAGGTAATTCAAGTCAAGAATGGTAATTCAAGTGCTTCCATATCCACTGTTGGCTGATGCCGTTGACATATAGCGCACGAGCGACAGACCATGGTAACCACAGTCGAAAGGCCTGGTGCTGCCCAGGTGGAAGTGACCTGCCTCATCACCTCACCCCCCTATGGCACACATGGCCATTTGGATGCGCCATGCGTGCCAACCATGGCAATAAAGCTCGCGGTGCCACGGGTTTGTCATTAATCGTCCACATTTGTCCTTCTGCGGGGCACTGAGCTCCCAATTTAATCCAATTTTTGATGTTCTACGTTTGAGGCTGCGGCTTGTAATTGTATTACATCGAACTCTGTAGGTGCGGATGTCGGAACGTCTGTCTTGAGGTGCCAAATTAATTATGAACCCTTCATTGTTGTCCAACACATGGACCGTTCGGTGTTCAACATTGTATCGACGCCTTACTGGCGTTTTCCGCAGTCGGTCCATCATCCATGTACGACAGTACCCTGCCATTCCCAAAAATCGCAACGAACACACTAACTCTTCACTGTTATCCTTCACTTCACTTCAAAATTTCACTGTTATCCTATCAATACCTGGACAATTTTTTCCTTTCCTTCCTAGATACGCGAATTTCACATCAGTATAAACCCACTGGAAAAATTATCTGAAAAATAACTAGCCTCCCAAAACCATTTCCCTGCAAGAGCGGGGTTAGCCTTGCGGTCCACATGACAATCTTTTTTATTTTGCTCTATCACCTCCCTTTGAGCAATAATTTAATTGGTGTGATTCCCATATTCCCACTCCTGGTGGAGTTCTGTTCACCTGGTCTGCAGAGCCGTGATCCAATCTTCACCAGCCCCCAATCACCTTCTTATCACAAAACAACAGTCCATAACTAACCACTTTTCTTTATTTCCCGTCTTTTCCATCAACTTTTATAATCTTTTCCCCTCCCTTTCTTAGCAAACCTTGCAAAGTCACTTGTCATTGACAAATGATCCATCTAATTCGACTTTTCTTTAACATCTTCGCACTTTCCATGACCTTCTTCACACTTACTTTAAACCTTTTCTTCAGACACAACCCACATGAGTTATGAATACAATTTCCCCTTCCAGGCACGTGTCTAGTCACTCACAAAGTGTCCACAAGACAACGTCATCATATTTCACAGAACTCCACCACTCTATTAAATCCTAAGCATACCCAATGGGCAATCCACGAAAAAATCAAAGCATTTTCAGTCCCCTTTTTCCCATATACTAGTCAATGTAAGTCAGCCAAACATAAACAAAGAGGTTCCAGCGAGTTGTGACCTCCATAACTCTAAACAACTCCGCTGGCACCTTTTAAAACAAACTTTCCCAGTCACTTACTAAAATAAAGTGCAGCTCTTGTCCGTAGATATACGTTAACCAAGGTTACATGAGACTTGACAACAATAGAATTTGGCTACCTACAGAGAAAGTACCTGCACAACACATTTACAAACCAATTCGTCCCCTCGTATTAGGGAACGTCACAAATGTTCCACCACAATTTACAGCAGGTGACCACCCACCTGCCTTCTGTCGAAGTCCAGTTCAATTTCCATTCACAGACAGACAGACAGACGAACCCCCAACGTACTAACAGGATGGTCTCACAGAGGCCATTCCATTCAAATCTGTAGGCTGCCACGATTCTTCCCGCCAGGACACACCATCATAGTCCCCATAGTCACACGACACGTCAGCAGACACAGTGAATGACATTCAACATCATAACAAACGCCGCAGAAACTGCTCCTCCTTGATCCATATCTGCAGACGCAGTCAGACACACCCAGTTGGACAGACAGACTGGCTCCACATTACAACTGCAAACATCCGAAATGACAACAGCTAACACCAAATATTTATTGTCCCCCTTTCAGGGAAGTCAAATCAACCCTCATTAAAGCACAAAACAGAAAACGACCATATACTCAGAGTATATGCCATATACTCAGAGTGAGACCCGAAAATCAAGCAGACAGACCGACAATCGAACCTGTCTTTCGACACTGCCGAACGACAAGTTCGCAGACACTGAGGGAGTGACATTCGACCCCCAGTAGATACCGCGGACACCGCTTTGGTCCGCACCAGCAACTCCCTCAAAATCAGTGTTCAGAGACATGACTCCATAGACAGCCAGAAAGCCAGACAAATACGGACACACACACACAGAGATTAATATATTTTTACAGATTAATATACAGAGATTAATAGATTAATATAAACAATTAATATATTGTCCACATTCATCTTGGTCAACCCAACCCATTCTGGCTCTCCCCAAGAGCTCCGTGTCCGGACAGACAGACAGATAAACGGACCGGGTGAAACCATAACCATCCATCCTTCCGATTGGACTCACGTCAGCATCACATGTCATTCTTGTCTTCATTCAACGCATTCTGTCATCCCACGTCGGCCAAATACAAGCCCCGGCCATGCCGTTGAATAAACACCCTGTCGGTTGACAGCCTATTATTTTTGACTTTCACTCCCATTCTCCCTTGCTACATCTGGAGAGCCGTTAATGTGGGGATGTAATTGAACACTTGTTTTAAAGCCCTGTCTACACATGCTCTCCATAACATTCTCATTATTCCCTGCCAATTTTACTCATCCGGATTGCCCAACGCCCGTAGGCAATTTGGGGAATCCCTTGTCAGTCAATGACACACATCAATGACACACACACAATAAACACAAATACACGCTGCAATGACAGATCATTCATTCCCTTATACACAATACAGTATAAATTCATGCACACTCATGCACACTTCAATCCTACTTACCTGTGAACTCTAACACATCCAGTGCGTAGCTTAACTTAAAATACTCATTATTCTACCTTTCTTGGGCTAGTCCCTCCTGGTAGTCCTAAGATCGGGTCGCCCCCCGATTCCTAACCTTAAACGCTCTCACGCCGGAGTAACTTAATACCTATTATCTATCACCCACATATGGGTCTACCTGCTTCCCGAACAGGAAGCTTACCTGAGGGATACCCCTCCTTATCCCGGGCGCCCTGTATAATCGATTCATTACCCACTGCTGCTCTGGTTTAAACTAAATTTGGTTCGGAATGCAAGCCAGGTGGGTGGTACAGCCGACAGAGGTCCACACGTGTCCAAAGCAAGGCGGGAGGCTTCAATTTCGAGGTGCAAAAATGCGTACCCACCAAATTAGATGCCGGCAGGCCTCCCTCCCGACCTGGAACGTGAGGATCCACCTCGTCTGCACACTTGGATGTATCCCACTTCTGACACCAAAATTGTCGAGATCGAAGACCTCAAGGGAAGGAAGAAGAAGAAGAATCAGAGGAAGAAGAACAACAATGTTTAATAAAATCGATTATATACACACGTGTGGAGCGAGGCTCGAGAATGCGCCGCCTACACGCAGCGGGCAATTCCTCAAGACACTCGCTAAAAAATAAGTGGAAAGGCATTTCATTTATAGCAAAATATTAGACAAGAATCTGCGCTAAAGACATAGCACTACAAGGCCATAAGGACAACATCTCCCATTGTCCCGTCCTACAGAAGGTCAAATTTAGACAACAAGATGTAAGCATAATGATAGGCTACGCTTTTTTTGGCTATCTATCTAAACATATCAGACCCGAGCGCAGGCCGAAGTAAATATTCTTATACACTAGGCTAAATGGTAGATGAATGATTGGATACACATGCCGAATACCATTACAATCAAGTATATGTAATGTCTATATTTCTTCCGAGGTGTTAGGTTACGTCCTTGCTTTAGGAGACATACTGAAACTACAAAGATATATAATTAATTATTCCCTTCGTGAAGGAGGCATTTGGCGCCATGTTTTCCTGTACGTGGGTCGCGAACATTTTATCTACTGTTTGGCACATAATTCAAGGACTAATTTACTAGGCTAAGGATCCACCCTGCACGTCGAGCCTCGAAACCACTTTTTGTCCACTCACCTCTGCCTGCAGCTGAGTTCAAATCAGTTTTTGAAGCACGATATATAATTTCAGATGTTATGATCAATTGAGTCATGGGGCTAAAACCCTAATGGCTGACATATATATATATGTATATATATATATATGTATATATATATATATATGTATATATATATATATATGTATATATATATATATGTATATATATATATATATGTATATATATATATATATATATATATATATATATATATATATATATATATATATATATATATATATATATGTATATATATATATATGTATATATATATATATATATATATATATATATAGTATATATATATATATGTATATATATATATATATATATATATATATATATATATATATATATATATTATATATATATATATATATATATATATATATATATATGTATATATATATATATGTATATATATATATATGTATATATATATATATATATATATATATATATATATATATATATATACATATATATATATTTATATTTATATATATATATATATATATATATATATATATATATATATATATATATATATATATATATACATATTTAGTAAATTAAACAAATGTGCAAATTAAACAAATTAAAGTCAAACAAATATAGTAAATTAAATTTTAAAAATTCCTGACTGCAAACCTCCTAACTGGTGATGAGTCAGGCAGAGATAATGTGCTCGCGTGGCAGGATACACTTGTTGCTAACAGGTCGTGCAGCAATTGCTGGGGCCTTGCTGGGGCTCAATTGCTGGGGCTCAATCTGTGCCCTCGCTTCCTCGTCAAGTTAGGGGGTGCGATTTGTACTTCTTTTTTTTTTAATGTTACGGCACTGGGGGGGAACTCTTGGACTTTGCCCAGACGGCGACTGGCTTTGGAGGCCAGGTTGGAAATGTTTTCCCAGGAAAACTATTTAAAAGGCTCCTTTCAATTTCCTCTTCAACTCATTCCATTTCAAAAAAATATTCAATCTCTTATAATTCTTTCTCACGACATGCTCTAAATTCTCATTCATTCCACCCCTCCTCCATCGTTCTTAAACGGATCGCTAACTTGAAAATCACAATAAACCCAATGTTATAAATGTTCATCTTTCATTAATCATCCACTTTCTGAACTCCCCCCTTGCCCCTCCCCTCCAAATCTCCCCCATTGCCCCTCCCCTCCAAATCTCCCCCCTTGCCCCTCCCCTCCTAAACTTCCCCCTTGCCCCTCCCCTCCTAAACTCCCTCCTCCCCCTCCCCTCCAAATCTCCCCCCTTGCCCCTCCCCTCCTAAACTCCCCCATTGCCCCTCCCCTCCTAAACTCCCCCCTTGCCCTTCCCCTCCTAAACTCCTGTTACAGATTCGTCACTTCCGTTGTGGTTCTCATCGACTGTAAACATTCTTGGTTGCATGTACTATTATTGTTATCGTTTAAGTGAAATAGAGATTACTGTTTTCAAAAGGTAAAAAAGGTTGGTGTTTTAAAAGAAACCGGAAACCGGATCGGGAACCGGACGATGACAAAGAAGAAGAGGAAAAGGAGGCGGAGCGAGTGAGGTCGGACAAGGAGCCGAGCTGTTTTGAGGTCTTGAGCAAACGCTGCCGAACGAGGGTCACGAGTGAACTTTGGGGTTTCCTGGGAAAGGGATTCCTGCGAAGGAGCTGTTATCGCTGTGACAGATAAACCTGCGTGACAGGTTTTGTGGTTGATTCCGAAGAGAATCATTAGAGTGCCGTTACGTCTCGAGAACGGACTGTTGGCCATTTTGCCTCGCGCCTGACTTCGCCTCGCTCCAGGTTTTTCACCTCGCTTCAACCATTGCACCGCATCCAGACGTTAACCTGGTGTGTGTGTGTGTGTAACGTGTATTTTGAGTGTGAATTTGCGGTTCGCCGATTGGGAGCTGTTGAACGTCCATACCCGAAGGTGTGATTTCCCAGCCGCCTCTTGAGGACACTTTTGCCGGTCTATGGCAGTGTGACTGTCAACCGAGCGGGATTCTGGTCTCGATACAACATCGTTCTGACGATCACTGGAGCGTGGATCGATTTTGGTTTGAAGCTGGGACAGAGACATTGGGAATGTTATTTTCGCTCACTTGGAGCACAGTGAGTTATATTGTACGAAACTGATGGTACCATCATAGGAATGATATATTGGTTGTACAATTGATTAATATTATTATTGTACTGTTATACAATACTTGTATGTTGGTAACAATTGGTGTGGTTTCACCATTGATCTTTGACACACAGAATAACACATATTTCTGCCCTGACTCCTCTCGAGGCTCGGAGGTACACCGTGACCGGGGTTTGGGGAGGAGCACGTAACATTCCCCCCTTGCCCCTCCCATTCAAAACTCCCCCCCAACCCCTCCCCTTCAAATCTCCCCCCCAACCATCCCTCCCAAATTCTCCCTGCTCCCACCTCCTTCTCAAAGCTGCCTCCTCCCCACTTCGTCTCCCTTCTATCTCATACCTCCACCTCCCCCAACCTTCTACTTTCCTCTGACCCCCCCCCCCCCCCACCTCAAACAACCCCTCACTGTGCCTCATCCCATCACCATCAAACCTTTCATCCTCCTCATCCTTCCCTTTCTTGTAACTCTTCTGTAATCTCTGACACACTATCAACTGCTCTCCCTGCCTCCCCCTCTCATCCTTCATCTGACCCTACCCCTCCCCTGTCCTGTCCTGCACCCGATGCTCCCCCTCTCTCCTCATTAACGGTATGGACCTCAAACATCCGGGGCCTTCGCTCAAACCTGATTGATCTCTCCATTCAGGTTGCTTCTGACAATCCAGACTTGATCTGCTTAACAGAAACTTTCCTCCTTCAAGATGTCTCTGATTCCTTAATATCTCTTCCTGGTTACTCCCTCCTCCGGTATGATAGACCTGAGCCTCGTCCTGGTGGCGGGGTTGCTATCTTTATCAAAAACTCTTCCTCACTCTCCTTGCACTGCCCTCTCTCCACCCAACCCCCAGGAGTACCTCTGGCTATGGCTTCCTCTCCGCTCCCACCTTTTGTTCATATGTGTTCTGTACCATCCTCCAACAGTGATGACTCAATTTACATTTCGCTGTCGGACAACATGGACCAACTTCTATCAACTCATCCAAACTCTCTCTTCCTCATATGTGGCGACTTCAACTGTCATCATGCCAGCTGGTTGGGTGTGGGTTCCTCTCTCACCAGCCATGGCACCTCAGCAAAGGACTTCTGTGAGTCATTTGGACTGACACAATCTGTCAATTTCCCGACCCGGATCGCAGTCAATGGAGTATCTTCTCTTCTGGACTTGGTTATGACAAACTTCCCTGCAAATGTCTGCTGCTCTTCTTCTCCTCCAATCGGTTCTTCTGATCATGTGCTTGTTAAAGTGGACATCTCTCTGGCCATTCTCAGAGAGCCTCCTCAGCGCCGACGAGTCTGGCATTTCACTCAGGCTGACTGGCACGGTCTGCAAGCAGCCATCAATCATCTGGACTGGTCTCCCATCTCTACTGCCTCTGACATCAATTCTTCCTGGGAATTCTTCCAAAGCAAACTGCTCTCTCTCATGCACAGATTTATCCCATCTCGTCTTCAGTTGTCTTACCCTTCCTCCCGTCCATGGTACACTGAATCTTGTGGTGAGGCAGTTGCCCTGAAACAACTTGCCTTTGCCTCTTGGAAGGCAAATCCAACTGAATGCAATCTCAGTTCCTTCCACCAAGCTTGGAACAAGTGTGTGTCTACCCTCAGGAGTGCCAGGAAGCACTATCTCTCCACACTCAAGATTGAACTCTCAAACCTGTCTCCTTCCTCCAAAGCCTGGTGGCATCTGGTCAATTCCGTTTCTGGTGTTTGTTCCCCCTCCACCCCCTCCCTTACCTCAAATGGCTACACAGTTAACACCGCACGTGACAAAGCCGAATGCTTCAACTCTGTGTTTGCCTCAAAATCTTGTGTCCCAAACCCATCTCTCTCTGTTCCCACCTTTCCCAGTCGAACCCAACTGCTCCTGGACTCTGTGTCCTTCTCTCCTGACAAGGTGGAGAAGTTTTTGTCAAACCTCGACTCTGATTCTGCAACTGGACCAGACGGCATCAGCCCACGGGTCCTAAAATCCTGCTCTGCCGCTCTATCTCACCCTCTCTCTGTTCTCTTCACCCTCTCTTTTGCTCAAGGTCATCTGCCAGCATCTTGGGAATCAGAAAACATTACCGCTTTACACAAAAAATGTGCAAAAACAGATCCTTGCAACTACAGACCAATCAGCCTGCTTCCAATTATCAGCAAAGTCATGGAATCCATCATTGCTTCGGATATCAAATCCTTCCTCTTCTCCAATGGCTTGATCTCTGATCATCAATTTGGATTCAGACCAGGTCATTCTACTCTGGACATGTTGCTTCTGCTGTCTCAACAATGGATGGAGCTCCTCAATGCCAAACAGGAAATCAGCGCTGTCTCACTTGACATATCACGTGCCTTCGATACGGTCTGGCACCCAGCTCTGCTCACCAAACTCTCCTCCTATGGTATCCATGGAAATCTCCACTCATGGCTTTCGGACTTCCTCTCTGGCCATAGGCATCGTGTGGCCCTGAATGGATTTCTCTCATCTCCCCTTCCTGTTCAGGCTGGAGTTCCCCAAGGTAGTGTTCTGGGCCCTGTGCTCTTTCTGGTCTTCATCAATGATCTCTCCGACTCGCTGGAAAATCCTCTCTATCTCTTTGCTGATGACTCCACTGTCTGCCGCTCCATTCCTCATCCCTCAGATCGGCAGTCTGCAGCCTCCTCACTCTCTGCAGACCTGGACAAAATCACAGACTGGTCAAACAAGTGGAACATGTCTTTCAATCCTGACAAATCCCACACTCTTACTATGTCTCTCTGAAAAGACCGTCTGGACAACCCTCCCATCCACTTTCTGAACAATCCTCTCCAAGAAGTTCTGTCGCTCAAGCTTTTGGGTCTCACTATCTGCCATGAACTTTCTTGGGAAAACCACATTTCCAAGCTGGCCTTCAAAGCCAGTCGCCGACTGGGCATCCTCCGTCGTGTGAAGTCCTTCCTTGGCACACCTGAGCTCCTCACCACAAACAAGGCTTTCATCCGCAGCTCAATGGAATCCTGTTCCCCCCCTCTGGGCCGGTGCTCCTGCCTCACACCTAGCTCGGCTTCACGCTGTTGAAACCAAAGCTTTCAGAACCATTGGAATCCCCTGTGATGAAGCTACCTCCGAGGGCCTTTCACTCACTCACCGCAGGCAGGTTGGTGGTCTTTCTGTCTTCTACCGACTCCTCTCCGGCCTTGCTCCCCCAGCTCTCTCTGTGCTCTGTCCCCCAAATATTCCTACAGGTCACACAAGATCTGCCAGCAACCCTCTTATGGTTAAACTGCCAAAACCTCGGCTCTCTGCTCACCTTCTCTCTTTCATTCCCCTTTTCTCCCTCCTCTGGAACAAACTCCCCCACTCCCTTCAATCCCAGTCCTCCCTCCAGGTCTTTAAAACAGCTGTTCACCACCATTTCTTATCTTCCCCCATCCAAAACCTTGATCTTTTCTACCCCCGCTAATTCACCCCAGATACACTTTTTTTGAAATTCCAACTTCTTTCCTGAAAGTCCTTGCAGTGTTCATATGTTTTATCCTTCTCCCACCTCCCCCCAAGCCCTCCCCCCCCCCCACATTTCTCCCGATGTCCCTGCTCTCAAATGTTGTGTTTGTGTCCTTCCCCCTCTCCTCCCATTTTGTCTACTGCTCCCCTTATTTTGTGTTTTAATGTTGATTGCATGTACAAAGGTTCATTAAAATGTTTTGAAATGTGCCCGTAATTACATTTTTTGGTATTTGACCTTTTGACCCTGCTCCAAGGCCTGAGGGGGCGGTGCCAAAATGCCATGGTTATCGCACCTTCGTGCCGTGTGGTGATCATAACTACCAAGCTTGGTGAATTTATGCACTACCATTTAGGAGGAGATAGCGTGCCAAACTGACACAGCTGATGATAACATCCCCCATTTTTTAAAGCGTGGGGCTAACAATAATAAGGTAGTTAGCTGGTTCAAGAGCCAAACTGACACAGCTGATGATAACATCCCCCATTTTTTAAAGCGTGGGGCTGACAATAATAAGGTAGTTAGCTGGTTCAAGAGCCAAACTGACACAGCTGATGATAACATCCCACATTTTTTAAAGCGTGGGGCTAACAATAATAAGGTAGTGAGCTGGTTCAAGAGACAAACTGACACAGCTGATGATAACATCCCCCATTTTTTAAAGCGTGGGGCTGACAATAATAAGGTAGTTAGCTGGTTCAAGAGACAAACTGACACAGCTGATGATAACATCCCCCATTTTTTTAAATCGTGGGGCTAACAATAATAAGGTAGTTAGCTGGTTCAAGAGACAAACTGACACAGCTGATGATAACATCCCCCATTTTTTAAAGCGTGGGGCTGACAATAATAAGGTAGTTAGCTGGTTCAAGAGCCAAACTGACACAGCTGATGATAACATCCCCCATTTTTTAAAGCGTGGGGCTAACAATAATAAGGTAGTTAGCTGGTTCAAGAGACAAACTGACACAGCTGATGATAACATCCCCCATTTTTTTAAAGCGTGGGGCTGACAATAATAAGGTAGTTAGCTGGTTCAAGAGCCAAACTGACACAGCTGATGATAACATCCCCCATTTTTTTAAATCGTGGGGCTAACAATAATAAGGTAGTTAGCTGGTTCAAGAGACAAACTGACACAGCTGATGATAACATCCCCCATTTTTTAAAGCGTGGGGCTAACAATAATAAGGTAGTTAGCTGGTTCAAGAGCCAAACTGACACAGCTGATGATAACATCCCCCATTTTTTAAAGCGTGGGGCTAACAATAATAAGGTAGTTAGCTGGTTCAAGAGCCAAACTGACACAGCTGATGATAACATCCCCCATTTTTTAAAGCGTGGGGCTGACAATAATAAGGTAGTTAGCTGGTTCAAGAGCCAAACTGACACAGCTGATGATAACATCCCCCATTTTTTAAAGCGTGGGGCTAACAATAATAAGGTAGTTAGCTGGTTCAAGAGCCAAACTGACACAGCTGATGATAACATCCCCCATTTTTTAAAGCGTGGGGCTAACAATAATAAGGTAGTTAGCTGGTTCAAGAGACGTGCACCACAAACTTCTGAATATCTATTGCACTTGTTTTTAGGCTCAAGCAGATCATTGTTTTTCCATGTTTTCAGCAACGGCCGTTATCCCCAATCTTTAGTCATTTTTACTGCAGTTAGTGGGACATGTCGACAAGGTGAAAACATCAAGAAACGTTGAAACCAAACAAAAACCTCATCGTGGGTAAGATACACGATTGCCATTGAATATATGCTGTATGTGGAAAATGATGTACATTTTTGAACACAATTTCCTGTTGTTTTCCTCGTTTGCCATTTAATCTGCCCATACAATGTTACCCTCAAGGTGCTTCTCTCATGCTGACTTTCCCAGGGCTTTAGGTTTCACCTCCAGCTGTTCGTTCCTACTCTCTCAACCTATGCCCGAGACAGGATCCTCTTACTCGAACACCTGCAGCAGGTTTGAGCAAACCTTGTTGTTTTAATACTGATGTAAAAAAACCCCCAAAACAAGTTCCCTTTTGGCAACACTACTTCAAGAACTCCTTATTATGAAAAACAAAATCAACAACTTTCAAAAGATTACCGATGCACAGTAGCTTTGGTGCAACGGGAACATAAACAGTGACACAAGAGATATTCAAAGCTGAAGAAAACAAACTTTATAATCAGTCAATGAATCATTTAAACTAAAATTGACAAATCCCGTATAATGATAATAAACCTGATAAATCCCATGAAATTATAATAAACCTGACAAATCCCTTATAATGATAATAAACCTGACAAATCCCTTATAATTATAATAAACCTGACAAATCCCTTCAAATTATAATAAACTTGACAAATCCCTTCAAATTATAATAAACTTGACAAATTCCTTCAAATTATAATAACCTTGACAAATCCCTTATAATGATAATAAACCTGACAAATCCCTTATAATTATAATAAACCTGACAAATCCATTCAAATTATAATCAACTTGACAAATCCGTTCAAATTATAATCATCTTTACAAATCTGAAATTATAATAAACTTGACGAATCTGCAAATTATAATAAACTTGACAAATCCCTTCAAATTATAATAAACTTGACAAATCCCTTCAAATCATAATAAACTTGACGAGCAAATTATATTAAACTTGACAAATCCCTTCAAATTATAATAAACTTGAAAAATCCCTTTAAATTATAATAAACTTGAAAAATCCCTTCAAATTATAATAAACTTGAAAAATCCCTTCAAATTATAATAAACTTGACAAATCCCTTCAAATCATAATAAACTTGACGAGCAAATTATATTAAACTTGACAAATCCCTTCAAATTATAATAAACTCGAAAAATCCCTTTAAATTATAATAAACTTGACAAACTCCTTATAATTATAATAAACCTGACAAATCCCTTCAAATCATAATAAACTTGACGAGCAAATTATATTAAACTTGACAAATCCTTTCAAATTATAATAAACTTGAAAAATCCCTTTAAATTATAATAAACTTGACAAACTCCTTCAAATTATAATAAACTTGACGAATCTCTGCAAATTATAATAAACTTGACAAATCCCTTCAAATTATAATAAACTTGAAAAATCCCTTTAAATTATAATAAACTTGACAAAAAAAAAAAAAAAACACCTTTAGAGGCCATTTTTCCCCGCAAGCGGGGGTTGGCCTTTTTCGGGAACCGTGGTACTTGTTGTTTTTCGGTCCCCTTTTTGAAGCAATGTTTTACGGCCGGATGCCCTTCCTGACGCCAACCCTTTTTGCCGCCTTTAACGACAAGCAGGGAATTACCAGTGAACTGGTACTCAATTAGCCGACCTCGGAAGGATGACAGGCTGAGTCAACCCCCCTGGCGTTAATTCAGCGATCGACCGGGATTCGAACCCAGGATCCTAGGATCCTAAGCTGACACCCTAGCCACTAACCCAACACCAGCGTATAATAAACTTGACAAATCCCTTCAAATTGTAATAAACTTGACAAATCCATTCAAATTATAATCAACTTGACAAATCCGTTCAAATTATAATCATCTTTACAAATCTCCTGAAATTATAATAAACTTGACGAATCTCTGCAAATTATAATAAACTTGAAAAATCCCTTCAAATTATAATCAACTTGTCAAATCCCTTCAAATTATAATAAACTTGTCAAATCCCTTTAAATTATAATCATCTTGTCAAATCCCTTCAAATTATAATAAACTTGACAAATCCCTTCAAATTATAATCAACTTGACAAATCCCTTCAAATTATAATAAACTTGAAAAATCCCTTCAAATTATAATCAACTTGACAAATCCCTTCAAATTATAATAAACTTGACAAACCCCTTCAAATTATAATCAACTTGACAAATCCCTTCAAATTATAATAAACTTGAAAAATCCCTTCAAATTATAATCAACTTGACAAATCCCTTCAAATTATAATCAACTTGACAAATCCCTTCAAATTATAATAAACTTGAAAAATCCCTTCAAATTATAATCAACTTGTCAAATCCCTTCAAATTATAATAAACTTGACAAATCCCTTCAAATTATAATCAACTTGACAAATCCCTTCAAATTATAATAAACTTGAAAAATCCCTTCAAATTATAATCAACTTGTCAAATCCCTTCAAATTATAATAAACTTGTCAAATCCCTTTAAATTATAATCATCTTGTCAAATCCCTTCAAATTATAATGAACC
This sequence comes from Myxine glutinosa, assembly GCF_964187855.1. Classification (NCBI taxonomy): domain Eukaryota; kingdom Metazoa; phylum Chordata; class Myxini; order Myxiniformes; family Myxinidae; genus Myxine; species Myxine glutinosa. The sequence continues at coordinate 21,134,712 of NC_136269.1, forward strand.
TGATAAATCCCTTCAAATTATAATCAACTTGTCAAATCCCTTCAAATTATAATAAACTTCACATATCCCTTTAAATTATAATCAACTTGACAAATCCCTTAAAATTATAATAAACTTGACAAACCCCTTCAAATTTTAACAACTTGATGAATCCCTCAAAATTATAATAAACTTGATAAACCCCTTAAAATTATAATCAACTTGACAAATCCCTTAAAATTATAAGCAACTTGACAAATCCCTTAATATCATACTAAAATTGGCCATTTGGTGTCCGTCTGTCTGATGAATTTTTGACGCCAATACATTCCGTCGTTACTTATCCAATCTCAACCAAACTTGACAGGATGACGAAGGGTTACACAATGAAGGTTGTAGCACATTTATTTGCCCCCCTCCCCAAGGGGGTTTTCTCCCCTGAGCGGGTTTTCCCCGCTATTGCCGTCAATGGGTACTTTCTAAACTCCCCTCTTGCCCCTCTTGCCCCTCCCCTCCAAATCGCCCCCCTTGCACCTACACTCCTAAACTCCCACCTTGCCACTCCCCTCCAAATCCCCCCCCTTGCCCCTCCACTCCTGAACTCCCCCCTTGCCCTTCCCCTCCTAAACTCCCCCCTTGCCCCTCCCCTCCAAATCCCCCCCTTGCCCCTCCACTCCTAAACTCCCCCCTTGCCCCTCCCCTCCTAAACTCCCCCCTTACCCCTCCCCTCCTAACTCCCCCCTTGCCCCTCCCCATCTAAACTCCCCCCTCACTCCTCCCCTTCAAAACTCCCCCCCAACCCCTCCCATTCAAATCTCCCCCCCATACCATTCCTCTCCAATTCTCCCTCCTCCCCCCTCCTCCTCAAAGCTGCCTCCTCCCCACTTCGTCTCCCTTCTATCTCATACCTCCACCCCCCCCAACCTTCTACTTTCCTCTGCCCCCCCTCAAACAACCCCTCACTGTGCCTCATCCCTTCACCATCAAACCTTTCATCCTCCTCATCCTTCCCTTTCTTGGAACTCTTCTGTAATCTCTGACACACTATCAACTGCTCTCCCTACCTCCCCCTCTCATCCTTCATCTTACCCTGCTCCTCCCCTCCCCTGTCCTGTACCCGATGCTCCCCCTCTCTCTTCATTAACGGTATGGACCTCAAACATCCGGGGCCTTCGCTCAAACCTGACTGATCTCTCCATACAGGTTGCTTCTAACAATCCAGACTTGATCTGCTTAACAGAGACTTTCCTCCTTCAAGATGTCTCTGATTCCTTAATATCTCTTCCTGGTTACTCCCTCCTCCGGTATGATAGACCTGAGCCTCGTCCTGGTGGTGGGGTGGCTATCTTTATCAAAAACTCTCTTCCTCACTCTCCTTGCACTGCCCTCTCTCCTCCTCACCCCCAGGAGTACCTCTGGCTACGGCTTCCTCTCCTCTCCCACCTTTTGTTCATATGTGTTCTGTACCGTCCCCCAAACAGTGATGACTCCATTTACATTTCACTGTCTGACAACATGGACCAACTTCTATCCACTCATCCCAACTCTCTCATCCTCATATGTGGTGATTTCAACTGTCATCATGCCACCTGGTTGGGTGTGGGTTCCTCGCTCACCAGTCATGGCACCTCAGCAATAGACTTCTGTGACTCACTGGGATTGACACAATCTGTCAATTTCCCGACCCGGATCTCAGCCAATGGAGTATCTTCTCTTCTAGACTTGGTTATGACAAACTTCCCTGCTAATGTCTGCTGCTCTTCTTCTGCTCCAATCGGTTCTTCTGATCATGTGCTTGTCAAAGTGGACATCTCTCTGGCCATTCTCAGAGGGCCTCCTCAGCGTCGACGAGTCTGGCATTTCACTCAGGCCGACTGGGACGGTCTTCAAGCAGCCATAAATCGTCTGGATTGGTCTCCCATCTCCACTGCCTCTGACATCAATTCTTCCTGGGAATTCTTCCAAAGCAAACTGATCTCTCTCATGCACAGATTTATCCCATCTCGCCTTCAGTTGTCTTACCCTTCCTCCCGTCCATGGTACACTGAATCTTGTGGTGAGGCAGTTGCCCTGAAACAACTTGCCTTTGCCTCTTGGAAGGCTAATCCAACTGAAGGCAATCTCAGTTCCTTCCACCAAGCTTGGAACAAGTGTGTGTCTACCCTCCGGAGTGCCAGGAAGCACTATCTCTCCTCACTCAAGAATGAACTCTCAAACCTGTCTCCTTCCTCCAAATCCTGGTGGCATCTGGTCAAATCCGTTTCTGGTGTTTGTTCCCCCTCCATCCCCTCCCTTACCTCAAATGGCCACACAGTTGACATCGCACGTGACAAAGCCGAATGCCTCAACTCTGTGTTTGCCTCAAAATCTTTAGTCCCAAACCCATCTCTCTCTGTTCCCACCTTTCCCAGTCGAACCCAACTGCTCCTGGACTCTGTGTCCTTCTCTCCTGACAAGGTGGAGGAGTTTTTGTCAAACCTCGACTCTGATTCTGCAACTGGACCAGGCGGCATCAGCCCACATGTCCTAAAATCCTGCTCTGCTGCTCTATCTCACCCTCTCTCTGTTCTTTTCACCCTATTTCTCTCCTAATGGCAGATGACCTTGAGCCTCTTTGCTCAAGGTCATCTGCCAGCATCCTGGAAATCAGAAAACATTACCGCTTTACACAAAAAAGGTGCAAAAACAGATCCTTGCAACTACAGACCAATCAGCCTGCTCCCAATTATCAGCAAAGTCATGGAATCCATCATTGCTTCGGATATGAAATCTTTCCTCTTCTCCAATGGCTTGATCTCTGATCATCAATTTGGTTTCAGACCAGGTCACTCTACTCTGGACATGCTGCTTCTGCTGTCTCAACAATGGATGGAGGTCCTCAATGCCAAACAGGAAATCAGAGCTGTCTCCCTTGACATATCACGTGCCTTCGATACAGTCTGGCACCCAGCTCTGCTCACCAAACTCTCCTCCTATGGTATCCATGGAAATCTCCATGCATGGCTTGCGGACTTCCTCTCTGGTCGTAGTCAACGTGTGGCCCTGAATGGATTTCTCTCATCTCCCCTTCCTGTTCAGGCTGGAGTTCCCCAAGGCAGTGTGCTGGTCCCTGTGCTTTTTCTGGTCTTTATCAATGATCTCTCCGACTCTCTGGAAAATCCTCTCTATCTCTTTGCTGATGACTCCACTCTCTGCCGCTCCATTCCTCTTCCCTCAGATCGGCAGTCTGCAGCCTCCTCACTCTCTGAAGACCTGGACAAAATCACAGACTGGTCAAACAAGTGGAACATGTCTTTCAATCCTGACAAATCTCACACTCTTACGATGTCTCTCCGAAAAGATCGACTGGACAACCCTCCCATCTACTTTCTCAACAATCCTCTCCAAGAAGTTCTGTCGCTCAAGCTTTTGGGTCTCACTATCTGCCATGATCTTTCTTGGGAAAACCACATTTCCAAGCTGGCCTCCAAAGCCAGTCGCCGAATGGGCATCCTCCGTCGTGCGAAGTCCTTCCTAGGCACACCTGAGCTCCTCACCACATACAAGGCTTTCATCCGCAGCTCAATGGATTACTGTTCGCCCCTATGGGCTGGTGCTGCTGCCTCACACCTAGCTCGGCTTCACGCTATTGAAACCAAAGCTTTCAGAATCATTGGAATCTCCCGCGATGAAGCTATCTCTGAGGGCCTTTCACTCACTCACCGCAGGCAGGTAGGTGGTCTTTCTGTCTTCCACCGACTCCTCTCCGGCCTTGCTCCCCCAGCCCTCTCTGTGCTCTGTCCCCCAAATATTCCTACAGGTCGCACAACATCTGCCAGCAACCCTCTGATGGTTAAACTGCCGAAATCTCGGCTCTCTGCTCACCTTCACTCTTTCGTTCCTCTTTTTTCCCACCTCTGGTACAAACTCCCACACTCCCTTCAATCCCACTCCTCCCTCCAGGTCTTTAAAACAGCTGTTCACCACCATCTCTTATCTTCCCCCATCCAAAACGTTGATCTTTTCTACCCCCACTAATTCACCCCAGATCCACCTTGTTTGAAATTCCAACTTCTTTCCTGGAAGTCCTGGCAGTGTCCATATGTTTATACCTCTCCCACCCCCCCTTCCCATGCCTCCCCCCCCCCCAAAGCCCTCTCCCTCCCACAGATCTCTCCCTCCCACAGATCTCTCCCTCCCACAGATCTCTCCCTCCCACAGATCTCTCCCTCCCACAGATCTCTCCCTCCCACAGATCTCTCCCTCCCACAGATCTCGATGTCTCCATGTCTCTCGGTCCCTGCTCTCAAATGTTGTGTTTGTGTCCTTCCCCCTCTCTCCCCATCTTGTCTACCGCTCCCGATGTTATTTGTTTTATGTGCCGGTTTGTCTTTCTGTGTGATTAATGTTCGCTCTTTCACGAGCCTCGATCTTGTATACAAAAAAAATAAAAAAAATAAAAATAATGGGGTTGCATGTTAAGGTGTATATCTATGTTAAGTTAGCTTCATCGTGGCGTTTTTCGAAGGATGCTTCAAATAACAAAATTAAAGATAATAGCATAATATTAATGTGATTACAAAACAATATTAATACCAATAATATCCCACCTCCACAAGGTGTTTTTCCTCCTTGAACAAACGTCAAGTCAATGTTTATAAATAGCTTATAATGGTGCTTCCGTGGGAGCAACGGCTTTTTTTTGGCCTCCACCAGAAGTAAAAATATTAACCCCAAACACATATGATTAGCTTTTTTAAACAGTCGCTAATGCTGTGTAAAACACCAAATAAAGAAATTTGGAGGAATCCCGACATCCGTGAGGAAAGTTTTACTTGCAGAACTGAGCAAAGATCTACTGTACTCCATATACTCCACAAGGGTTGGTAAATATCATGACCCTTCCTGCCGCTAACATCGCGTTCTCCGAAGCGGCCTTTTGAAACTCACTCCTGCTGTTCAACACGAAACTGAAAGAGAGGAAGCCCGGGGTGTGCTATTTTACCAAGCAGCGAGCTCGCGCTTGCCAAGCCTGCTATTCCTTAACGGCTTTGAATGGAGTGCTTGCTCGAATGCTTAAACCACTTGGCGATCTCTCCACAAGAAACTTGGTTAATGAACACACCCAATGTTCTTGAGACCTGACCAGCGATCGACTGTGATCTATATACCCCAAAGAGGAATGACCCTCTTGATTCCTGCCGCTCCTATAGTGTGCGAGTGTACTATTTATAATAAACTTGACAAATTACTTTAAATTATAATCAATTTTACAAATCTCTTGAAATTATAAGCAACTTGACAAATCCCTTCAAATTATAATCAACTTGACAAATCCCTTCAAATTATAATCAACTTGACAAATCCCTTCAAATTATCATAAACTTGACAAATCCCTTTAAATTATAATCAACTTGACATTCCTTGAAATTAAAATACACCTGACAAATCCCTGCAAATTATAATAACCTTGACAAATCCCTTTAAATTATAATAAACTTGACCAATCCCTTTAAATTATAATAAACTTGACAAATCCCTTTAAATTATAATAACCTTGACAAACCCCTTTAAATTATAATAAACTTGACAAATCCCTTTAAATTATAATAACCTTGACAAATCTCTTGAAATTATAATAAACTTGACAAATCCCTTTAAATTATAAGCAACTTGACAAATCCCTTCAAATTATAATCAACTTGACAAATCCCTTCAAATTATAATCAACTTGACAAATCCCTGCAAATTATAATAACCTTGACAAATCCCTTAAAATTATAATAAACTTGACCAATCCCTTTAAATTATAATAAACTTGACAAACCCCTTTAAATTATAATAAACTTGACAAATCCCTTTAAATTATAATAACCTTGACAAATCTCTTGAAATTATAATAACCTTGGCAAATCCCTTAAATTATAATAAACATGACAAATCCCTTAAATTATAATAACCTTTTCCAATACCTTAAATTATAATAACCTTTTCCAATCCCTTAAATTATAATAACCTTGACAAATCTCTTGAAATTATAATAAACTTTTCATATCCCTTAAATTATATAACCTTGACAAATCTCTTAAAATTACAATAAACTTGACAAATCCCTTAAAATTATAATAACCTTGACAAATCCCTTAAAAATTATAATAACCTTGACAAATCTCTTGAAATTATAATAAACTTGACAAATCTCTTGAAATTATAATAACCTTGACAAATCCCTTAAAATTATAATAAACTTGACAAATCTCTTGAAATTATAATAAACTTGACAAATCTCTTGAAATTATAATAACCTTGACAAATCCCTTAAAATTATAATAAACTTGACAAACCCCTTTAAATTATAATAAACTTGAAAATTCCCTTTAAATTATAATAACCTTGACAAATCTCTTGAAATTATAATAACCTTGTCAAATCCCTTAAATTATAATAAACTTGACAAATCCCTTAAATTATAATAACCTTTTCCAATCCCTTAAATTATAATGACCTTGACAAATCTCTTGAAATTATAATAACCTTGTCAAATCCCTTAAATTATAATAACCCTGACAAATCCCTTAAATTATAATAACCTTGACAAATCTCTTGAAATTATAATAACCTTGACAAATCCTTTAAAATTATAATAACCTTGACAAATCCCTTAAAATTATAATAACCTTGACAAATCTCTTGAAATTATAATAAACTTGACAAATCTCTTGAAATTATAATAACCTTGACAAATCCCTTAAAATTATAATAAACTTGACAAATCTCTTGAAATTATAATAAACTTGACAAATCTCTTGAAATTATAATAACCTTGACAAATCCCTTAAAATTATAATAAACTTGACAAACCCCTTTAAATTATAATAAACTTGAAAATTCCCTTTAAATTATAATAACCTTGACAAATCTCTTGAAATTATAATAACCTTGTCAAATCCCTTAAATTATAATAAACTTGACAAATCCCTTAAATTATAATAACCTTTTCCAATCCCTTAAATTATAATGACCTTGACAAATCTCTTGAAATTATAATAACCTTGTCAAATCCCTTAAATTATAATAACCCTGACAAATCCCTTAAATTATAATAACCTTGACAAATCTCTTGAAATTATAATAACCTTGACAAATCCTTTAAAATTATAATAAACTTGACAAACCCCTTAACATTATAATAACCTTGTCAAATCCCTTTAAATTATAATAAACTTGACAAACCCCTTAACATTATAATAACCTTGTCAAATCCCTTTAAATTATAATAAACTTGACAAACCTCTTGAAATCATAATAAACTTGACAAATCCCTTTAAATTATAATAAACTTGATAAATCCCTTTAAATCATAATAACCTTGACAAATCTCTTGAAATTATAATAAACTTGACAAATCCCTTAAAATTACAATAAACTTGACAAAGCCCTTTAAATTATAATAACCTTGACAAATCCCTTAACATTATAATAACCTGGACAAATCCTTTAAATTATAATAAACTTGTCAAATCCCTTTAAATTATAATAAACTTGACAAATCTCTTGAAATCATAATAAACTTGACAAATCCCTTAAAATTATAATAAACTTGACAAATCCCTTAAAATTATAATAAACTTGACAAACCCCTTAAAATTATAATAACCTTTTTCAAATCCCTTAAATTATAATAACCTTTACAAATTTCTTGAAATTATAATCAACTTGACGAATCCCTTTAAATTATAATAAACTTCACAAACGGTTCCAATTAAAACTAGAACGGTACTCAGTGGAGAGCATACCTCCACCAGGTGAACAGTTACGTTTTGTATCTCAGAGTAGACCAGAAAATGACGATACAGAATCACATTAAATCAAAATCAATCACAGGAATCACCGTAAGTCCAGTCTTTCATACCCCTATCTACCTCTCGTTTATGGCCATGCCACTCAATAGTGAAGAATCACTTGAACAATTATACTAGCCGGATCCGGATCTTCACCAAAATTGAATCGATTCTTCCTTGTCAGACACCCAACTGGTCCAACACGTTTCGTCCAAATCCATCCATAACGTTTTGAGATATCCTGCTATGTATCGTTTTTGGCCCGATCTCCCAATGGTGAAGAATCACTTTAAAATTCTAGTAGCCGGATCCGAATCCGGATCTTCACCAAAATCTAATCATTTCGTCCTTGTCACATACGCTACATCTCTGTCAAATTTTGTCCGAATCCGTCCACAACCTTTTGAGATATTTTGTTCACAAACGGACACAGACGGACAGAGGTGAAAACATAATCTCCATCCACCTTTGGTGGCTGAGGTAAAGAACTTGAGTAACCCTTTAAAATAAATTCATGCATCTGAATCACATCTTTGTTATTAAATTGTAAAAACACAAAATGAATTAAATTCACAGCGTTCAAATAGTTCTGGAAGGAGATACCTCCAATCGTTGAATGTGTAATTTATTAATAATAATAAAATAATAATTATTGAGGGCCCATGTTCGTCTTCATAATGGGGAATAATCGAGGAGGTAGATTAGGAAATGCCAAATCTGTGGGATATTCGTGGCCGCTATCTATTCTCGATCGGTCCTCCATTACATGTGCAGATGTGACATTTTAACCACAACAACAACATAAAGGGGTTGCCTACCACTCCTTGCCACACACATTGCAATATATTCTCAAAAAACGAAACACCTGGACACAAAATAGATCATTCTGTGATAAAATCGTTGTTATTGAAAAATCAAACAGCATTATTTTCAGTTATTTGCTTGAATCTCACCTCTCCTAGTCCTAATTTATTGAATGTTTATACATGTATACCTTTAGCCTGTAATTAAAGAATGAAGAACAATCTTAGTGCTCAATGAAAAATTTATGCCAACTTTTTATATAGATAGCAAAAAATACCTCCAATAAATGCAGATTTAAAAAGCATCAATAGACTATGTGAGTGGTACATCCGTGGGATGTTATCAGTAAGACAAGAGCGTGATAACTACAGTTTTAGAATGGGATAATATTATCTGCACAATACTTGGTATATATTATATTATTTATACTTAATGTGTTTTTTGTTATTACTTGCACTCTTATCCTCTTAAAAGGCACGTTATGGCTTATCCGTACTCTTATCCCATCTTAAAAGGCATATGATTCTCACTGTGCAGTAAATGATGAAAACACAATCTGGGTTCTTGGAAGAAATGAAGGGCAGAGGAACTGAATACTGACAGTGGGAATCTTACTATAATTCACCAAATGTCCGTCTGTCCGTCTGTCCGTCCGTTCGAAGGTACCGCAAAAACGGCTGAACCGATCGCAACGATATTTTGGGTGGGTATTCCTGGGAACTCCTGGAGTAAAATAGGCTATATTGTTTTTCCAATTTCAGCTTTGGCCTCCAGCATTTTCAGGTTTGGACTCCTGCCTAACGTTATTTTCCCGGGTGCCGCACAAACGGCTGCACTGATCGGACTCGGTGACCTCGGACAAAGACCTTTTATAAGGACATGGGTTGAATCCCTGCTTGAGAGAATGCCAACCCCCTCCCCGCCATCATGGTCATCTCTCCAACTCACAATCCCACGAGATATGCGGAAAGAACGACCCAAAACCAATTATCTTCTTTTTGATTCGTATATAAACATCATTAAAAGTAAATAATGACCGGCCAAAGTTCAAACGACGTGAGTTTAATCTCTACATGAGAGAATTCCACATTGCTATTTGGGCGGTGTATATGCCAACAGATCGCTGTCTCCATCGATCTTGCCAAGGCTGTAACACATATTGGCTCAAAATCCTTTTAACTGTTGACTTGGTAGTTTTTACAATGAAGGAAACATTAACAATGTTGTTAAAAGTTTATTTTGTGATTAATTGGAGTTATGTTGTTTGGAATGAAAAAGAGATATCGAGTTCAAGTAAATGACGACATGCCGTGATGGTTTCTTCCTTCTAAACGTGAACTTCGCAGATCGCCCATATGCAGATTTGCCACGGACCCACGATCGATGTTTCTATACGTGAACATACCAGTTTGTTTGCGAACGGTACGTTTTTCATGGAAGTCCTTCACGAACTTGCTGTCCATGTCTGACGTGCAATTGAGGGTGCTACAGGAATGGGGAATTTATTGGTTTCATGCTTTAGCATTCGCCGTATCTGCATTGTCTGTTTGCTTCTGGCCCCCCACCCGTGCGTAGCACGGGTATCTCACTAGTGTATTTAATACCGTGACCATTTATAGTGATATCAAAAGATACCAGACACGGTGGCGTAATGGCTCTGAGTCTGGACGTCAGTGGTATGAAACTCCTGCGAAGTCATACCAAAGACTTTTAAAATGGTACGTGAGTTTACTTACTTGACATTCGGCATTTAAAAGGATTGAGGACGGGCAAACAACGATGGGAATCATTTTTGTCCCTGTCACTCAATGGTGAAAAATCACTTAAGGAATTAAATAATTCTCAGATCCAGATCCGAATCCGGATCTTCACCAAAATCTAATCATTTCGTCCTTGTCACAAACGCTACCTCTCCACCAAATTTCGTCCGAATCCGTCCACAACTTTTTGAAATGTCCTGTTCATAAACAAACGATCAAATTGTCCATTTCATTAAGATTAAAATTGACGATCTTAATCAAAGCTTTCGTCAATCGGATTAAAATGGATTATTTTTCAGATGAAAATTGATTATTTTAGAAGTTTGACCTTGAGTTGATCTTTGACCTTTTGACTCCAAAAATAGTTGGTTTTCCAATTCCCTGATGTACTGTGCAGTTGCTCTTTAATTCACAGGTTAATAGGAAGAAAAGTGACGATTTTTCAAATGAAAATGTGATTTCAGTTAGCTTATATGCAAATCCTATTCAAAGTTGAAGTCAATCTGATGAAAATTGACAATTTTAGAAATCTGGCCTATGTTGACCTTTTAGCCTATGTTGACATCAAAAATAGTTGGTGGTTGGATTCAGTAAGCTGATATGAAAATCCTTTTCAGATTTCAAGTCAATCGGATGAAAATTGAGGATTTTAGAAATTCGGAAAAAGTGGTTGACCTTTGGCCTATGTCGACCTTATGACCTTTTGACCTCAAAAATATAGGATTTTGTCGGACCACGAACTCTACCATTTGGTGAAGTTTCGTGAAGATCGGTTTAAAATTGTGACCTGTAGACAAGTATAAGTGAGCGGACAGACAAACACACACACACACAAACAAACACACAAACACACACACACACACACACACAAACAAACACACACACAAACAAACACACACACAAACAAACACACACAAACACACACACAAACAAACACACACAAACAAACACACAAACCGTAGCGATCGGGAGATCGAGTCAAAAAATATTTATTGCCAAGTAATAACGCACAAGAACAACCAATGGACGGACAGACAGACAGGGGTGAAAACATAACCTTCAACACCCTTCAGTGGTGAAGGTGAAAATGATCAACTGTTGGTAAAGGTGGTGGTAATTAAAAAAAGAAAGACGTTAATCAAATGCCCTTTGGGAGGTCCGTTCAATCCCCATGTTCCACCAAGATTCCATCTGAGACGCTTATTAAATTAAATAATTCCAAGGAGCCATTTACCTGCGAACCTGTAATCAAAACATTTCCACAGCACGTGAACAATTCATCCTCTGAAAAACGGAACCCTCCCCATACATCCGTGTAACTGCTCCCAGGGGTTTAACCCTTCTGATATTTCAAGTCTCACCTTTGTAACAAAACATTTGTCGGTTACCGTAGTGTCCCTCCCACTGTTTCTCTGTTTTCTTCACAAGGTGGGGTGGGCTTCTTCCTGTATATAAAGGTGTAGGACGAAAGGTTCAGGTGTCTCTTGGGCTGTGTTCATGCCTCTCATCACTTCGAGGCCAATCATGCCTCTTAGTGTTTCTCAAAAGTGAAGGGATAAAATCATCAAACTGCTATATTGACTACACCTGTGGACACCAGCAACATGGCCTCTTGGGATCGGGGATTGTCTGCGATTCGTGACACGCTAACCCCTACAGAACCCCAGGTCGTGGCCAGGTATGTGACCGATCAAGCGGCAGTGATTCCTATTCGATCCTGTGACGTGCAGCACCAATCATCCAGCTGGCACACCTCCAATAAGACTACCTGCGATTCCACAGGTGTGTGAAAATGATGTTTTTGTTTGGTTGATTGCATTGTTCTTTAAGTAGCCATTGTCTATGATCTATATATGATCCCTCGTGATGGAGAAAATATGCGGATCTACACAGAAGGAGTAAAAGTATCCGAGGAAAGAACTTCCTGAAAAGCTAGACTTCAAAGAACGCATGAGAGACTAGAACGGCACTCAGTAGAGAGCATACCTCCACCTCGAGCCTCCGCTGGGTATGTGGGTGGCCCCCTGCAAACCTTATGTGGGGGGGGCCCTGCAAACCTCATGTGGGGGACCCCTGCAAACCTCATGTGGGGGAGGGGCTGCAAACCTCATGTGGGGACCCCTGCAAACCTCATGTGGGGGAGGGGCTGCAAACCTTATGTGGGGGGCCCTTGCAAACCTCATGTGGGGGGCTGCAAACCTCATGTGGGGGGCCCTGCAAACCTTATGTGGGGGGCCCCTTGCAAACCTCATGTGGATGGCCCCCTGCAAACCTTATGTGGGGGGCCCTGCAAACCTCATGTAGGGGGCCCCCTGCAAACCTCATGTGGAGGGCCCACTGCAAGCCTTATGTGGGTGGCCCCCTGCAAACCTCATGTGGGTGGCCCCCTGCAAACCTTATGTGGGGGGGCCCCTGCAAACCTCATGTGGGGGACCCTTTCTATTTGAGGGCTAATAATATGGTGACAGATCTTCAGGTGAAGAATCGATTGATTCATACCTTGGTTTGGGAGGGGTTAGGGAAGTATTATAATGACCAGCTCTGTCTGTCTGTCTGTCTCTGCGTGTATTTGTCTTTCCACACCATCGTGGCTAACGTATTGTCATATCTCGGCTATGCCTGTACCGATTGTAACTAAACTTGATAGGATAGTAGTGTCTAGTGTGGGTCACCCAGAGTGTGATGATATGTGGCCAACAATGAAGCAAGTCAAATGTCAATCGCTGTTCATTATTTTCCAGGATAGCTTTTGTGGGCCTAATGCTGAGTATGTTAAGAATGAAGATAACGCTGACTGACGTCCGAAAGGTACTTCCGCAAGATGGAGGAAATGACGTAAAATCGGGTAAATGATTCACAGTAAATTTCATTTGATTTACTTTGAGGTAGTTTGAAAGCTTTTTAACAAGTAGTAAAAATATTTCAAACAAGAAAAAGAGTAATCAGAGATTGCAAACCCTCGCCAGGATGTATTGGCTTTTAAGGCTTTTGTGTTAAAACAAATATGGCGGCCGAACCACGTGACCGATGAAGTCATCATTCTTTTTTTTTCTCCACTAATTTATTCCGAGATTATGCTCAAGAAATTTCATCTTGATCGGATGACGTTTTGTACTTGTCGAATTAGGACGTCATAATGGAGGCACCTATGACATCATCATTCACATATTTTATTCCCCATGGAGAGTTCTTTACAATGAGCCATGTCTCAATTTTTTCTATTCAGCGCTTTCGGAGATATAGAGGTGCAACGTTTTTCGGTTTTTCCAAGATGGCGGCCGAACCACGTGACCAATGACGTCATAATTTAAAAAACTTCGCCACCAATTTATGTCGACATGGCGCTCAAGAAATTTCATCTTGATCGGATGATGTTTTGTACTTGTCGAATTATGACGTCATAATGGAGGCACCTATGACATCATCATTAACATATTTTATTCCCCATAAAGAGTTCTTTACAATGAGCCATGTCTCAATTTTTTCTATTCAGCACTTTCGGAGATATAGTGGTGCAAAGTTTTTCGGTTTTTCCAAGATTAAAAAATTATACAGGTGGAGTTGCACCTCTGGTGAAAATTTCCTGTCAATCGGACCAATGGTTGGTTGCAGAGAAAATCATATTTATTCTGTGCGGACAAACAGACAAAGAAACAGACAAACAGACAAACGGACTCAAATGCAATACCCTCTCCTGTGGCGAGGGTAAAAATAATGAAAAAGGATTTAGGGATGTTACTGGAAAAAGTATGGAAACAAGAAGAAATCAAAACTGCGAGCAGTGATGCCCTGGGGACCAAGACGCCCCATTCTGATTGGACAAGTGTGCAACAACGTCCTTGACGACGGCAGCCCGGACCCAATTATGCAAAGTTTGAACTGAATTGATCCGAAAAATGAAGGAGGTGCATTTTAGACGTTTTTCATGAAATCCAACATGGCCGCAATGCCACATCACCGATGACGTCATGCAGAGGATATACATCAAGGGAAGAGGATATACATCAACATTCCTGGGAAGTTTCAACTTGATCGTTGATCGGAGCAACAGTGCCGACGCTGCAGCTTCCACAAAATTTGGCGGAAAGAATAATCTATCTATAATTCCAGTAATCTCTGTACGTTTGTACGTTTGTTTGTCTGTGACCGCTGTTTCTCGACAACCACGGGTCCGATATACTTTTAACTTGCCAGGTATATTGCTGGGGACCCGAGGATGTGCCTTTTCAAGGTTTCATATTAATCGGACAATTACTTACCGAGCTATGTCCAAAAAACGATTCAACCAATCAGAGAGCAGCGAGCTATCGCGTGTGCCGAACGTGGCGGACACACTCTGCCTCGGATGGCACATTTGAGAGCGTATTCATTTATTTCACGTTTGCAAACTATGTTGGCGTTAAACTATGTTTTAAAACTAATAAAAACGAATTTGCGATTCATTCGCTTTCCTGCGCGTTTGTGCACGCGATGGCGATTTCTTTACCAAACTCCGGAAGCCGTTCGCTTTGGACCAAACCATTTCATGTAAATAGAGGGGGGGGGATATAATTTTAGATATAGATATAGTACGGGCAATGCCCTAGTCTATCTATAATTCCAGTAATCTCTGTTTGTACGTTTGTACGTTTGTTTGTCTGTGACCGCTGTTTCTCGACAACCACGGGTCCGATATACTTGAAACTTGCCAGGTATATTGCTGGGGACCCGAGGATGTGCCTTTTCAAGGTTTTAAATTAATCGGAGAAGTACTTACCGAGCTATGTCCAAAAAACGATTCAACCAATCAGAGAGCAGCGAGCTATCACGTGTGCCGAACGTGGCGATCAGACTCTGCCTCGGACGGCACATTTGACAGCGTATTCATTTATTTCACGTTGGAAAACTATGTTGCCGTTAAACTATGTTTTAAAACGAATTCAAACTGCGATTAAATTAAAACGATTCATCGTAACTGCGATTTGCGAACTTCCGGACAGTGAAGACTTCATTTCCGGCAGCCAATCACAGAACGCTTTGTTGCGTAGGCGTGGCCGATGTGAGAGCGAGCGGAGCTGAGCGCGTTACGAGCTGACCGCCATTACGGTTCGTAATTCGATTTCTTATGCGCATTATTTCTCCCAATTCAGTCAGAGCGAAGGGCGGAAGCGAAGAGCGTTGTTTTTTTTGTTTACGGGCGTACGGGCGGGGTAGAGCGTACGGGTAGCGTTTTTTTTTTTTTATTTGGCAAGGAACGGGCACCCACGTACGGGCAATGCCCTAGTAATAATAAGGCCAATAACAAAAAGAGACCAAGTCTCTTAGAGACAAAAGGAGACCAAGTCTCTTGTATACAAAAGGAGACCAAGTCTCTTATAGACAAAAGGAGACCAAGTCTCTTATAGACAAAAGTAGACCAAGTCTCTCATAGACAAAAGGAGACCAAGTCTCTTAGAGACAAAAGGAGACCAAGTCTCTTATAGACAAAAGGAGACCAAGTCTCTTATAGACAAAAGGAGACCAAGTCTCTCATAGACAAAAGGAGACCAAGTCTCTTAGAGACAAAAGGAGACCAAGTCTCTTGTATACAAAAGGAGACCAAGTCTCTTATAGACAAAAGGAGACCAAGTCTCTTATAGACAAAAGGAGACCAAGTCTCTTATAGACAAAAGGAGACCAAGTCTCTTTTATACAAAAGGAGACCAAGTCTCTTTTAGACAAAAGGAGACCAAGTCTCTTATCGACAAAAGGAGACCAAGTCTCTTATATATAAAAGGAGACCAAGTTTCTTATAGACAAAAGGAGACCAAGTCTCTTATAGACAAAAGGAGACCAAGTCTCTCATAGACAAAAGGAGACCAAGTCTCTTATCGACAAAAGGAGACCAAGTCTCTTATAGACAAAAGGAGACCAAGTCTCTTATCGACAAAAGGAGACCAAGTCTCTTATCGACAAAAGGAGACCAAGTCTCTTATCGACAAAAGGAGACCAAGTCTCTTATCGACAAAAGGAGACCAAGTCTCTTATCGACAAAAGGAGACCAAGTCTCTTATCGACAAAAGGAGACCAAGTCTCTTATTGACAAAAGGAGACCAAGTCTCTTATAGACAAAAGGAGACTAAGTCTCTTGCAGACAAAAGGAGACCAAGTCTCTTATGGACAAAAGGAGACCAAGTCTCTTACAGACAAAAGGAGACTAAGTCTCTTGTAGACAAAAGGAGACCAAGTCTCTTATAGACAAAAGGAGACCAAGTCTCTTTTAGACAAAAGGAGACCAAGTCTCTTATCGACAAAAGGAGACCAAGTCTCTTATATACAAAAGGAGACCAAGTCTCTTATAGACAAAAGGAGACCAAGTCTCTTTTAGACAAAAGGAGACCAAGTCTCTTCTATATAAAAGGAGACCAAGTTTCTTATAGACAAAAGGAGACCAAGTCTCTTATAGACAAAAGGAGACCAAGTCTCTCATAGACAAAAGGAGACCAAGTCTCTTATCGACAAAAGGAGACCAAGTCTCTTATCGACAAAAGGAGACCAAGTCTCTTATAGACAAAAGGAGACCAAGTCTCTTTTCGACAAAAGGAGACCAAGTCTCTTATCGACAAAAGGAGACCAAGTCTCTTATCGACAAAAGGAGACCAAGTCTCTTATCGACAAAAGGAGACCAAGTCTCTTATCGACAAAAGGAGACCAAGTCTCTTATCGACAAAAGGAGACCAAGTCTCTTATCGACAAAAGGAGACCAAGTCTCTTATTGACAAAAGGAGACCAAGTCTCTTATAGACAAAAGGAGACTAAGTCTCTTGCAGACAAAAGGAGACCAAGTCTCTTATGGACAAAAGGAGACCAAGTCTCTTACAGACAAAAGGAGACTAAGTCTCTTGTAGACAAAAGGAGACCAAGTCTCTTATAGACAAAAGGAGACCAAGTCTCTTTTAGACAAAAGGAGACCAAGTCTCTTATGGACAAAAGGAGACCAAGTCTCTTACAGACAAAAGGAGACCAAGTCTCTTGTAGACAAAAGGAGACCAAGTCTCTTATAGACAAAAGGAGACCAAGTCTCTTTTAGACAAAAGGAGACCAAGTCTCTTATCGACAAAAGGAGACCAAGTCTCTTATATACAAAAGGAGACCAAGTCTCTTATAGACAAAAGGAGATCAAGTCTCTTATAGACAAAAGGAGACCAAGTCTCTTCCAGACAAAAGGAGACCAAGTCTCTTATATACAAAAGGAGACCAAGTCTCTTAGAGACAAAAGGAGACCAAGTCTCTTCCAGACAAAAGGAGACCAAGTCTCTTATATACAAAAGGATACCAAGTCTCTTTTAGACAAAAGGAAACCAAGTTTCTTATAGAGAAAAGGAGACCAAGTCTCTTATAGACAAAAGGAGACCAAGTCTCTTATAGACAAAAGGAGACCAAGTCTCTTATAGACAAAAGGAGACCGAGTCTCATAGTCAAAAGGAGACCGAGTCTCTTATAGATAAAAAGAGACTGAGTCTCTGATAGACAAAAGGATACTTTTCAAAAGACAAAGACAAAAGGATACCCCTTTTTATATACTTTGTTTGCTTGTTTGTTTGATTTGTTTGTTTGATGAATGTTAGCTCTTTCACGAGCCTCGACTCTGTATACAAAAAACAAAAACAAAACAAAAACAAACAAAAACAAAAGAGTCTTATGGACTTGGTCTCCGAATGATCAATTATACTTGGAAAAAATAAATGTCTGTTTAAAGATAAAGATACAGGTTTCTATTTTTAAACTCCGTCTATCTTTCTGAATTGGATGAAGATGTTTAATGTGGTAACAGGAACCATTTAAGCTTTTAGAATAAAGCGTGACGGACACAGGAGCACAACAACAACAACAACAACAACAACAACAACAACAACAACAACACCTCTGCCACGAATGTTCCGGTTTTCGTGTGTTTCACTGTATTTTTCATCCTCTTTGAGATTTACGGATAGATATGCCATGCGGTTGTGAAGTGCAACATGAAGTCTGATTAAACCAGTCAGTGAAACGATTGGGAGCCGGTGGATATGCATGGCTTGTGTTATTGGAAACGTCTATGTTGCACAACTGGACTTTCAAGATGCTTTAGCTGCGCCTAACGGAGGCGCATTCACTCAATGGTGAACAATCACTTAAAAAATTCTATTAGCTGGATCCGTATCCGCAACTTCACCAAAATTGAATAGATTGTTCCTTATCAGACACACAACCTGTCCAACAAGTTTCGTCCAAATCCGTCCAAAATTTTTTGAGATATCCTGCAATATGCTGGTTTTAGCCCCACCACTCAATGGTGAAGAATCATCTATGTTGGTGAAGAAATGGTGAAGAAACGGTGAATGGTGAAGAAACGGTGATTTAATAGAAAAGAAATTCATAGAAAATTAATAGAAAAAATTAATAGAAAAGAAATAGAAAAAATTAATAGAAAAAAATTAATTAAAAAAACCAATAAAAAAATAATTAAAAAATTAATTAAAAAAGTAAATTTAAAATTAAAAAACATTTTAAAAAAATAATTAAGAAAATTAATAGAAAAATTTAATAGAAAAGAAACGGTGAATGGGGAAGAAACGTCTATGTTGCACAACTGGACTTTCAAGATGCTTTAGCTGTGCCTAACGGAGGCTCTGCTCCGCCTGGTTGGTCATATCACTCAATGGTGAAGAATCACTTAAAAAATTATACTAGCTGGATCTGAATCCGCAACTTCACCAAAATTGAATAGATTGTTCCTTATCGGACACACAACCTGTCCAACAAGTTTCGTCCAAATCCGCCCATAAATTTTTGAGATATCCTGCAATATGCTAGTTTTAGCCCCATCACTCAATGGTGAAGAATCATCTATGTTGGTGAAGAAATGGTGAAGAAACGGTGAATGGTGAAGAAACGGTGATTTAATAGAAAAGAAATTAATAGAAAATTAATAGAAAAAATTAATAGAAAAGAAATAGAAAAAATTAATAGAAAAAAATTAATTAAAAAATTAATAAAAAAATAATTAAAAATTAAATTAAAAAGTTAAATGTAAAAGTAAAAAACAAGTAAAAAATTAATTAAAAATTAAAAAAAATTAATTAAAAAAATTAATAGAAAAAATTAATAGAAAAGAAACGGTGAATGGTGAAGAAACGTCTATGTTGCATAACTGGACTTTCAAGATGCTTTAGCTGTGCCTAACGGAGGCTCTGCTCCACCTGGTTGGTCATATCACTCAATGGTGAAGAATCACTTAAAAAATTATACTAGCTGGATCCGAATCCGCAACTTCACCAAAATTGAATAGATTGTTCCTTATCAGACACACAACCTGTCCAACAAGTTTCGTCCAAATCCGTCCATAAATTTTTGAGATATCCTGCAATATGCTAGTTTTAGCCCCATCACTCAATGGTGAAGAATCATCTATGTTGGTGAAGAAATGGTGAAGAAACGGTGAATGGTGAAGAAACGGTGATTTAATAGAAAAGAAATTAACAGAAAATTAATAGAAAAAATTAATAGAAAAGAAATAGAAAAAATTAATAGAAAAAAAGTAATTTAAAAATTAATAAAAAAATAAGTAAAAAATTAATTAAAAAGCAAATTAAAAAATTAAATGTAAAATTAAAAAACAATAAAAAAATTAATAAAAAATTAAAAAAATTAATTAAAAAAATTAATAGAAAAAATTAATAGAAAAGAAACGGTGAATGGTGAAGAAACGTCTATGTTGCATAACTGGACTTTCAAGATGCTTTAGCTGCGCCTAACGGAGGCTCTGCTCCGCCTGGTTGGTCAGATCACTCAATGGTGAAGAATCACTTAAAAAATTATACTAGCTGGATCCGTATCCGCAACTTCACCAAAATTGAATAGATTGTTCCTTATCAGACACACAACCTGTCCAACAAGTTTCGTCCAAATCCGTCCAAATTTTTTTGAGATATCCTGCAATATGCTGGTTTTAGCCCCATCACTCAATGGTGAAGAATCATCTATGTTGGTGAAGAAATGGTGAAGAAACGGTGAATGGTGAAGAAACGGTGATTTAATAGAAAAGAAATTCATAGAAAATTAATAGAAAAAATTAATAGAAAAGAAATAGAAAAAATTAATAGAAAAAAATTAATTAAAAAAACTAATAAAAAAATAATTAAAAAATTAAATTTAAAATTAAAAAACATTTTTTAAAAATAATTAAAAAAATTAATAGAAAATTTTAATAGAAAAGAAACGGTGAATGGGGAAGAAACGTCTATGTTGCACAACTGGACTTTCAAGATGCTTTAGCTGTGCCTAACGGAGGCTCTGCTCCGCCTGGTTGGTCATATCACTCAATGGTGAAGAATCACTTAAAAAATTATACTAGCTGGATCTGAATCCGCAACTTCACCAAAATTGAATAGATTGTTCCTTATCGGACACACAACCTGTCCAACAAGTTTCGTCCAAATCCGCCCATAAATTTTTGAGATATCCTGCAATATGCTAGTTTTAGCCCCATCACTCAATGGTGAAGAATCATCTATGTTGGTGAAGAAATGGTGAAGAAACGGTGAATGGTGAAGAAACGGTGATTTAATAGAAAAGAAATTAATAGAAAATTAATAGAAATAATTAATAGAAAAGAAATAGAAAAAATTAATAGAAAAAAATTAATTAAAAAATTAATAAAAAAATAATTAAAAATTAAATTAAAAAGTTAAATGTAAAAGTAAAAAACAAGTAAAAAATTAATTAAAAATTAATTAAAAATTAAAAAAAATTAATTGAAAAATTAATTAAAAAAATTAATAGAAAAAATTAATAGAAAAGAAACGGTGAATGGTGAAGAAACGTCTATGTTGCATAACTGGACTTTCAAGATGCTTTAGCTGTGCCTAACGGAGGCTCTGCTCCTCCACCTGGTTGGTCATATCACTCAATGGTGAAGAATCACTTAAAAAATTATACTAGCTGGATCCGAATCCTCAACTTCACCAAAATTGAATACATTGTTCCTTATCAGACACACAACCTGTCCAACAAGTTTCGTCCAAATCCGTCCATAAATTTTTGAGATATCCTGCAATATGCTAGTTTTAGCCCCATCACTCAATGGTGAAGAATCATCTATGTTGGTGAAGAAATGGTGAAGAAACGGTGAATGGTGAAGAAACGGTGATTTAATAGAAAAGAAATTAACAGAAAATTAATAGAAAAAATTAATAGAAAAGAAATAGAAAAAATTAATAGAAAAAAAGTAATTTAAAAATTAATAAAAAAATAAGTAAAAAATTAATTAAAAAGCAAATTAAAAAATTAAATGTAAAATTAAAAAACAATAAAAAAATTAATCAAAAATTAAAAAAATTAATTAAAAAAATTAATAGAAAAAATTAATAGAAAAGAAACGGTGAATGGTGAAGAAACGTCTATGTTGCATAACTGGACTTTCAAGATGCTTTAGCTGCGCCTAACGGAGGCTCTGCTCCGCCTGGTTGGTCAGATCACTCAATGGTGAAGAATCACTTAAAAAATTATACTAGCTGGATCCGTATCCGCAACTTCACCAAAATTGAATAGATTGTTCCTTATCAGACACACAACCTGTCCGACAAGTTTCGTCCAAATCCGTCCAAAATTTTTTGAGATATCCTGCAATATGCTGGTTTTAGCCCCATCACTCAATGGTGAAGAATCATCTATGTTGGTGAAGAAATGGTGAAGAAACGGTGAATGGTGAAGAAACGGTGATTTAATAGAAAAGAAATTCATAGAAAATTAATAGAAAAAATTAATAGAAAAGAAATAGAAAAAATTAATAGAAAAAAATTAATTAAAAAAACTAATAAAAAAATAATTAAAAAATTAAATTTAAAATTAAAAAACATTTTTTAAAAATAATTTAAAAAATTAATAGAAAATTTTAATAGAAAAGAAACGGTGAATGGGGAAGAAACGTCTATGTTGCACAACTGGACTTTCAAGATGCTTTAGCTGTGCCTAACGGAGGCTCTGCTCCGCCTGGTTGGTCATATCACTCAATGGTGAAGAATCACTTAAAAAATTATACTAGCTGGATCTGAATCCGCAACTTCACCAAAATTGAATAGATTGTTCCTTATCGGACACACAACCTGTCCAACAAGTTTCGTCCAAATCCACCCATAAATTTTTGAGATATCCTGCAATATGCTAGTTTTAGCCCCATCACTCAATGGTGAAGAATCATCTATGTTGGTGAAGAAATGGTGAAGAAACGGTGAATGGTGAAGAAACGGTGATTTAATAGAAAAGAAATTAATAGAAAATTAATAGAAAAAATTAATAGAAAAGAAATAGAAAAAATTAATAGAAAAAAATTAATTAAAAAATTAATAAAAAAATAATTAAAAATTAAATTAAAAAGTTAAATGTAAAAGTAAAAAACAAGTAAAAAATTAATTAAAAATTAATTAAAAATTAAAAAAAATTAATTGAAAAATTAATTTAAAAAATTAATAGAAAAAATTAATAGAAAAGAAACGGTGAATGGTGAAGAAACGTCTATGTTGCATAACTGGACTTTCAAGATGCTTTAGCTGTGCCTAACGGAGGCTCTGCTCCACCTGGTTGGTCATATCACTCAATGGTGAAGAATCACTTAAAAAATTATACTAGCTGGATCCGAATCCTCAACTTCACCAAAATTGAATACATTGTTCCTTATCAGACACACAACCTGTCCAACAAGTTTCGTCCAAATCCGTCCATAAATTTTTGAGATATCCTGCAATATGCTAGTTTTAGCCCCATCACTCAATGGTGAAGAATCATCTATGTTGGTGAAGAAATGGTGAAGAAACGGTGAATGGTGAAGAAACGGTGATTTAATAGAAAAGAAATTAATAGAAAATTAATAGAAAAAATTAATAGAAAAGAAATAGAAAAAATTAATAGAAAAAAATTAATTTAAAAATTAATAAAAAAATAAGTAAAAAATTAATAAAAAAGTAAATTAAAAAATTAAATGTAAAATTAAAAAACAATCTAAAAATTATTTTAAAATTAAAAAAAATAATTAAAACAAGTATAAATACATTCAAAGTACACCGCCCCATGCCAAATAATTAAATATGCTGCAGCGCGGCATTGCCGGGGCGCCTCCGGCACCCGGCAATACCGCAGTGCAGCTCATTGAGGCTGCATTGGGAGGGAGAGGTGTACACTAATTGATTGATTAATTGTATAATTAAAATCAATAAAAGATTATCACAAAATATTTTCATAATCAATTGGCTAATCGCATAACTAAACCACGAGTGCTTCATCCGAAGATGTATCTTTTAGAAATTTAATTAAATAAGTCATTTATAAAAAATTAAATAATTAATTGATTACTCAATATATAATGAATCGATTAATCAATAAATAATTAATAGATGAAATGATTAATCAATAAATCAAAAATATCCTTGATAGCCACATCACTTGGTCACTCATGTCCAAATATTAGCTTCCCAGCTCAAAAGGTGCCTGAGATATTGGCCAAATGAGAAAGAAAATAAATAAATGATTAATAATGAAAATAAATAAATAATAATCATTAAAAAATTAAATTATTAATCAATTCGGTCACAGAACACAGAAACCACCACCATTTCATCAGAATCTGTAACTGATTTTTTTTTTTTTTTTTTAGTAATTAATCGAATAATTAAATAATTAATCGATTAATTGATTGATCAATAAATCAAAAATATCCTTGATAGCCACATCACTTGGTCACTCATGTCCAAATATTAGCTTCCCAGCTCAAAAGGTGCCTGAGATATTGGCCAAATGAGAAAGAAAATAAATAAATGATTAATAATGAAAATAAATAAATAATAATCATAAAAAAATTAAATTATTAATCAATTTGGTCAGAGAACACATAAACTACCACTATTTCATCAGATTCTGTAACTTTAAAAAAAATTTTTTTTTGTCATTAATGGAATAATTAAATAATTAATCGATTAATTGATTAATTAATAAATCAAAAATATCCTTTGCAGCCAAATCACCTGGTCATTGGCATGTCCAAATATCAGCTTCCTAACTCAAAAGGTGCCTGAGTTAATGGTCAGAAGAGAAAGGAAATTTAATGAATTAAATAAGTACTTAATTAATCGGTAATAATGAAATAACTCCTCAATTAATTGATTAATCAAAAAACAAAAAATACCGTTTTTGAAAAAGGACTTTCTCACTATTGTGCCGAAATTTCAGCTTCCTAGCTCAAAGGATGGCTGAGATATCGCCCGGACAACCAAGAAAGAAAACAAATAAATGATTAACAAGTACACATACATTCAAAGTACACCGCCCCATGCCAAATAATTAAATATGCTGCAGCGCGGCATTGCCGGGGCGCCTCCGGCGCCCGGCAATACCGCAGTGCAGCTCATTGAGGCTGCATTGGGAGGGAGAGGTGTACACTAATTGATTGATTAATTGTATAATTAAAATCAATAAAAGATTATCACAAAATATTTTCATAATCAATTGGCTAATCGCATAACTAAACCAGTAGTGCTTCATCCGAAGATGTATCTTTTAGAAATTTAATTAAATAAGTCATTTATAAAAAATTAAATAATTAATTGATTACTCAATAAATAATTAATCGATTAATCAATAAATACTTAATAGATGAAATGATTAATCAATAAATCAAAAATATCCTTGATAGCCACATCACTTGGTCACTCATGTCCAAATATTAGCTCCCAGCTCAAAAGGTGCCTGAGATATTGGCCAAATGAGAAAGAAAATAAATAAATGATTAATAATGAAAATAAATAAATAATAATCATAAAAAAATTAAATTATTAATCAATTTGGTCAGAGAACACATAAACTACCACTATTTCATCAGAATCTGTAACTTAAAAAAAAAAAAATTTTTTGTCATTAATCGAATAATTAAATAATTAATCGATTAATTGATTAATTAATAAATCAAAAATATCCTTTGCAGCCAAATCACCTGGTCATTGGCATGTCCAAATATCAGCTTCCTAACTCAAAAGGTGCCTGAGTTAATAATGGTCAGAAGATAAATGAAATTTAATTAATTAATTAAGTACTTAATTAAACGCTAATAATTAAATAACTCCTCAATTAATTGATTATTCAAAAAACAAAAAATACCGTATTTGACAAAGGACTTGCTCACTACTGTGCCGAAATTTCAGCTTCCTAGCTCAAAGGATGGCTGAGATATCGTCCGGACAACCAAGAAAGAAAACAAACAAACAAGAAAACAAACAAGTACACATACATTCAAAGTACACCGCCCCATGCCAAATAATTAAATATGCTGCAGCGCGGCATTGCCGGGGCGCCTCCGGCGCCCGGCAATACCGCAGTGCAGCTCATTGAGGCTGCATTGGGAGGGAGAGGTGTACACTAATTGATTGATTAATTGTATAATTAAAATCAATAAAAGATAATCACAAAATATTTTCATAATCAATTGGCTAATCGCATAACTAAACCAGTAGTGCTTCATCCGAAGATGTATCTTTTAGAAATTTAATTAAATAAGTCATTTATAAAAAATTAAATAATTAATTGATTACTCAATAAATAATTAATCGATTAATCAATAAATACTTAATAGATGAAATGATTAATCAATAAATCAAAAATATCCTTGATAGCCACATCACTTGGTCACTCATGTCCAAATATTAGCTTCCCAGCTCAAAAGGTGCCTGAGATATTGGCCAAATGAGAAAGAAAATAAATAAATGATTAATAATGAAAATAAATAAATAATAATCATAAAAAAATTAAATTATTAATCAATTTGGTCAGAGAACACATAAACTACCACTATTTCATCAGAATCTGTAACTTAAAAAAAAAAAAATTTTTTGTCATTAATCGAATAATTAAATAATTAATCGATTAATTGATTAATTAATAAATCAAAAATATCCTTTGCAGCCAAATCACCTGGTCATTGGCATGTCCAAATATCAGCTTCCTAACTCAAAAGGTGCCTGAGTTAATAATGGTCAGAAGATAAATGAAATTTAATTAATTAAATAAGTACTTAATTAAACGCTAATAATTAAATAACTCCTCAATTAATTGATTATTCAAAAAACAAAAAATACCGTATTTGACAAAGGACTTGCTCACTACTGTGCCGAAATTTCAGCTTCCTAGCTCAAAGGATGGCTGAGATATCGTCCGGACAACCAAGACAACCTCGGCGTCAACGCCGAGGGCCTTTCACTCACTCACCGCAGGCAGGTTGGTGGTCTTTCTGTCTTCTACCGACTCCTCTCCGGCCTTGCTCCCCCAGCTCTCTCTGTGCTCTGTCCCCCCAATATTCCTTCAGGTCGCACAAGATCTGCCTGCAACCCTCTTCTGGTTAAACTGCCAAAGTCTAGGCTCTCTGCTCACCTTCACTCTTTCATTCCCCTTTTCTCCCGCCTCTGGAACAAACTCCCCCACTCCCTTCAATCCCACTCCTCCCTCCAGGTCTTTAAAACAGCTGTTCACCACCATCTCTTATCTTCCCCCATCGAAAACCTTGATCTTTTCTACCCCCGGTAATTCACCCCAGAGTCCTTGCAGTGTTCATATGTTTTAATCCTCTCCCACCTCCCCCCAAGTCCTCCCGATGTCCCTGCTCTCAAATGTTGTGTTTGTGTCCTTCCCCCTCTCTTTTGTGTCCTTCCCCCTCTCTCCCCATCTTGTCTACCGCCTCCCCTTGTTTTTTGTGTTTTGTGTGTCGGTTTGTCTTTTTGTGTGATTAATGTTAGCTCTTTCACGAGCCTCGATCTTGTATACAAAAAAAAAAAAAAAAAAAAAAAAAAAAAAAAAAAAAAAAAGAAAGAAAACAAGAAATCAACCAGAGTGAAAACTGAGTACTCTCTTTCAGCGTGCGTCACTGCCGAGCCCCCTTCGGTGCCCAGCAATGACGATTTGCAATGCCTGGAGATGGCATAGGAAAGGTGCGGTGTACAACAAGTACACATACATTCAAAGTACACCGCCCCATGCCAAATAATTAAATATGCTGCAGCGCGGCATTGCCGGGGCGCCTCCGGCGCCCGGCAATACCGCAGTGCAGCTCATTGAGGCTGCATTGGGAGGGAGAGGTGTACACTAATTGATTGATTAATTGTATAATTAAAATCAATAAAAGATTATCACAAAATATTTTCATAATCAATTGGCTAATCGCATAACTAAACCAGTAGTGCTTCATCCGAAGATGTATCTTTTAGAAATTTAATTAAATAAGTCATTTATAAAAAATTAAATAATTAATTGATTACTCAATAAATAATTAATCGATTAATCAATAAATACTTAATAGATGAAATGATTAATCAATAAATCAAAAATATCCTTGATAGCCACATCACTTGGTCACTCATGTCCAAATATTAGCTTCCCAGCTCAAAAGGTGCCTGAGATATTGGCCAAATGAGAAAGAAAATAAATAAATGATTAATAATGAAAATAAATAAATAATAATCATAAAAAAATTAAATTATTAATCAATTTGGTCAGAGAACACATAAACTACCACTATTTCATCAGAATCTGTAACTTAAAAAAAAAAATTTTTTTTGTCATTAATCGAATAATTAAATAATTAATCGATTAATTGATTAATTAATAAATCAAAAATATCCTTTGCAGCCAAATCACCTGGTCATTGGCATGTCCAAATATCAGCTTCCGAACTCAAAAGGTGCCTGAGTTAATAATGGTCAGAAGATAAATGAAATTTAATTAATTAAATAAGTACTTAATTAAACGCTAATAATTAAATAACTCCTCAATTAATTGATTATTCAAAAAACAAAAAATACCGTATTTGACAAAGGACTTGCTCACTACTGTGCCGAAATTTCAGCTTCCTAGCTCAAAGGATGGCTGAGATATCGTCCGGACAACCAAGAAAACAAACAAGAAAACAAACAAGAAACCAGAGTGAAAACTGAGTACTCTCTTTCAGCGTGCGTCACTGCCGAGCCCCCTTCGGTGCCCGGCAATGACGATTTGCAATGCCTGGAGGTGGCATAGGAAAGGAGCGGTGTACAACAAGAAACCAGAGTGAAAACTGAGTACTCTCTTTCAGCGTGCGTCACTGCCGAGCCCCCTTCGGTGCCCGGCAATGACGATTTGCAATGCCTGGAGGTGGCATAGGAAAGGAGCGGTGTACAACAAGTACACATACATTCAAAGTACACCGCCCCATGCCAAATAATTAAATATGCTGCAGCGCGGCATTGCCGGGGCGCCTCCGGCGCCCGGCAATACCGCAGTGCAGCTCATTGAGGCTGCATTGGGAGGGAGAGGTGTACACTAATTGATTGATTAATTGTATAATTAAAATCAATAAAAGATTATCACAAAATATTTTCATAATCAATTGGCTAATCGCATAACTAAACCAGTAGTGCTTCATCCGAAGATGTATCTTTTAGAAATTTAATTAAATAAGTCATTTATAAAAAATTAAATAATTAATTGATTACTCAATAAATAATTAATCGATTAATCAATAAATACTTAATAGATGAAATGATTAATCAATAAATCAAAAATATCCTTGATAGCCACATCACTTGGTCACTCATGTCCAAATATTAGCTTCCCAGCTCAAAAGGTGCCTGAGATATTGGCCAAATGAGAAAGAAAATAAATAAATGATTAATAATGAAAATAAATAAATAATAATCATAAAAAAATTAAATTATTAATCAATTTGGTCAGAGAACACATAAACTACCACTATTTCATCAGAATCTGTAACTTAAAAAAAAAAAATTTTTTTGTCATTAATCGAATAATTAAATAATTAATCGATTAATTGATTAATTAATAAATCAAAAATATCCTTTGCAGCCAAATCACCTGGTCATTGGCATGTCCAAATATCAGCTTCCTAACTCAAAAGGTGCCTGAGTTAATAATGGTCAGAAGATAAATGAAATTTAATTAATTAAATAAGTACTTAATTAAACGCTAATAATTAAATAACTCCTCAATTAATTGATTATTCAAAAAACAAAAAATACCGTATTTGACAAAGGACTTGCTCACTACTGTGCCGAAATTTCAGCTTCCTAGCTCAAAGGATGGCTGAGATATCGTCCGGACAACCAAGAAAGAAAGAAAACAAGAAATCAACCAGAGTGAAAACTGAGTACTCTCTTTCAGCGTGCGTCACTGCCGAGCCCCCTTCGGTGCCCAGCAATGACGATTTGCAATGCCTGGAGATGGCATAGGAAAGGTGCGGTGTACAACAAGTACACATACATTCAAAGTACACCGCCCCATGCCAAATAATTAAATATGCTGCAGCGCGGCATTGCCGGGGCGCCTCCGGCGCCCGGCAATACCGCAGTGCAGCTCATTGAGGCTGCATTGGGAGGGAGAGGTGTACACTAATTGATTGATTAATTGTATAATTAAAATCAATCAAAGATTATCACAAAATATTTTCATAATCAATTGGCTAATCGCATAACTAAACCAGTAGTGCTTCATTCGAAGATGTATCTTTTAGAAATTTAATTAAATAAGTCATTTATAAAAAATTAAATAATTAATTGATTACTCAATAAATAATTAATCGATTAATCAATAAATACTTAATAGATGAAATGATTAATCAATAAATCAAAAATATCCTTGATAGCCACATCACTTGGTCACTCATGTCCAAATATTAGCTTCCCAGCTCAAAAGGTGCCTGAGATATTGGCCAAATGAGAAAGAAAATAAATAAATGATTAATAATGAAAATAAATAAATAATAATCATAAAAAAATTAAATTATTAATCAATTTGGTCAGAGAACACATAAACTACCACTATTTCATCAGAATCTGTAACTTTAAAAAAAAAAAATTTTTTGTCATTAATCGAATAATTAAATAATTAATCGATTAATTGATTAATTAATAAATCAAAAATATCCTTTGCAGCCAAATCACCTGGTCATTGGCATGTCCAAATATCAGCTTCCTAACTCAAAAGGTGCCTGAGTTAATAATGGTCAGAAGATAAATGAAATTTAATTAATTAAATAAGTACTTAATTAAACGCTAATAATTAAATAACTCCTCAATTAATTGATTATTCAAAAAACAAAAAATACCGTATTTGACAAAGGACTTGCTCACTACTGTGCCGAAATTTCAGCTTCCTAGCTCAAAGGATGGCTGAGATATCGTCCGGACAACCAAGAAAACAAACAAGAAACCAGAGTGAAAACTGAGTACTCTCTTTCAGCGTGCGTCACTGCCGAGCCCCCTTCGGTGCCCGGCAATGACGATTTGCAATGCCTGGAGGTGGCATAGGAAAGGAGCGGTGTACAACAAGTACACATACATTCAAAGTACACCGCCCCATGCCAAATAATAAAATATGCTGCAGCGCGGCATTGCCGGGGCGCCTCTGGCGCCCGGCAATACCGCAGTGCAGCTCATTAAGGCTGCATTGGGAGGGAGGGGTGTACACTAATTGATTGATTAATTGTATAATTAAAATCAATAAAAGATTATCACAAAATATTTTCATAATCAATTGGCTAATCGCATAACTAAACCACTAGTGCTTCATCCGAAGATGTATCTTTTAGAAATTTAATTAAATAAGTCATTTATAAAAAATTAAATAATTAATTGATTACTCAATAAATAATTAATCGATTAATCAATAAATAATTAATAGATGAAATGATTAATCAATAAATCAAAAATATCCTTGATAGCCACATCACTTGGTCACTCATGTCCAAATATTAGCTTTCCAGCTCAAAAGGTGCCTGAGATATTGGCCAAATGAGAAAGAAAATAAATAAATGATTAATAATGAAAATAAATAAATAATAATCATAAAAAAATTAAATTATTAATCAATTTGGTCAGAGAACACATAAACTACCACTATTTCATCAGAATCTGTAACTTTAAAAAAAAAATTTTTTTTGTCATTAATCGAATAATTAAATAATTAATCGATTAATTGATTAATTAATAAATCAAAAATATCCTTTGCAGCCAAATCACCTGGTCATTGGCATGTCCAAATATCAGCTTCCTAACTCAAAAGGTGCCTGAGTTAATAATGGTCAGAAGAGAAATGAAATTTAATTAATTAAATAAGTACTTAATTAAACGCTAATAATTAAATAACTCCTCAATTAATTGATTATTCAAAAAATAAAAAATACCGTATTTGACAAAGGACTTGCTCACTACTGTGCCGAAATTTCAGCTTCCTAGCTCAAAGGATGGCTGAGATATCGTCCGGACAACCAAGAAAGAAAACAAACAAACAAACAACCAAGAAAACAAACAAACAAGAAACCAGAGTGAAAACTGAGTACTCTCTTTCAGCGTGCGTCACTGCCGAGCCCCCTTCGGTGCCCAGCAATGACGATTTGCAATGCCTGGAGATGGCATAGGAAAGGAGCGGTGTACAACAAGTACACATACATTCAAAGTACACCGCCCCATGCCAAATAATTAAATATGCTGCAGCGCGGCATTGCCGGGGCGCCTCCGGCGCCCGGCAATACCGCAGTGCAGCTCATTGAGGCTGCATTGGGAGGGAGAGGTGTACACTAATTGATTGATTAATTGTATAATTAAAATCAATAAAAGATTATCACAAAATATTTTCATAATCAATTGGCTAATCGCATAACTAAACCAGTAGTGCTTCATCCGAAGATGTATCTTTTAGAAATTTAATTAAATAAGTCATTTATAAAAAATTAAATAATTAATTGATTACTCAATAAATAATTAATCGATTAATCAATAAATACTTAATAGATGAAATGATTAATCAATAAATCAAAAATATCCTTGATAGCCACATCACTTGGTCACTCATGTCCAAATATTAGCTTCCCAGCTCAAAAGGTGCCTGAGATATTGGCCAAATGAGAAAGAAAATAAATAAATGATTAATAATGAAAATAAATAAATAATAATCATAAAAAAATTAAATTATTAATCAATTTGGTCAGAGAACACATAAACTACCACTATTTCATCAGAATCTGTAACTTAAAAAAAAAAAATTTTTTTGTCATTAATCGAATAATTAAATAATTAATCGATTAATTGATTAATTAATAAATCAAAAATATCCTTTGCAGCCAAATCACCTGGTCATTGGCATGTCCAAATATCAGCTTCCTAACTCAAAAGGTGCCTGATTTAATAATGGTCAGAAGAGAAATGAAATTTAATTAATTAAATAAGTACTTAATTAAACGCTAATAATTAAATAACTCCTCAATTAATTGATTATTCAAAAAACAAAAAATACCGTATTTGACAAAGGACTTGCTCACTACTGTGCCGAAATTTCAGCTTCCTAGCTCAAAGGATGGCTGAGATATCGTCCGGACAACCAAGAAAGAAAACAAACAAGAAAACAACCAAGAAAACAAACAAACAAGAAACCAGAGTGAAAACTGAGTACTCTCTTTCAGCGTGCGTCACTGCCGAGCCCCCTTCGGTGCCCAGCAATGACGATTTGCAATGCCTGGAGATGGCATAGGAAAGGAGCGGTGTACAACAAGAAACCAGAGTGAAAACTGAGTACTCTCTTTCAGCGTGCGTCACTGCCAAGCCCCCTTCGGTGCCCGGCAATGACGATTTGCAATGCCTGGAGGTGGCATAGGAAAGGAGCGGTGTACAATAATGAAAATAAATAAATAATAATCATAAAAAAATTAAATTATTAATCAATTTGGTCAGAGAACACATAAACTACCACTATTTCATCAGAATCTGTAACTTTAAAAAAAAAAATTTTTTTGTCATTAATCGAATAATTAAATAATTAATCGATTAATTGATTAATTAATAAATCAAAAATATCCTTTGCAGCCAAATCACCTGGTCATTGGCATGTCCAAATATCAGCTTCCTAACTCAAAAGGTGCCTGAGTTAATAATGGTCAGAAGAGAAATGAAATTTAATTAATTAAATAAGTACTTAATTAAACGCTAATAATTAAATAACTCCTCAATTAATTGATTAATCAAAAAACAAAAAATACCGTTTTTGACAAAGGACTTGCTCACTATTGTGCCGAAATTTCAGCTTCCTAGCTCAAAGGATGGCTGAGATATCGTCCGGACAACCAAGGAAACAAGAAAACAAACAAACAAGAAACCAGAGTGAAAACTGAGTACTCCCTTTCAGCATGCGTCACTGCCGAGCCCCCTTCGGTGCCCGGCAATGACGATTTGCAATGCCTGGAGGTGGCATAGGAAAGGAGCGGTGTACAAAAATTAATACAAACAAGTACACATACATTCAAAGTACACCGCCCCCATGCCAAATAATGAAATATCCTACAGCGCAGCTTTGCCGGGGCGCCTCTGGCGCCCGGCAATACCGCAGTGCACCTCATAGAGGCTGCATTGGGAGGAAGAGGTGTTCGCCAATTGATTGATTAATTGTATAATTAAAATCAATAAAAGATTATCACAAAATATTTTCTTAATCAATTGGCTAATAGCATAACTAAACCAGAAGTGCTTCATCCGAAGACCTATCTTTTAGAAATTTTATTAAATGTCATTAATAAAAATTAAATAATTAATTGATTAATCAATAAATAATTAATCAATTAATCAATAAATAATTAAGCAATTAAATGATGAATCAATAAATCAAAAATATCCTTGATAGCCACATCACTTGGTCACTCATGTCCAAATATTAGCTTCCCAGCTCAAACGGTGCCTGAGATATTGGCCAAATGAGAAAGAAAATAAATAAATGATTAATAATGAAAATAAATAAATAATAATCATAAAAAAATTAAATTATTAATCAATTTGGTCAGAGAACACATAAACTACCACTATTTCATCAGAATCTGTAACTATAAAAAAAAAGATTTTTTGGTCATTAATCGAATAATTAAATAATTAATCGATTAATTGATTAATTAATAAATCAAAAATAGCATTTGCAGCCAAATCACCTGGTCATTGGCATGTCCAAATATCAGCTTCCTAACTCAAAAGGTGCCTGAGTTAATGGTCAGAAGAGAAATGAAATTTAAATAATTAAATAAGTACTTCATTAAACGCTAATAATTAAATAACTCCTCAATTAATTGATTAATCAAAAAACAAAAAATACCGTTTTTGACAAAGGACTTGCTCACTATTGTGCCGAAATTTCAGCTTCTTAGCTTGAAGGATGGCTGAGATATCGCCCGGACAACCAAGAAAACAAACAAACAAACAAGAAACCAGAGTGAAAACTGAGTACTCTCTTTCAGCGTGCGTCACTGCCGAGCCCCCTTTGGTGCCCGGCAATGACGATTTGCAATGCCTGGAGATGGCATAGGAAAGGAGCGGTGTACAAAAATTAATAGAAAAGAAACGGTGAATGGTGAAGAAACGTCTATGTTGCATAACTGGACTTTCAAGATGCTTTAGCTGCGCCTAACGGAGGCTCTGCTCCGCCTGGTTGGTCAGATCACTCAATGGTGAAGAATCACTTAAAAAATTATACTAGCTGGATCCGTATCCGCAACTTCACCAAAATTGAATCGATTGTTCCTTATCAGACACACAACCTGTCCAACAAGTTTCGTCCAAATCCGTCCATAAATTTTTGAGATATCCCGCAATATGCTGGTTTTAGCCCCATCACTCAATGGTGAAGAATCACTTGAAGAATTAAATAATTTTTATATCCGACTCCATATTCAGATCTTCACCAAAATCGAATCGTATCCTTGTCAGATAACCAACCTGTACACCAAGTTTCGTCAAAATCCGTCCACAATTGTTTGAGATATCCTGCTATGTATCGTTTTTAGCCCTATCCCCCAATGGTGAAGAATCACTTTTTAAAATTCTCGTAGCCGGATCCGAATCCGTGCACAACTTTTTGAGATGTTTTGGTTACAAACGGACAGACAAACGGACAGACAGGGGTGAAAACATAACCTCCATTCACCTTTTTCACTACATTCAATAGCCTGTTCAATGGTGTATCAAATGCGCATTTCTGATTAATATTCATCCGAACAGAGTCACGCAATCACAATGATAAATAATCAAAGCAAACACTTCATCAAATTTCTCAATCGAATTAACAGGATATCCTCATTCTGATTATTTATAGATAACATTAAGTACTGTTCAATCTACGGTGTCTATTAGAGGGATCACTTGGTAAAGTTTTGAGACCAAATTTGATGTATTGTGATGATTTTTCAGTGTGCGCAGCCCAAGCTATTACGATTACATCATCACGCAGTTTATTCACATCATGGCTCCTCGCAAATGACTTTGTAGTCTACAGATGATGTGGGTTCAGAGTTCACCTACTTCACACCAATCTATGGGGGTTCAGAGTTCACCTACTACACACTAATCTATGGGAGTTCAGAGTTCACCTACTACACTCTAACCTAGGGGGTTCAGAGTTCACCTACTACACTCTAACCTAGGGGGTTCAGAGTTCACCTACTACACTCTAACCTATGAAGATTCAGAGTTCACCTACTACACTCTAACCTATGGGGGTTCAGAGTTCACCGACTACACTCTAATATATGAAGATTCAGACTTCACCTACTACACTCTAACCTATGGGGGTTCAGAGTTCACCTACTACACTCTAATCTATGGGGGTTCAGAGTTCACCGACTACACTCTAACCTATGAAGGTTCAGAGTTCACCTACTACACTCTAACCTATGAAGGTTCAGAGTTCACATACTACACTCTAACCTATGAAGATTCAGAGTTCACCTACTGCACACTAATCTATGAAGATTCAGAGTTCACCGACTACACTCTAACCTTTCAAGATTCAGAGTTCACCTACTACACTCTAACCTTTCAAGATTCAGAGTTCACCGACTACACTCTAACCTATGGGGGTTCAGAGTTCACCTACTACACTCTAACCTTTCAAGATTCAGAGTTCACCGACTACACTCTAACCTTTCAAGATTCAGAGTTCACCGACTACACTCTAACCTATGGGGGTTCAGAGTTCACCTACTACACTCTAACCTTTCAAGATTCAGAGTTCACCGACTACACTCTAACCTATGGGGGTTCAGAGTTCACCTACTACATTCTAACCTATGGAGAGATTCAGAGTTTACCGACTACACTCTAATCTATGGGGGTTCAGAGTTCATCTACGACACTCTAATCTATGGAGATTCAGAGTTCACCGACTACACTCTAACCTTTCAAGATTCAGAGTTCACCTACTACACTCTAACCTTTCAAGATTCAGAGTTCACCGACTACACTCTAACCTATGGGGGTTCAGAGTTCACCTACTACATTCTAACCTATGGAGAGATTCAGAGTTTACCGACTACACTCTAATCTATGGGGGTTCAGAGTTCATCTACGACACTCTAATCTATGGAGATTCAGAGTTCATCTACGACACTCTAATCTATGGAGATTCAGAGTTCACCGACTACACTCTAACCTATGGGGGTTCAGAGTTCACCGACTACACACTAATCTATGGGGGTTCAGAGTTCACCTACGACACACTAATCTATGTGGGTTCAGAGTTCACCGACTACACTCTAATCTATGGGGGTTCAGAGTTCATCTACGACACTCTAATCTATGGAGATTCAGAGTTCACCGACTACACTCTAACCTATGGGGATTCAGAGTTCACTGACTACACACTAATCTATGGGGGTTCAGAGTTCACCAACTACACATTAACCTATGGGGGTTCAGAGTTCACCAACTACACATTAACCTATGGGGGTTCAGAGTTCACCTACTACACACTAATCTATGGGGGTTCAGAGTTCACCAACTACACATTAACCTATGGGGGTTCAGAGTTCACCTACTACACTCTAATCTATGGGGGTTCAGAGTTCACTGACTACACTCTAATCTATGGGGGTTCAGAGTTCACCAACTACACATTAACTTATGGGGGTTCAGAGTTCACCGACTACACACTAATCTATGGGGGTTCAGAGTTCACCTGCTACACTCTAATCTATGGGGGTTCAGAGTTCACCTACTGCACTCTAATCTATGGGGGTTCAGAGTTCACTGACTACACTCTAATCTATGGGCGATCAGAGTTCACCGACTACACTCTAATCTATGGGGGTTCAGAGTTCACCGACTACACTCTAATCTATGGGGGTTCAGAGTTCACCTGCTACACTCTAATCTATGGGGGTTCAGAGTTCACCTACTGCACTCTAATCTATGGGGGGTTCAGAGTTCACCTACTGCACTCTAATCTATGGGGGGTTCAGAGTTCACCTACTACACTCTAATCTATGGGGGTTCAGAGTTCACCTACTGCACTCTAATCTATGGGGGTTCAGAGTTCACCGACTACACTCTAATCTATGATGGTTCAGAGTTCACCTACTACACGCTAACCTATGACGGTTCAGAGTTCACCGACTACACTCTAATCTATGGGGGTTCAGAGTTCACCGACTACACTCTAATCTATGGAGATTCAGAGTTCACCGACTACACTCTAATCTATGGAGATTCAGAGTTCACCGACTACACTCTAACCTATGGGGGTTCAGAATTCACCTACTGCACACTAATCTATGGGGGTTCAGAGTTCACCTACTGCACTCTAATCTAGGGGGCTTCAGAGTTCACCGACTACACTCTAAACTATGGGGGTTCAGAGTTCACCGACTACACTCTAATCTATGGAGATTCAGAGTGCACCGACTACACATTAACCTATGGGGGTTCAGAATTCACCTACTGCACACTAATCTATGGGGGTTCAGAGTTCACCGACTACACTCTAATCTATGGAGATTCAGAGTTCACCGACTACACATTAACCTATGGGGGTTCAGAGTTCACCGACTACACTCTAATCTATGGGGGTTCAGAGTTCACCGACTACACTCTAATCTATGGAGATTCAGAGTTGACCGACTACACATTAACCTATGGGGGTTCAGAATTCACCTACTGCACACTAATCTATGGGGGTTCAGAGTTCACCTACTACACTCTAATCTAGGGGGCTTCAGAGTTCACCTACTGCACACTAATCTATGGAGATTCAGAGTTCACCGACTACACATTAACCTATGGGGGTTCAGAATTCACCTACTGCACTCTAATCTAGGGGGCTTCAGAGTTCACCGACTACACTCTAATCTATGGGGGTTCAGAGTTCACCGACTACACTCTAATCTATGGAGATTCAGAGTTCACCGACTACACTCTAATCTATGGGGGTTCAGAACTCACCTACTGCACACTAATCTATGGGGGTTCAGAGTTCACCTACTGCACTCTAATCTAGGGGGCTTCAGAGTTCACCGACTACACTCTAATCTATGGGGGTTCAGAGTTCACCGACTACACTCTAATCTATGGGGGTTCAGAGTTCACCTACTGCACTCTAATCTATGGGGGGTTCAGAGTTCACCTACTGCACTCTAATCTATGGGGGTTCAGAGTTCACCGACTACACTCTAATCTATGGGGGTTCTGAGTTCACCGACTACACTCTAATCTATGTTGGTTCAGAGTTCACCGACTACACTCTAATCTATGGGGGTTCAGAGTTCACCTACTGCAGTCTAATCTATGGGGGGTTCAGAGTTCACCTACTGCACTCTAATCTATGGGGGTTCAGAGTTCACCGACTACACTCTAATCTATGGGGGTTCAGAGTTCACCGACTACACTCTAATCTATGGGGGTTCAGAGTTCACCGACTACACTCTAATCTATGGGGGTTCAGAGTTCACCGACTACACTCTAATCTATGTTGGTTCAGAGTTCACCTACTGCACACTAATCTATAGGGGTTCAGAGTTCACCGACTACACTCTAATCTTGGGGGGTTCAGAGTTCACCGACTACACTCTAATCTATGTGGGTTCAGAGTTCACCGACTACACTCTAATCTATGGGGGTTCAGAGTTCACCTACTACACTCTAATCTATGGGGGTTCAGAGTTCACCTACTACACTCTAATCTATGGAGATTCAGAGTTTATCTACTACACTCTAACCTTACACGACTGATATATTATTGTTCATTTGGAGTTCCTGGATGAGAAAATTATGGTCACTTCTATATATCAGTTTGTGAATTGATTTGTACTTTCGACCCAATATTTACCGATTATCAGATATTGTAAGCAGTGATTTTTTCATCTCAAATTTAAGGAATTTTTCTGGTTCCTTCACAGACTGTGCCCATCCCATTTTGCTAGTGAAGACTTTGGGTCTAGAAAAAAAGAAGAATGTGTGATTCACATCAGTGCTTCCAAGTGTGAACATGTTCCATTCTCCTCTGAAACTACAGATACCTGGGGGTGACAAAGCGCAGAGAGGGTAGAGGGTGCAGGACCAGAAACTAGACCAGCACTCGGTAGAGAGCATACCTCCGCCAAGCTGAGCAGTTTATGTTTTGTGTCCCACTGATATGTCAGATCTGGATCTGACATGAACCAAAATCTAATCGACTTGTCCTCGTCACCAAATCAACTCATCCACCAAGTTTTGTCAGAAGTCATCCACAACTTCTTGAAATATCATGATATGTATCGCTTTTGGCCCTGTCACTCGATGTTGAAGAATCACTATAAAAAAATTCTCGTATTCGGATCTTCACCAAAATCGAATCGATTCGTCCTTGTCCCACACCCAATCTGTCCACAAAGTTTTGACCGAATCCATCCAGTCAAATCCGCCCAGTCGGCGCCTGGAGTCGGAGACCAACTTTAAAATGTGGCTTGCCCAAGAGAGATCATGGCTGAAAGTGAGAGCCAAGAA
This sequence comes from Myxine glutinosa, assembly GCF_964187855.1. NCBI lineage: Eukaryota > Metazoa > Chordata > Myxini > Myxiniformes > Myxinidae > Myxine > Myxine glutinosa. Next base: position 21,174,885 of record NC_136269.1, read on the forward strand.
TTTTAGTGACAACCACTATGAGACGGTTGTTGAGAAAGTAGATGGGAGGGTTTGCCGAACGGTCCTTTCCGAGAGAGACATAGAGAGAGTTTGCGATTTTTCAGGATTGAAAGACATGTTCCAGGTGTTTTACCAGTTTGTGATTTTGTCGAAATCTGAGGACAGGGAAGAGGCTGCTGCCTGTCTGTCAGATGGATGAGAGATGTCACGACAGAAGATGGAGTCATCAGCAAAGAGGTAAATCGGATTCTCCAGAGAGTGAGATACCATTGATGAAAATCAGGAATAGGATGGGGGCCTGGGATACTGCGTTGGTGTACTCCAGCCTTGACATGGAGAGGTGAAGAAAGGGTTAAATTGTGAGCCACACATTGGCTACGAGAGTGGAGGAACTTAGTAATCCAAGAGTGGAGATGGCCTTGGATTCCATGGGCAGTGATTTGGAGAATGCCAGACTGTATCGAAAGCTCGAGATATGTTCAGAGAGACGAACATGATCTCATGTCTGATATTGAGGGCCTCCATCCATTGTTGGGAGGGTAGAAGCAGCATGTCCAAAGTAGAGTGACCACGTCTGAATCCGAATTGATGATTTGAGATGAGGCTGTTGGAGAAAAGGAATGATTTGATGTAAACTGCGATCGATTCCATGACCTTGCTGATGATGAGATGTAATGTGATACGTCTGTAGGTAAGGGGAACCGCTTTTGCACCTTTTTATGTAATGCTGTGATGTTAGGTGATCTTCAAGCATATGGAAGATCTCGGGTAAATGATAAGGTGAACAGGGCAGACAGAGGATGTGTAATAACAGGAGAGCAGGTTTTCGGACACATGAGCTGATGTTGTCCGGTCCAGTTGCAAAATCTGTATGTGCACGGGTATCTTTATTATTTATTACTTGAAAAATCGAAGATTTTTCAAGTATATTGGTCGGTTGCGTTTGTGGTTCTGTCTGTCTGCTTGTCTGTTTGTCTGTTTGTTTGTCACCGGCCTACAGGTCACAATTCTAAACTGATCGTCACGAAACTTCACCAAATGGTTGAGTTGGTCATAAGCTAGAAGCCTATTGGTTTTGGGGTCAAAAGGTCAAAAAGTCAACATAGGCCAAAGGTCACCAACTTTGCCAGATTTCTAAAATCCTCCATTTTCATCCGATTGACTTGAAATTTGAAGAGGACTTGCATTTCTGGTCACTGAATTCAACCACAAATTATATTTTAGGTAAACATAGGCCAAAAGGTCAACATGGGCCAGATTTCTAAAATCCTCAATTTTCATCCGATTGACTTGAAATTTGAAGAGGACTTGCATATCTTGTCACTGAATTCAACCACAAATTATATTTTAGGTCAACATAGGCCAAAAGGTCAACATAGGCCGGATTTCTAAAATCCTCAATTTTCATCCGATTGACTTGAAAATTGAACAGCATTTGCACATTGAGTCACTAAATCGGGAAACTAACTATTTTCCTGCTGGGCCTAACACATTAGGCCTGTATAGGCCTCTGCTGATTATACACCGTTCGGCTTTGTTGCCTCAGATTTCCATTGGCTTTGTTTGGGTCGAGTGTTAAATTATTAGTAAGGTTTAATGAATCCCGTACACGCCTTCCTAAAAAAAAAATAGCCATACAAAATTTTGAACGACTCCAAACACTTTAAATGTGTGTTTCCCAATCGGCCTGTTGCAGGATTTTAAAAGCCAATTCAGTTGCGCTTCATGGAAAATTCCCGTACCTCGAATGACCACGTACAGATTTTTATTAACAAAAGGTTTATTACCACAGAGAGCGTGGGAGGGCAGAAACCTGGTAACTGAACACACCTTTGACGTTCTTGAGGCCTGAGCCTAGATCTACTGTAATCTATATATACCCCACAGAGGATATTAACATAACCCTTCTTTGCACTCCTGTTCGGAGTGGGTGCACTATAGTCACCTGAAACCAGACCCAGGTATCTGTCAGATTACTAATTGATATTGAACCAAACCGTGAAGACCTCAGAGATGAATTGCGTAATACCTTCAACAGCAAAAATGACGAGGGAGTTGATTGGACGGAGGAGGCAAAAAATATACATTTTGTGTCGCAGGTTGTGACCACACTGCGGTCATTCTTATTCTTAACTGATGATATTTCTCCAGTACAATAATCTCCTTTTCGTTTCTTTTTTTTTAAACTCCACAGCTAGTTTCTTCCCTTCTTGCTCAACTTCCCTTTCTTTGGAACCTTCATCCATTACCTGCAACCATCCCTGGGACAACACTGGACTGTCAATTGGTGCTGAACCAAAGGCCTTATCCTCAGAGGTGCAAGATCTCGAAGATTTTGCAAGAGAATTCAAGATACGTCGCATACAACTAGGTAATAATATTTTCTACATTGAAGCTTCTGATCTGATCTATTTGTGGTTGATTAGTAATGCCCGCAGGGATGGGTACTAATATGTTACCTATGAAGAAGCGGTGCCACTGCCACCCAGGAATATCCTGAACAAATTACAATTTTGTTCTCTACAAACAATGATGTGTCATGTCCTACCTGCCTTGGGGCTGCAGGTTATACACAAACAGGTGTCGGGGCAGCATTGGCAACTGTGCAGGGTTCACCGCTCAGCCAGACAACCGTTTGTCGTTTCGAGAACCTTCAGCTGAGTCTGTGCAACGCGTGTCGCCTGCGTGATATCTTGGCACAGTGGTTACACCATGCTGACATCAACAGAGGTTAGCCTCTTTGGTGTTTCCATCTTGGCACTTAGCCCATACTGCTTGAATTTATTTAAAACTGAGAGAGGTCTGTTCTCAAGATTGTGGTAAAGGAAGCAATCCCGAAGAAGTGTGGCCCCCAAGTTTTGCAGTAATAAAATTGTAATGCACTTTTTTCATAACCTCTTTATTGGAAATATTGTAGCAATATGTCCTGTGACATAATTCCGGTTTTCTTGATTCCCCACTTCCTGTGTACCTCACTTTCTGTGACCTCACTTCCTGTGACTTCACTTCCTGTGACTTCACTTCCTGTGACTTCACTTCCTGTGTTCTGGGATCGTTAATGTATAAAAGCGGGTCAGCCGACGACATGCGGGCTGCCTACGATCCGCTCCATGCTACGTTCCCTCTTAAGGACTTCAAGACCTGCTTAGGCCTCTTCTTGTGCACCTGTCCACCATTGTGTTGATTAAAGCCCACCTAAAGGCCTACTTGTCTTTTCTGCTCTGCTACAACATTCTGTATTCTAAAAGACTATTTGGACTGGTGGAATGCAATTCGCAAGGAGGGGATTTTATTTAATTCTGAAAAGGGCCATCCTAATAATATGTGACTTTTGAAATGACGTATTCGGCCACAGAACGCTCAGTGCGCATGTGCAGAATCACCAGGAAATGCCAGCAATCATCGCATCATAAAGTATGCGATGATATACACAGTATATCGTGTGTCGGCGATAAGTATCGTTACTTAAAATGGCTCACAAGGCTTCTCAAATAAGCTGAAAATACTTGGGAAAGCACCCAAGAGAAAGGACTGTGCCTCTGCACAACAAAAGACCTGGATAACTTTCTCAACTCACCGAACAGTTACCTGCTTGTACTACAAACTCCCCACCATTTGGGCTGATGCAAGGCCCGAGTGGACGGGCGTTTGTCACACAAACCCCCGATGGATCGCTACCAGTAAATGGACTGTGTATCTGTATTAGGTGCTTCTGAACACAGATGGGAATGACATATCTATCTGGAGCTTGTGAATGTACAGGATAAGTTTAAAGTGAGGATACTTACTATTAATCATGTCAGGGGGTGGGGTGGAGGTGAGGACTGTTATAAATATATTGTTTGTTTGGTGCCAGGGCCACAAGCAAAATTATACTCATTTTTGCATCTATTGGTAAGAGGAGACCGTCTGTCCGTGTGTGTGTTTTTATATATTCACTGCAGCCACCAGCTTGTATTAACAGAAAAATTTAGGAAATCCACACCTCTTGGTCTCATTCACGGATATTTCTCGTATTTCCTACATCTCCGTAAGTCGGATATGCATTCAGGACCAGAACTATTATGGTTACCATCTTGAAATTGCACTCTTTCGTCTAAATGCTGAAAATTATGTTTGAAAGACGATTTGAACTTCAGATTTCACGCCAGTAATGGTAGGTTAAAAGTTTCTGGTGAGCCTAATCAAGTCGGTGTAAACACACGCACAGCACATGCGCACAAGGCCTCGTTTAACATTAATACGTCATTTCGAAAGTCCCGTATTATTTTCTTACAATGTTTGTGTGCAAGTGCATTGTTTGGCTCTTAGTGAGTGGGTTGATCCACAAATGCCACCGTGACTTTGTATTTGATTTTTTCTTTGGCGCTGTCTTTATGCAGTCATTGGAAACGATAGTAGTGCCGCTTATTACGCCATCTCCTTTTTTTGGTTTTGGTCATAGTTACGTTTCCCTCTTTCTGCATTCTGCAAAATATGTTCTGCATTTGTTTAGTACTTATGCTTGAGGTACATGGCACTTATACATCAGAAGACGTCATTAAAATGATAAGAAGGAAATAAATGTGGAAAAGCAATAATATAGAATGAGTGTTATATTGTTTTGAAAAAATTGTTTCAGATGGGCTCGGTGAGGTGCATCACGAAAATGAATGGAAACGAAAAAGAAGAACAAGCATAAGGTGCCAGCATGTTTAACATAATAATTTGAATCAAACAAAGTTGTGTATAATTTTTTTTTAACAGTTTAACAAAGACACTTTCGGGCTTAAGTTGCAATCTGCTGTGGGTGGAGCCTGTGAAAGACACTGAACTGTTGACGACAAACAGTCAGCTGCCCCACTACAGCCTGCAATTCAACCAGCCATCGTTTGTTTTTACCTGCCTGTCGCAGATCTACAAGAGCTTTTTTACCTGTCGCAGATCTACAAGAGCTTCGAGTTGCTGTTGTTCTTGTTGGGGGTCCATTTTTGAAATGTGCGCCCATTGGTCAGACAGTTGCCTGACCACACCCACATCTGTTGCTTGGTTCCACCCACCATAGTACCGAGCCAAAACGATATGGCTGCCATCTTTTTTCCTGGTGGGCCAAACACATGCCTGTGCTTTCCCCACGACAGGATGCGTTGTTTTAGAAGACCTTAATTTCGCTTGAATTAATCCACAAATGGCAGGTGCGCTGTTTAACACTGATTTGAGGCTACAAGAGGGCATTTCCCACCCAGAATGGCAGGCAGTTCACCGAGAAGTTTGTAAAATTTTAGAGTGAGAACTGAAGGGCAACTCTAAATCATTGAGTCAGCTGTCGAATGCCACTGATAAACGAACTTCCACATAGGAAATTGATTGAGACTTTTAAAAGGCGAAATCTTACTATAATTCACCAAATGTCCGTCTGTCCGTTCCCAGGTACCGCAAAAACGGCTGAACCGATCGCAACGAAATTTTGGGTGGGTAATCCTCGGATCCCCTGGAGTAAAATAGGCCATATTGTTTGGCCTAAAATAGGCCAAAAAAAAAAATAGGCCATATTGTTTTTCCAATTTTTCCAATTTTCCAGTTTTTCCAAACACGATGGAATAATATTTACCGATATGAACAGTGATGTGGCTTTTATTGAAATTCTACAAATACTGTTTAGATTTTGATGATTTGCATGCGATATGATTTAACGGATGTTTATATAAATCGTTTAAAATAAGAAAAACCTTCAATTTCTGATATTTTGCCTTTTCATTTGGGCCTCCCAATTGAAGCCCCGCCCATAGGGCAGGTATCGTTGCTGGTTGCTCTAATTCACGAGGTCGTGTATTTTTATGGGGGTAGCAAGGGGTGTCCAAATATTGCCAAAAAAAGTAATCAAGCAATTTGTGTACAGTACCTTTTTCAAATCCCGAATGAGTTAAGTCCTTTTGGTGAGCGGCACGAGGCACATATTTATTGCTGTATTTCACCCAACTCAACCAAATGTGTAATCTTCACTATTTCTTGTCAAACAGCATCCAAGCCAAACACATCCTAGAAGCAACCTTCTTACGCCAGGCACGACCACCACCCGCCCACCTGCAAGCCCTCGCCCTCAGCCTAGGTCTACCTCATCATGTTGTTCGAGTCTGGTTTTGCAACCGGAGACAGCGGGAGAAGCGCATCCACTCACAGCCGTCACTACCTCCAGCTCTCGATATCAGGAATCATATTATTTCTCCTATAACCCCGAAAACAACAATTCCATACGATACCCATTACTCTTTGTAGAGTTGTTTCCTCAAAAAGATTTCTCACAAGAAAAAAGTATATTGCGTTTTAAGTTGAGAAATTATAAACGAAACGTTGTACCCTTGTAGATAACATCACGTTGTTCTTGTGCATTTTGTATTGTGACCTTACGGACTGTGGGCAGTGCTGCCCACACCCCCTAACTGAAGTAAATGCACAAACATTCTAGTTGTAGCAGGTGTATACGTGACTTTGGAAATGACGTATGAATGCTAACAAGGCCATTCACACATGTGTTGTGTGATTTTTCAGCGATTCGTTTCTGCTCGTCCGGCACTTTTAACCTGCCGTTACTAGCGCAAAATCTGCCAGTGAAATACTCTTTTTAACATAATTGTCAGCATTCAAACAAGAGTGGCAATTTAATGATGGTTTATCATAATTTTTGTAATCCTGGATGCAAATCGCACTCACGAGAATATAGAAACACAAGAAATATCCGTGGATGAGATTGAGAGGTATTGAGTTCCTGTGATTTCTGTTAATACAAGCGAGCGGCCACAGTGGATAAAAAAACACACATGGACAGACGCCTCCTTTTACCAATGAATGCAAAAGTCTAGTCTCGAAGTGTAATTGATCTTGTGACCCCAGAACCAAACAAGCTATATTTATAACAACCCTCATGGCTCCCCCCCCCCCCCCCCCATATGTGGCTTATTCCTCAGGGAAGTCCACCTGTTACATTCGGCACCCACATAAATATAGCTGCACACGGTTTGTGTATTTTCACGTCACGACGATGATGTCCTTTGCCAAAGAGTTGGTCGTCGTTACTTGGTAATGATGCACAGCATTGTCTTTCCAATTTGCAGATCTCTATTATAAAAGGAGCTGGGTCTGTCTGTCTGTTTGTCATGTTATAACTTGAGAATTGATTGACGGATTTCAATAAATCACACTACAGTGCATTCAGGAAACTCTCGGGAGGGTTTATGACACAAAAAATGAAAAAGAAAAAGGGTCAGTTTGTGTGTATGGTTACATGGACACACGTGTCGAAACTGCAAATGATAACTTGCGACACTGTCTTTCTCCGCACGGAAGGCAGGATCTCCCAGGAATCCTTTTTGGTTCTTGCTCTATAGATTAGCCATAGCAGCTATGCAGAAACGGAAAGACCCGTTCTTTTAGAATTTACGCACAGGCGGAGACAAGGAGACCTCAGAGCTGATTTTCTACCAAGGTCCGTGCATACGTGCTCCCAGACACTTTTATAAATAGAAAGAGAGGAAGTGGATGATAAATTATTTTTATTTTGATCTTCCTCTTAGTGTGTTGTATAGTATTCGCATTTCAGCATTGAAAAACGCTGTGACGAATATCCCATTGTGGTGGTTTTAAATTTAATATTACAACCATTGATCAAAACTTGTGCCTGTAGATAAAGCCAATAAACTTGTGTTCAAGCTTGGCTGTAGATAAGGCCAAATTTAAAATTCATTTAAGAAGCCAGTTTAACAAAACCCAACATGCTGCACTCTCACTGTCGGTTCATGAGAAGAACCAGATGTTTTTCGCTTTTAAGTAGAGTATTTCTCACCCATTAGAATTATGGTAAATTGTACCCAGTGTAAATAAATAATAAAGCTAGCCGGTATTACAATAATCCACACTGGAGCCCTCACATTACTGTTAATCTGATCAATTAAAATATTGTTATGTTTGTGGGGTCGTGATTACTTTAGACCAGGTAGATTTATATACTGGGTCACACACATTTCTTTTCCTCACAATTCTGTCTCTCTTATTCACACATACACACACACGCACATATACACACACACATACACACATGCACATATATATATACACACACACACACACACACACACACACACACACACACACACACACACATACATACATATGGTGGACACAGGAACATCAAGGTCTCTGGAGATGGACTTGTAGCCTTGAGATTGTCCATGCTTGGCTACAATCTTGTGTCTGACCTCCTCAGACAATTCTCTGGTTTTCTTTCTTTTCTCCATGCTCATTGCGGTATACAGTGACACAAAACAGCAGAATGACTCCTTTTCTCTGTTCAAACTGATTTAATGAGTGATTTTTATGTTGCAGGCACCTGCAACTCACCACAGGTGAGTTCAATTCCAAAGTAAAGGAGAATCACCTGCTTCAAATCTAATTATTTCTAACAACTTCTAAATGGTGCCAGTAATATTGTCCAAGCCATTTTAGGATTCCTGTGTGGAATAAGCTAAGATTTAGTATTTTTTCACCTTTTTTCCATTGCAAACCAAAGAAATACAAATGTGGATACCAAAAGGTTTTTTTATTTCAACAATTTTCAGGAAGAAATGGTGCATTATTTGAAAAACGTGCAAGGGTGCCAATATTTTTGGCCATGACTGTTTTTCCTACATCCTAACACCACCTTTGCGCACCCTCATCTCCCTTTCAAAAAATATATAAAACAACCACAAAATATTTTTCCCATTTTTATTTTTAACACCCTGGTGATATCCTTGTACCTGCCACAATTTTCTCATTCCCACTCCTCTACCCAATGAAATTAAGTCACAGCTTATGGATTTATTTAATTTGATGCTGGTGTAATGCAGGCAGACATTGTGGCTGAATAGCCTCCTCCAGCATCAAATTTCCTTGTTTAGTCCCTGTTGGCCTTAGCCTGAAACGGGGATATGGATTGGGTCTCGTACGTCCATCCGTGCGTGCGTGCGTCCACAACCATATCTCAGAGACGTATTGAGCGATTTTGTTCATACTTGCCATAAAGATAATACATGACGGTATACATATTGTGATGTATGCAACACCTAGACCTCACAGTCGGCAACATATACGACGGCAAAAACAATCTGATACGGATGTACACGTCACTTCCAGGTTGGCGGGCCCGGGTAGCAGCGTTGTGCTTGCTGCTCGCACAATAAAAGCCACTCTGGATTGAGCTGAATTGGTGTTCTTTTGGTGGAACTGCACACATATGCACATCATTTTGGTTCGCGATGCGATCAAAGATGGCCGTCTGGCGACCATTTTAGTTGTAAAAAACCCAATGTTGAACACGTCCTCAACCATTACTCGGACAAGTATTTACCAATGTTGTTCAAACTTGGCACACAGATAATGAATGATGGCTTATACATATGCATGTCATTTATTGTCGAGATCAGATCCAAGATGGCCGACTGGCGGCCATTTTGTTACTTAAACGTGTCTTCAATCATTACCTGAACATGCATGGACCGATTTTGTTCAAAGTTGGCACAAAGATAATACATGAGCGTATACATGTGCAGAACATTTTGTTTTGTAATCTGACCAAAATGGGACTGGCAGCCTTTAAGGGTGTAGTACTGGTGAACTTTCCAATATGCCTCTTTTAAAAAAAACTATGTTTTTACGGTTTAGATTCATACGTATTGTATAAACTCATTCAGTATTTCCTTTAAAATATCTAATGTTATCTTTACACGCAATTTACAAGAAATATAATATTTTGCATGAAATTTGTTATAACTTTAATTTGCATCATTCTTTTGGGCTGAAATTTGGACAGGATATTCAGAATATCACTTCCTTTAAAATGATGAAGGCTTTTGTTTATAGGAGTAGCCATTGTGGATTTATTGAAGGACAACCAAGTTTTATCTGGTAATTGGCATAATTAGCTAATTAGTGAACATTTGACATAATTTCACAAAATCCTCTCATCAGGTAGTAGAGTAACACATGTATAATACATGTACCAAGTTTTGTGTGAAAAGAATGATCGGTGACATAGAAGATAGAAGTAGAAATGTGTTCTTTGTTTTTCCTTGTTTTTTATTGACGGTCTAATTTATGCAAATTATATGCATGTAATATGACAAAGAAGCGTTGAAACTGGTCTGAGTTAAAGCCAAGATTATATCTTTCAAGAAAAACTGAAAATTAGATATTAACTTGACTTTGTTTTTGTGTAAAGGCCTCTCAAAGGTACCTATGTAGTTTTCTCAATTTTTCACCAGTACTACACCCTTAACTCTGTACAGCAAAATTACTAACTTACTAAAAATCCACCCCCATCCCTCAAAAAAGTTGCTATGGATACATCAACTTGTCCGTTTCATTAAGTAAGATTAAAATTAACAATCTTAATCAACGGTCAGGTCAATCAGATGAAAATTGTTTCTTTTTTCAAATGAAAATTGATGATTTTAGAAGTTTGACCTTTTGACCTCAAAAATAGTTGCTTTCCCAATTCAGTGATGCACTATGCAATCGCTGTTTAAGTTTCAAGTTAATCGGATGAAAATTGATGATTTTAGAAGTTTGACCTTGAGTTGACCTTTAACCTTTTTATCTCAAAAACAGTTGATTTTCCCATTCGCTGAAGCACTGCAATTGCTGTTTAATTTTCAAGTCAATTGGATGAAAATGGACGATGTTTCAGATGAAAATGGATTATTTTAGAAGTTTGATCTTGAGTTAACCTTTGACCCTTTGACCTCAACAATAGTTACTTTCCCAATTCAGTGAGGCACTATGCAATTGCTGTTTAATTTTCAAGTCAATCAGATGAAAAATGACGATTTTAGAAATTTGACCTGAAGATGACCTTTGACCTCAAAATCAATAGGCTTCTCGGTTGTGATTATGTCCACAGCTTGGTAAAGTTTCATGACAATCGGTTTAGAATCGTTACCTGTAGGCGATTGACAGACAAACAATCAGACAGAATAACGCACAATACCAACCAATATACTTGAAAAATCTTCGATTTTGCAAGTAATAAACATCTAAATACAGTATGCAGGTAGCATTGATTACACATAAATAAATAATTCAAAGTTGTGTGAGCTCATGGAGGGTAAAGTTCCCATAAAACATTCAAGGTGGAATGGAGGTAGTAGCGATGACAAAGTGTAAAAAAAAAAAAAACCACCCAAGCATGTGGAATCCTGTACTATTTTCCTTCTTTTTTTAATTCCAAAATTCCAAATTGGCCCTAATCCCAAAAGCATTTGACTTACCTCATACCCAGATATCGTTGCATAAATTGTGCTGAATACAAAAGAAGTCTCCAGTCATTTGAGTAGAGTCCACATGGACACACGGACGGACAATGGACAGTAACCAAAATATACGCACCCAGCCGAGCTGATTACCTTGGTATCTTGAACATTGCAAAAAGACAGCCGGCTTTACATTGCCTCCGAGGGATTGCACTTTGAGAGATGCAATACCAGAGAACTTGAACAGTAAAGGAACTAAGGAAAATTATTATTTGAGTTTGGGTTGGTGTCATAAAAACAACGAAACACAATTTTACAAATGTGTTCATATTTATTCACAACATTTTTAGTTATTTTCGGGCAAGTTATACAGTGTGGAATCTATTAGAATAAAAGTATTGCTCACACGTTTTTGCAGGTCCTCTATTATAACATTTTAAACTCACTCAAACTTTTGGGTCTCACTGTCGGCCAGGATCTTTCTTTGGCAAACAAAATTTCAAAAAAGTTGGCCTCCAATGCCAGCCGCAGACGACACATCATCCGCCGTGCAAAGTCTTCCCTTGACACACCGCAACACTTATCCACCGACAAGGGGGTCATCCACAGATTGATGGAGTACTGCTGTCCCCTCTGGGCTGGTGCTCCTGCCTCTCCTCTTTCTCAGCTTGATGCCATGGAAACCAAAGCTTTCAAGATCATTGGAATCTCCCATGATGAAGCTGAGTCTATGGTCCTATCACTTCGCCATCACAGACAAGTCGGTGTTATCTCTATCTTTTTCCGCCTCCTTTCTGGTCTGACACCCTCTCCTCTTTCCGTGCTTTGTCCACCCATCCCCCTAACCCCCACTCCCCAAGTTTCTGTAGGGCACACACGATCCACCAGCAATTCCCGCCTGTGGAACCACCTTCCACACTCTCTTCAATCTCATTCTTCCCTCGAGGTCGTCAATACTGCCGTTCATGATGATCTCAGATCATCCCCCAATCCAAAACCATGATATTTTCTACCCCCATCAATCCCTCCCCAAGCACACCTCCACCAAATTTCCAATTTTTGCTTCCTGAGAGTTTGTTTCTGTATCCATCTTGTCCACCACGTGCATCTTTCCCTACCCCTAATTCTTCCCCACATCCCTTACTTGTCCAATGTCCAAGTCTTCCTCTATTTTGTCCCTCGGCCATGCTGTTGTGTGTTTCCCCCCTCTCTTTCTACTGTTCCTTTTGTTCTGTTCTCTCCTGATCCAATCTATGTTCTAGCTCCTCCACGAGTCTCGACTTTGCAAACAAAAAGAAAATTAAAAACCACATCCATTTCCCGCTTACGTTTAACCTCAAAGATCTCATTGTCCAAGTCCATTGTTCCTTACCCTCATTTTCTTTAACAAAGCATTAAAAATTATTCGCTCACACGGAACCTCTCATCTCTTCGTCTCCAGACAGTACCGACAACATTTACAATGGGAATGGTTATTGTCCGATGACCAATCACTTATTTGATGTGAGTGGAGTTCGACAAACCATCCGAGATGGTCAAAGTTACCATATAAGTGCTTTAGCCACCTTATTGATAGCAAGCAGGATAACTACCTGAAGGATTTAATTTGAAGTTGTTGTCTCATCCCAAATTGAGGGTGCAAGATGGTCGAACCCAACACCACTGGTGACCCTATGGTGTTAGAAGGACATCGGGGTGTTTCCACGGCGGACACGATCCCATCGCTAGTTATGGTGCTGTATCTGTGGTGCGGACACCCTTTGCACACACGGTGCGTTTGTCTTTATCAGTGTCTTGTCCTTCTTGGCCGCCATTTTGAACAGACTGCACATCCCGTGGACCGGCTTCAAAGGCAACAGAGAAGCTTGTGTTACAAATGGACGTCAAAGGCACTTGTTCTGCTTCCTGGTCCATTCCCATCTTCTTGGAGCGAACTCGTTGATTCTGGAACCACGACTTCACCTGAGAAAAAGAGACAGCTTTACCAGTGGGATCTGCATTTACTACTACAACATTCTTGATGGGCCACATTATTCCCATTAGTCAGGTTCACTATGTCAATAAATTATATTTCGTTCAAAATCATGGTAGATTAGCAAACCTACACATTTTTGGAAAGGTTATAGCATAAGGAAACTAAAAATCAATGTTTACATTTGGAGAGATAACTGTATGGCGGCCATTTTGGATTTTCAAAATGGCCACTGTAAAATACATATTTTGTTCTATTTCTGCCTCTAATTACCCTAAAGACTTTTAAAAATATACTAAACCTATATTTTCAGGGACAAGGAATCCAATGAAAGTATCAAATTAGTGCTATGGGGAATGGTAAGACACGAATCAAAGGTTTTGAATTGCAAAATACTGTCTTTATATTCGCGATAAGTTGCATAATCAAATACATGTTATCATTTTGTACAGGCAGTTAATAACATCAAAATGTGTCTCAATAATTCATATCACCAAACATACACAGGCAGTCAGCAAAATCATATATACACATGCAGTCGGTATAACTTCACATCTACACAGGCAGTCAATGACAAAATATACACAGGCAGTCAATGGCATCAAACATACACGATTACAGAATATGCCATTTAGAGTTCGTCATCACTGTCCTGTGTGTCGTATCCGACAATATAGTCCGCATTGTTTTCACAGTCCGTTCCACACAAGCAAAGGTCGGTCAAATTGATTGGCAAATCGAATTGGTCGAATGGTCGATCGAATCGAATTCGATGAATCGAATCGAATCGAATCGAATCGATCGAATTGGTCGAATGGTCGAATGGTCGATCGAAGCGATTGGTCGAATGGTCGAATTGGTCGAATGGAATTGGTCGATTGGTCGAATTGGTTGAATCGAATTGGTCGGAATTGGCAAATGTAAACATTGATTTTCAGATTTTCCATGTAATAACGTTTCCAAAAATGTATAGGTTTGCTAATCTACCATGATTTTGAACGAAAAAACATAGTGAACCTGACTACATGTTGTTGTGGGGTCAGCTGGAGAAAGTTTTTGGGCCAAGTCTCACAAACCGGCAAGTCAGATATGCCATTCGAATGAAAGTGGCAGGGACTTGTAATTTGTTCAAGGATCTTCTCTTCGCTACTAGCTCCTGTCGGACTGTGCGTGTATTTACCTTTGTAATTTGTAATTTGTTTTGTACTGTAATTGTAATTGTAATTTGTATTTGTAATTTGTAACTAATTGTAATTTGTAACTTTGTAATTTGTAAATTTGTAATATTTACCTTTGTAATTTGTAATTTGTAAATTTGTAATTTGTTCAGGGTGCCAGTTCAGGGATCTTCTCTTCGCTCCCTCCACAACATCCTGTCGGCCTGTGCGTGTATTTACCTTTGTAAGATCCAGTGTCTGTGCGTAAGTTTTGCCTCTCCTCCCAAACCACTGATCCCACAAAGTCTAAAATGGTGCCATATTGATCGCCGAGGACCTAAGCAGGTCAGGGTCAAGAAAACGTTGACTTGGACAAGACCAAGAAAGCGTGAACTATGCAAGTCACGAAATGCTGTTGCTTGGTTGAGGGAAGCGAGGAAATCTGCGATTTGCTCCTGGAAAGTGACATCAATAAACCCTCACTGCACCTGCTTCCTGGTCTCAAAAAAAAATATTTTTTTTCAAATAAAATAAAAAGTTATTGGGGCCCACAGCTTGCTAGTAGATACAGAGTGTCTCAATAAAATGTATACAGACTATATACAGGGTGAGTCAAAAGTAGCGCCCGATTTCTGTTTTTTCGGCTGTCAGATTCTTTCTGGGATGTCATGTTCTTAATAATTGTCTTGCAGATTATTAATTTTTTTAAATTTTTTTTTTTTTGCAGGTTATTGCTGAGAGTTTGGAAAGTTACTGAAGTTGCACCAAATTGAACCATGAATTACCTTTCAATGAATCGACGCATTGCGGCCGTGAAACATTACTACAAATGTAATGAACAACCAACGATGGCGGCACGCCGTTTGGCACAGGAATTCGATATTAACCCACCCCAGGGAAGAAACATACGATTGATTGTCGAGAAATTTGAAGTACTTGAAATTTGAAGTAACAGGGTCGGTAGCCACTGCAAAGAAGTCCGGTCGTCCGAAAACGGCAACGAATGTAGCTGAGGGTTTCCCCCGTAATAATTTTCCCCCAAATAAATGGTTAGATAAACATGTCATTCATTTATTTCTACCTTCTTGTGCACTGTAATACAAATGGCAAACAAACAATCAACTGACAGAAATATATATATATATGTATATATGTATATATGTATGTATGTATGTATGTATGTATGTGTGTATGTGTGTGTGTGTGTGTGTGTGTGTGTGTGTGTGTGTGTGTGTGTGTGTGTGTGTGTATGTATGTATGTATGTATGTATGTATATATATACAGAAATCGGGCGCTACTTTTGACTCACCCTGTATATCGAAAACTATCTTGTAATTCTGCACTGCATTATGGGTAACATGTAACTGATGATGTGCAATAAAACTGTAATTTAGCATGGATTCATTCCATCACACGCTAACGTCATCTGGTACACAACCCTCTCACTGCTATTTCATTAATTTTTCTGAAATTCAAGTCTGTAAACATTTTATTGAGACAGCCTTTTCTAAAAGGCCTCACATAAGTCACATTAATGACAGTGTTCATTGAAAATATTTACCATTAGGATATTTATTTTTATTAATTTTTTCCCAAGCTCTGGATTTCCCTCTGGATTTCAAGTACAGAATCTGGAATGATGACTGTTTCAAAGTTCATCCAATCCAAGTCGCACAATATGGTAAATTCAAAAAGTGGTCTTCTCAAGGACTATCATGGTCACTAGCATGGTCTCAAGGACTATCATGGTCAATGCAGTTCGTATAACTTTTTGAACGTCCAAGCCCCAAAATTTTTATATATTGATATATATACATTTTTAAATATTGTTTAATTATTTGGTTCTTTTATAATTTTCTATATAATTTATTTATAATTAATAATTTGTATACTGTATTTATTTATATGTTATATAATTTGCTAAATATTTTTAATCGAAAAAAATTGTCGGGTTTTGTTAATGAACAATTTCTTTTTCTGTGAAAATAGTAATTTTCAACATTTCACAAAAATGTGCAGAAAATATTTTTATAGAATTTTTTTTATATAATTTTAATATATTTAAATATAATTTTTAAAATATTATTTAATTATTTATTTCTTTTATAATTTTCTATATCATTTACTTATAATTTATAATTTGTATATATATTTTATATTTTCTATATTTTATTAACATTTTTTAATAGAAAATATTTTTATAGTACTTTTTTATATAATATTTAAATATAATTTTTAAAATATTATTTAATTATTTATTTATTTTATAATTTTCTATATCATTTATTTATAATTTATAATTTGTATATTTATTTATATTTTATATATTTTATTAAAAAATTTTTATAGAAAATATTTTTATACTGCTCCCTGCGCGTGTGGGGTGAAGTTAGGTGGCGAAGCGGGGAATGTCAAAACCTGTAGATGAATGAAATGGGCGACTTGTAGATAACATGTCGATATCTTTGTATATTAGTATGTCGATATCTTGGTAACAGTATACAAATGAGACAGACATATTATTTCCATGGACAAAAGATCTTGCACATTGTGTCGAACAACAGCATGTTTAAACAGGGGGAACCTGTGGACGCGGCCTGTTTGTTGAGGAGTTGGTCATCTTTTGTGTAGATAGGGATTGGAGAGAGAGGGAGAGTTATAAATCCAATTTTGCAACTTTGTTGGTAGAAGTGTTTTCATAAACCTGAAATAAGACTGAAAGATGGCCCAGAGGTCTAGCATGGACCCAGCTATAAACCGACCCAGCTATAAACGGTGTTTCACAGGCAGGACGACTGACCCAGACATCCTTCGGATGGACAACCACGCGTCCCGTCTTAGTTGGTGCACGTTAAGATCGCACGGTGTCCTTTGGGAAGAGTAGGCGAGCCATCACCGGCACCATGAACAAATTCCAAATTCCTGTTCTAACCAGCAGGGGGCGCTGTATCACGTGGACCGGCCGCGCTCTCAGCCAATGAGGGTGAGCCGTAACTATGAATCTTCCGCACAAGTTCAGTGATCGTTCTTCGCCTCGTGCTGCATGTGGACGAAGAAGACCAACCTGTAAGGAGTTTGAAAGTCATTGGAAAGGCAGCTTTGCAGACAGGCAGACAAAGGCAGACAACGCAGCTTTGCACTCTTTTTCGCAACGTTGCAAAATGGCGACCTTTTTCATACTTAGCATGGAAACATTTCGCTTGGACCTGATGTTCACCTGAGCAAAAGCCAAATCCTTGCCAAATGACAATTCTACGGTCTTCTCCATCCATTCCGATACAAAGACACAGAGAGCGAATCTATCAACCAAATAAATGAAAATACGTCAACCGGTAGGTCCGGTATACCCGCTTCGTCCCGTGATGCTTTGCTTCAAATGCAAGTGAGAAAACAATGAAGGAATGCCAAAGCAATCGAGTTTAGCCGAACTCCCGACATAAATATGCATGGCCGCAGTCAATCGATGCCCTGAGCACATTCGCTATTGCGAGGAGCTCCAACGCAGGAGGAGGCCATTAGGCCCATTGTGCAATCCTTCTGCCAATAATTAAGTAGGCCTACCCTCTCTATCCCTACAACTTGTCTAATGAAATTTGAAACGTATCTACTGTTTCTGCTGTCACTACCTTTCCAGGGAGATATTCCATGCATTTACTACTCCGAGTGAAAGATCCTTGCCTAACTACCATCTTAATCCTCCTCTTCTTTACTCAAACTGGGGCCCTTGGTCCTGTCAGTGTCCATTCTGCTGAAAATGGCTTCTGTTTATATCGATATCCTTCATTATCTTAAACATCTCCATCAGACCTCCTTGTAACCACCTCCTTTCTAATGTAAAAGGTCCTGTCTCCTTCAGCCGCTCCTCATAGCTTAGTCTAGCTAGGCCCAAAATCAATCGACTTGGTCTACGCTGGGCCTCCTCTATGGTAACTATGGCCAACATGAGGTCTCTCTAAATTCATATCCATAGTGAACACGACCTCTTACATGGCAGTTTCACAAGAACAAAAACTTCGTTAAAATGATTGATGATTGGGGGCTAAACCCCTGGGTCTGTGCCCCCCTCAACTCCTCACACCACCTCTGTATGCGATTGATCTCCCAAAAGACTTCACATCCCCCCCACCCCACATTCCCTCCACCATATGTATTTAATTGTAACATTATTCTTCATATCTACTGAAAAAAAGAACTAGAGTGAGCTTGAACTTCATATCTACCGAAACGAAGAAGGAGAGTGAGCTAGAACTTCAAATCTACCGAAACAAAGTGCTAGAGTGAGCTAGAACTTCATATCGACCTAAACAAAAAACTAGAGTGAGCTAGAACTTCATATCTACGAAAACAAATAACTAGAGTCAACTAGAACTTCATATATACCAAAACAAAGAACTAAAGTGAGCTAGAACTTCATACATACCGAACCAAAGAAGTAGGGTGAGCTCGAACTTCAAATCCACCGAAACACAGAACTAGTGTGAGCTACAATTTAATATGTACCGAACCAAAGAACTAGAGTGAGCCAGAACTTCATATTTACCGAAACAAAGACTAGAGTGAGCTAAAACTTCAAATCTACCGAAACAAAGCGCCAGAGTGAGATAGAACTTCATATCTACCGACACAAGGAACTAGAGTGAGCGAGAACTTCATATCGACTGAAACAAAGAACTAGAGTGAGCTAAAACTTCATATCTACTGAAACGAAGACCTATAGTGAGCTAGAACTTCATATATATCAAAACAAATAACTAGAGTGAGCTAGAACTTCATATATACTGAAACAAAGAACTAGAGTGAGCTAAAACTTCATATCTACCAAAACGAAGAGCTTGAGTGAGCTAGAACTTCATATCTACTGAAACAAAGCCAGAGTGAGCTAGAACTTCAAATCTACTGAAAGAAAAAACTAGAGTGAGCTAGAACTTCATATCTAACGAAACAAAGACGAGAGTGAGCGAGAACTTTATATCCACTGAAACGAATACTAGAGTGAGCTAGAACGTCATATCGACTGAAACAAAGAACTAGAGTGAGCTAGAACTTCATATGTACTGAAACAAAGAACTAGAGTGAGCTAGAACTTCATATCTACCAAAACAAAGAACTTGAGTGAGCTAGAACTTCATATCCACTGAAACAAAGAAGTAGAGTGAGCTAGAACTTCATATGTACTGAAACAAAGAGCTAGAGTGAGCTAGAACTTTAATCTACTGAAACAAAAACTAGAGTGAGCTAGAACTTCATATCTACTGAAACAAAGAACTAGAGTGAGCTAGAACTTCATATCTACCAAAACAAAGAACTAGAGTGAGCTAGAATTTCATATCTACCAAAACAGCAAGCTTGAGTGAGATAGAACTTCATATCTACTGAAACAAAGACCTCAAGTGAGCTAGAACTTCATATATACTGAAACGAAGACCTCAAGTGAGTTAGAACTTCATAGCTACCAAAACACAGAACTAGAGTAAGCTAGAACTTCAAATCTACTGAAACAAAGAACTCAAGTGAGCTAGAACTTCATATCTACTGAAACAAAGACCTAGAGTGAGCTATAACTTCATATCTACTGAAACAAAGAACTAGAGTGAGCTAAAACTTCATATCTACCGAAACAAAGACCTAGAGTGAGCTAGAACTTCATATCTACCGAAACAAAGAACTAGAGTGAGTAAAAACTTCATATCTGCTGAAACAAAGAACTAGAGTGAGCTAGAACTTCATATCTACTGAAACAAAGAACTAGAGTGAGCTAGAACTTCATATCTACTGAAACAAAGACCTAGAGTGAGCTATAACTTCATATCTAATGAAACAAAGAACTAGAGTGAGCTAAAACTTCATATCTACCGAAACAAAGACCTAGAGTGAGCTAGAACTTCATATCTACTGAAACAAAGAACTAGAGTGAGGTATAACTTCATATCTACCGAAACAAAGACCTGGAGTGAGCTAAAACTTCATATCTACCGAAACAAAGAACTAGAGTAAGCTAGAACTTCATATCTACCAAAACGAAGACGAGAGTGAACTAGAACTTCATATCTCCCGAAACGAAGACGAGAGTGAGCTAGAACTTCATATTTACCGAAACAAAGAACTAGAGTGAGCTAAAACTTCATATCTGCTGAAACAAAGAACTAGAGTGAGCTAGAACTTCATATATACTGAAACAAAGAACTAGAGTGAGCGAGAACTTCATATCTACTGAAACAAAGAACTAGAGTGAGCTAGAACTTCATATCTGCTGAAACAAAGAACTAGAGTGAGCTAGAACTTCATATCTACCGAAACAAAGAACTAGAATGAGCTAAAACTTCATATATACTGAAACAAAGAACTAGAGTGAGCTAAAACTTCATATCTACCGAAACAAAGAACTAGAGTGAGCTATAACTTCATATCTACCGAAACAAAGAACTAGAGTGAGCTAGAACTTCATATCTACTGAAACAAAGAACTAGAGTGAGCTAGAACTTCATATCTACCGAAATAAAGAACTAGAGTGAGAAAAATCTTCATATCTGCTGAAACAAAGAACTAGAGTGAGCTAGAACTTCATATCTACCGAAACAAAGAACAAGAGTGAGCTAAAACTTCATATATACTGAAACAAAGAACTAGAGTGAGCTATAACTTCATATCTACCGAAACAAAGAACTAGAGTGAGCTAGAACTTCATATCTACCGAAACAAAGAACTAGAGTGAGCTAAAACGTCATATCTACCGAAACAAAGAACTAGAGTGAGCGAAAACTTCATATCTGCTGAAACAAAGAACTAGAGTGAGCTAAAACTTCATATCTACCAAAACGAAGAGCTTGAGTGAGCTAGAACTTCATATCTACTGAAACAAAGCCAGAGTGAGCTAGAACTTCAAATCTACTGAAAGAAAAAACTAGAGTGAGCTAGAACTTCATATCTAACGAAACAAAGACGAGAGTGAGCGAGAACTTTATATCCACTGAAACGAATACTAGAGTGAGCTAGAACGTCATATCGACTGAAACAAAGAACTAGAGTGAGCTAGAACTTCATATGTACTGAAACAAAGAACTAGAGTGAGCTAGAACTTCATATCTACCAAAACAAAGAAGTAGAGTGAGCTAGAACTTCATATGTACTGAAACAAAGAGCTAGAGTGAGCTAGAACTTCATATCTACCAAAACAAAGAACTAGAGTGAGCTAGAACTTTAATCTACTGAAACAAAAACTAGAGTGAGCTAGAACTTCATATCTACTGAAACAAAGAACTAGAGTGAGCTAGAACTTCATATCTACCAAAACAAAGAACTAGAGTGAGCTAGAATTTCATATCTACCAAAACAGCAAGCTTGAGTGAGATAGAACTTCATATCTACTGAAACAAAGACCTCAAGTGAGCTAGAACTTCATATATACTGAAACGAAGACCTCAAGTGAGTTAGAACTTCATAGCTACCAAAACACAGAACTAGAGTAAGCTAGAACTTCAAATCTACTGAAACAAAGAACTCAAGTGAGCTAGAACTTCATATCTACTGAAACAAAGACCTAGAGTGAGCTATAACTTCATATCTACTGAAACAAAGAACTAGAGTGAGCTAAAACTTCATATCTACCGAAACAAAGACCTAGAGTGAGCTAGAACTTCATATCTACCGAAACAAAGAACTAGAGTGAGTAAAAACTTCATATCTGCTGAAACAAAGAACTAGAGTGAGCTAGAACTTCATATCTACTGAAACAAAGAACTAGAGTGAGCTAGAACTTCATATCTACTGAAACAAAGACCTAGAGTGAGCTATAACTTCATATCTAATGAAACAAAGAACTAGAGTGAGCTAAAACTTCATATCTACCGAAACAAAGACCTAGAGTGAGCTAGAACTTCATATCTACTGAAACAAAGAACTAGAGTGAGGTATAACTTCATATCTACCGAAACAAAGACCTGGAGTGAGCTAAAACTTCATATCTACCGAAACAAAGAACTAGAGTAAGCTAGAACTTCATATCTACCAAAACGAAGACGAGAGTGAACTAGAACTTCATATCTCCCGAAACGAAGACGAGAGTGAGCTAGAACTTCATATTTACCGAAACAAAGAACTAGAGTGAGCTAAAACTTCATATCTGCTGAAACAAAGAACTAGAGTGAGCTAGAACTTCATATATACTGAAACAAAGAACTAGAGTGAGCGAGAACTTCATATCTACTGAAACAAAGAACTAGAGTGAGCTAGAACTTCATATCTGCTGAAACAAAGAACTAGAGTGAGCTAGAACTTCATATCTACCGAAACAAAGAACTAGAATGAGCTAAAACTTCATATATACTGAAACAAAGAACTAGAGTGAGCTAAAACTTCATATCTACCGAAACAAAGAACTAGAGTGAGCTATAACTTCATATCTACCGAAACAAAGAACTAGAGTGAGCTAGAACTTCATATCTACTGAAACAAAGAACTAGAGTGAGCTAGAACTTCATATCTACCGAAATAAAGAACTAGAGTGAGAAAAATCTTCATATCTGCTGAAACAAAGAACTAGAGTGAGCTAGAACTTCATATCTACCGAAACAAAGAACAAGAGTGAGCTAAAACTTCATATATACTGAAACAAAGAACTAGAGTGAGCTATAACTTCATATCTACCGAAACAAAGAACTAGAGTGAGCTAGAACTTCATATCTACCGAAACAAAGAACTAGAGTGAGCTAAAACGTCATATCTACCGAAACAAAGAACTAGAGTGAGCGAAAACTTCATATCTGCTGAAACAAAGAACTAGAGTGAGCGAAAACTTCATATCTACCAAAACAAAGAACTAGAGTGAGAAAAAACTTCATATCTGCTGAAACAAAGAACTAGAGTGAGCTAGAACTTCATATCTACCGAAACAAAGAACAAGAGTGAGCTAAAACTTCATATATACTGAAACAAAGAACTAGAGTGAGCTATAACTTCATATCTACCGAAACAAAGAACTAGAGTGAGCTATAACTTCATATCTACCGAAACAAAGAACTAGAGTGAGCCAGAACTTCATATCTACTGAAACAAAGAACTAGAGTGAGCTAGAACTTCATATCTACCGAAATAAAGAACTAGAGTGAGAAAAATCTTCATATCTGCTGAAACAAAGAACTAGAGTGAGCTAGAACTTCATATCTACCGAAACAAAGAACAAGAGTGAGCTAAAACTTCATATATACTGAAACAAAGAACAAGAGTGAGCTATAACTTCATATCTACCGAAACAAAGAACTAGAGTGAGCTAGAACTTCATATCTACCGAAACAAAGAACTAGAGTGAGCTAAAACGTCATATCTACCGAAACAAAGAACCAGAGTGAGCGAAAACTTCATATCTGCTGAAACAAAGAACTAGAGTGAGCTAGAACTTCATATCTACCGAAACAAGAACAAGAGTGAGCTAGAACTACATATCTACCGAAACAAAGAACTAGAGAGCTAAAACTTCATATATACTGAAACAAAGAACTAGAGTGAGCTAAAACTTCATATCTACCGAAACAAAGAACTAGAGTGAGCTAGAACTTCATATCTACCGAAACAAAGAACTAGAGTGAGCTAGAACTTCATATCTGCTGAAACAAAGAACTAGAGTGAGCTAGAACTTAATATCTACCGAAACAAAGAACAAGAGTGAGCTGGAACTTCATATCTGCTGAAACAAAGAACTAGAGTGAGCTAGAACTTCATATCTACCGAAACAAAGAACTAGAGTGAGCTAAAACTTCATATATACTGAAACAAAGAACTAGAGTGAGCTAAAACTTCATATCTACCGAAACAAAGAACTAGAGTGAGCTAGAACTTCATATCTACCGAAACAAAGAACTAGAGTGAGCTATAACTTCATATCTACCGAAACAAAGAACTAGAGTGAGCTAAAACTTCATATATACTGAAACAAAGAACTAGAGTGAGCTATAACTTCATATCTACTGAAACAAAGAACTAGAGTGAGCTATAACTTCATATCTACCGAAACAAAGAACTAGAGTGAGCTTGAACTTCATATCTACCGAAACAAAGAACTAGAGTGAGCTAGAACTTCATATCTACCGAAACAAAGAACTAGAGTGAGCTAAAACTTCATATCTACCGAAACAAAGAACTAGAGTGAGCGAAAACTTCATATCTGCTGAAACAAAGAACTAGAGTGAGCTAGAACTTCATATCTACCGAAACAAGAACAAGAGTGAGCTAGAACTTCATATCTACCGAAACAAAGAACTAGAGTGAGCTAAAACTTCATATATACTGAAACAAAGAACTAGAGTGAGCTAAAACTTCATATCTACCGAAACAAAGAACGAGAGTGAGCTAGAACTTCATATCTGCTGAAACAAAGAACTAGAGTGAGCTAGAACTTCATATCTACCGAAACAAAGAACTAGAGTGAGCTAGAACTTCATATCTGCTGAAACAAAGAACTAGAGTGAGCTAGAACTTCATATCTACCGAAACAAAGAACTAGAGTGAGCTAAAACTTCATATATACTGAAACAAAGAACTAGAGTGAGCTAAAACTTCATATCTACCGAAACAAAGAACTAGAGTGAGCTAAAACTTCATATCTGCTAAAACAAAGAACTAGAGTGAGCTAGAACTTCATATCTACCGAAACAAAGAACTAGAGTGAGCTAGAACTTCATATCTACCGAAACAAAGAACTAGAGTGAGCTAAAACTTCATATATACTGAAACAAAGAACGAGAGTGAGCTAGAACTTCATATCTGCTGAAACAAAGAACTAGAGTGAGCTAGAACTTCATATCTACCGAAACAAAGAACTAGAGTGAGCTAGAGCTTCATATCTACAAAAACGAAGACCTAGAGTGAGCTGGAACTTCATATACAGTGCATTCAGAAAGTATTCAGACCCCTTCACTTTTTTCACATTTTGTTATGTTGCAGCCTTATGCTGAAATCGTTTAAATTCATTATTTCCCTCATCAATCTACACTCAATACCCCATAATGACAAAGAGAAAACAGGATTTTAGAAAGTTTTGCAAATTTATTAAAAAGAAAAAACTGAAATATCACATTGACATAAGTATTCATACCCTTTGCTATGACACTTGAAATTTAGCTCAGGTGCCTCCCATTTCTCTTGATCATCTTTGAGATGTTTGTACACCTTGACTGGAGTCCACCTGTGGTAAATTCAATTGATTGGACATGACTTGGAAAGGCACACACCTGTCTATATAAGGTCTCACAGCTGACAATGCATATCAGAGCAAAAACCAAGCCATGAGGTCGAGGGAACTGCCTGCAGAGCTCAGAGACAGGATTGTGTCGAGGCGCAGATCTGGGGAAGCCTACAAAAAAAATTCTGCTGCATTGAAGGTTCCCAAGAGCACAGTGGCCTCCATAATTCTTAAATGGAAGAAGTTTGGAACAACCAGGGCTCTTCCTCGAGCTGGCCGCCAGGCCAAACTTCTTAAATGGAAAGAGAGGTGACCAAGAACCCGATGGTCACTCTGGCTGAGCTCCAGAGATCCTGTGTGGAGATGGGAGAAACTTCCAGAAGGCTAACCATCACTGCAACACTCCACCGATCTGGGCTTTATGGCAGAGTGGCTAGACGGAAGCCAAACAGTTCAATCTTGGTTTCATCAGACCACAGAATCTTGTTTCTCACAATCTGAGAGTCCTTCAGGTGCTTTTTTACAAACTCCAAGCGGGCTTTCATGTGTCTTTCACTGAGGAGAGGCTTCCGTCTGGCCACTCTGCCATAAAGCCCAGATCGGTGGAGTGTTGCGGGGTGTGTGCCTTTCCAAATCATGTCCAATCAATTGAATTTACCACAGGTGGACTCCAATCAAGGTGTACAAACATCTCAAAGATGATCAAGAGAAATGGGAGGCACCTGAGCTAAATTTCAAGTGTCATAGCAAAGGGTCTGAATACTTATATCAATGTGATATTTCAGTTTTTTCTTTTTAATAAATTTGCAAAACTTTCTAAAATCCTGTTTTCTCTTTTGTCATTATGGGGTATTGAGTGCAGATTGATGAGGGAAAAAATGAATTTCAACGATTTCAGCATAAGGCTGCAACATAACAAAATGTGAAAAAAGTGAAGGGGTCTGAATACTTTCTGAATGCACTGTATATTAAAACAAAGAACTCGAGTGAGCTGGAACTTCATATCTACCAGATATATTTGTGACCATGAGGCAGTGGAGATATAACCTTGTGATCACCTCGAGTCATATACACCTTTGACTTTGGGTGACGGAGCTTTTGCGACAACCCTCGTTTGAGCATGTTATTTCAGATTATTTGAAATAACGAGTACATTGAAGATCATTTTGCTCTACCTGTGCCGGACTCAGGCCGAGAAGCGTGGCAAGGCTCTTGCGACTCTCCAGCGACGGGTAGCGATCGCTGGTGAAGGCCGCACCAAGGCCTTGCAGCTGCTCGAAGGAGAAGTGCGGCCTCGAGCGGCGAGGAGTCCGGGGCTTCCTTGGGCGGCGCGGCGGCGCATCCGGAGAGGTCACCTGGGCACCTGCACCAGAGTCATTGGGTTAGTGACATTGGAATTAGAAAGGTCAAAAGACATCATCATCGTCATCGGATACACTCCGCAGTGTCGAATAATGGAAATGATTGCACTCAGTGGTTTGCCATTGCCTTCTCAGAAGTCAATGCAGGAAAGAATTTGTGGTCGAAGGTGCCGGCGATAACTCGCCTACTCTTCGCGAAAAACACCTTTTTGGATATTTACCGTTCATCGCCGAGAATTCTCTGGGTGTTTTGCCACCATAACCGGCCCGCAATCGCCTACTTTTTACAAATCCACCGTGGGATCTTCCGCAACCACCATAGAGCTTGCTGCACTTAGTATTTTCAGCAATTAAAAAAAAAGTATTTGAAATAAACATGAAACGAGATAATCACGTGGTGACATGATGGACAGTTGGAGCAGAAGTGTCGCTTACCGATGGTCGCCATAGTCCCTCCCTGGAGGTGCCCCAATTGGCAGTGCAGAGCCCAGTGAGGTCCGGGGCACATCACGGGGTACAGAAGCCATGGAGGCGGAGACCATGACGACTGTTGTCCGAGTACGGCCGATGCGTCCACCGACCTCGCCTGCCTCCGATGGTCCTCAGCCAAGATGGAGTCGATGTAAAATGAGGGCTTCGCGTCTCTGTTCGAAGCAGCTCCACGGAAAGCTGCCTCGTGTGATCCTCTGTCCATCTGCACTCGCTTCCCAATCCAAATGCCAGGCATTCTTTCGACAGCCCCGTCCTGTCGACCCTCGAGGTCCACATATCAGGTGACAAGTGGAGGACCACTTACCAGGTGATAAGTGGTCCATTAAGCACAACCCATGGGGGGTTCGTTTTATCCATTTAAGTGACACGTCCTTCCCATGCAAATCCGAGATCTACTTAGTTGTCATTTAAATGCGTCCCCGAAGGCGTTAAAGGCCGAAAATCAATTTCTGACCAATCACAATATTCCGATCGCCCACCTGCGAACACGTCTTCTGATGACGCTACGCTGATTCAAGCGACTTAGAGCCATTAGGCGACCTTGTTCGATTAAATACACCTTTTGCAACTCTCAATGAAAAACCATCTTGAAGGGCGATCGATGGGATTTTCAATGGGAATCCACAGTACAGTCGACACTTCGCGACACCTTGATACCTGGAGGATGCTCGGATTACCTTCGCGAGGTTAAAGGATCAACCACACAGTCATACCTGGACCAGATCTCGTAAAGCGGTGAACTACAACCAAAGGTGAGTACCATAAGGTAAAACCATTGACACTAAAGGAGGAGCCTGGAGGCTTCACGTACACGAATCGATCCTGGGGTAATCAATTTGAACGTGATGAGACGTCATTGTACTCACTATTAATTAATAGATTGTGGACGTTAAGTAGATTGTGGACAAGTGAAGAGACAGTAAATGGGGTTTGAAAGTTGATCTCAGCATTACAAGGTAAGTGCTCAGATGGGAATTCCAATCAGATCAACCCAGAGTATTTAATGGGCCCCTTTTGAATGCTAACACACACCTACCTCGTCTGGCGCATTAGATGTTTGTTGTATAATAGTGAAATGGGTAGCGGATGTGAATATGATCACACCAAATGTTTTGGTGGAGAGAAAGGATTTTCAACATTTTTTGAATAACCCCTCCCCCAACTCCAACCCTAATTCCTCCCCACGGTCATTGATTGGTACTCGGAATCTGACCCCCTCCGCTCTCATACAATTGCGAGTCGGGAGATTTTGCCTCGTTTGGTGCGACCAATGGTATCAATTGTTTGGAAGGAATCCTACCATCATCATTTCTGTCTCTGTTGTCTGGAAAAGCCACCTTGACACAGGTATGTGATGCGTCGAAGGAAAAGGTACGAGGGCAGTTCAAATGGGTTTGCGCATGGGATACTCGGAATACATAAAGATCCGCAGCATCGGTTTCTTTCATTTTTCAACAAATAAATAATATGTATAATAAAAAAAAGATTCTTAAAATTAGTAAGAAATATATATATTTCAAATATTTACATGTACTTAAGAGTAAAAATGTGTTTTTAGCTCATGTGCGCGAAGCAAAAAGCGGGGTTAAGCAATTGGTTCAGTTTTTTCTGTCTGTCTGTCTATTTGTCTACAAACTTCAGTTTATGAATAACTCAATCTAAATTGAATGTTATATTTTGAACATGAATGGGAAAACAAACGTGTAGTTTAGCATTACTTTGGCCTAATCCCGATCCCGACCCGATCACGCACGCACAGAGTTAGATTTTGTTTTTACCCTGTGTGCCCACCTGGCGGTCAAACAAAATTGAATATCATTCCAACCAGGAAACTTGCTGTTTTTAAGGATGTGATAAAGGATACAAACACCAGGCACTGATAACTAATGTAACGTATTAAATAAGGTGGTGTAAAAGACGCTGCATCAACGGCGGTAAACTTCTGCAATATTTTTTTCTAAACCTTTAAATTCTTTATTTTATTTAAATTGAATTATATACTTGAACAATGTAGAACACAAATCGCCTTTTTCACACTTTCAAAACTTTTCCGTTTAGCAGAACTTGATAATATTACGATATTTTACTTCATCTCGACCAATAAAATTTGCTGCTCCCAATTTCCTGCTTTCTTCCTTTTTTCTCAAGACGACAGTGGGTTATGGTGTTTTATGAACCCTATAGTTAGCTCACCTGGAACGTAGTTCCAGGGAGCTTATGGGATGGCACCGTGATGTGCCAAAGTTTGTTCACGACATTTAAAAAATCGAGATCTGAGGGTGTGTACGGAGGGTTGCCCCCCAAAATAGGTATTTGCTTTCTTCTCTGAAACTACACACATAATTCTGACGAAACTTGACCACAACCTAGTTCACCTGTGATGTACCAAAGTCACCATACAGAATAATGAGCGGATCATACATTACATGCATATGTCATTTAATATTACATGTTATTACATATATGGGAGCACACAGAATAATGAATGGATCATACATTACATGCATATGTCATGTAACATTATATGTTATTACATATATGGGAGCACACAGAATAATGAGTGGATCATACATTACATGCATATGTCATGTAACATTACATGTTATTACATATATGGGAGCACACAGAATAATGAGTGGATCATACATTACATGCATATGTCATGTAACATTACATGTTATTGCATATATGGGAGCACACAGAATAATGAGTGGATCATACATTACATGCATGTGTTATGTAACATTACATATTATTAGCTCACCTGGAACGAAGTTCAGGTAAGCTTATGCGATGGCGCGTTGTCTGTCCGTCAGTCCGTAAACATTTGAAACTTCTCCGAAACTGCGGATGGGATTTTTTTTTTTTTTTTTTTTGCAAATTGCGACCAATTGCGACCAAATTTGGCACAAATTATATTTGTTGTGTTGTGACTAAAGTTTGTTCAGGGCATTTAAAAAATCTGGGTCTAAGGGGGTCTACCGGGGTCAAAGTGGATCCAGGTTTAACCCCCCAAAGTAGGAATTTGCTTTTTCCTCTGAAACTACACACACGATTTCAATGAAACTTGACCACAACCTTAATCACCCATGATGTACCAATGTTTGTTCACGGCACTGAAAAAAATCTGCCCCTTTGGGGGTCTATGGGGGGCGTTTCCCCCCAAAATAGGCATTTGCTTTTTCCTCTGAAATTACACACTATTTCGCTGAAACTTGACCACAACCTTAATCACCCATGATGTACCAATGTTTGTTCACGGCACTGAAAAAAATCTGCCCCTTTGGGGGGCCCCAACGGTTGCCCCCCCAAAATAGGTATTTGCTTTTTCCTCTGAAACTACACACACTATTTCGCTAAAACCTTACCACAACCTTCATCACCCGTGATGTACCGAAGTTTGTTCACGGCATTAAATATATCTATATATATATATATATATATATCTGTCCAGTGCAGCGGCTAACCCCCGCTCTAGCAGGGAAAATGGCCTTAAAATGCATGTTGTTGTTGTTGTTGTTGTTGTATATCTGTGCAGTGTCTGTCTTGTGTTGTCACTGAACTACTTTCTCAAACTTTTATGAAATCGTACCAAACTTCTGGTATGCATACATCTCTCCCGTCGGTATGTCCTAAGGGTATTGTTTTTTGAAAAAATTTCGAATTTTTTTTTTGGGGGGGAATTTTTTTTTTCAACTTCAATTGTTTATAAAATATGATATCACGTATATTACAAATACATTTGAATATTGAATATTTTGAATTATTGTTTGAATTATGATTGGTTTAAACCATGACAAAACGGCAACTCGGGTACAGTCATTTATCTATATATCTACACATCTGTGCAGTGTCTGTGTTCTCACTTAACGACTCCCTCAAACTTTTGTTTCCGTGGTTGTGAAGTGTTTTTAATAACGTTGTGGTGGTTTTGAATCACGTGGTGGTGAGGTATTTTGAATTATGTGGTGGTGAGGTGTTTTTAAATCACATGGTGGTGAGGTGTTTTGAATTATGTGGTGGTGAGGTGTTTTTAAATGACGTGGTGGTGAGGTGTTTTTAAATGACGTGGTGGTGAGGTGTTTTGAATTACGTGGTGGTGAGGTGTTTTGAATTACGTGGTGGTGAGGTGTTTTGAATTACGTGGTGGTGAGGTATTTATAATTATGTATGGGTGAAGTGTTTTTAATTATGTGGTGATGAGGTGTTTTGAATTACGTGGTGGTGAGGTATTTATAATTACGTGGTGGTGAGGTGTTTTTAATTATGTGGTGGTGAGGTGTTTTTAAATGACGTGGTGGTGAGGTGTTTTTAAATCACATGGTGGTGAGGTGTTTTGAATTACGTGTTGGTGAGGTGTTTTGAATTACGTGGTGGTGAGGTATTTATAATTACGTGTTGGTGAAGTGTTTTTAATTATGTGGTGATGAGGTGTTTTGAATTACTTGGTGGTGGGGTGTTTTCAATTTCGTGGTGGTGAGGTGTTTTTATTGCGTGTTTTATGGCTGAGGTGTTTTTATTTCGTGTTTTATGGCTGTGAGGTGTTTTTATTTCGTGTTTTATGGCTGTGAGGTGTTTTATGGGTGTGAGGTGTTCTGTGTGTGAGGTGTTTTTATTTCGTGTTTTATGGCTGTGAGGTGTTTTTATTTCGTGTTTTATGGCTGTGAGGTGTTTTATGGGTGTGAGGTGTTCTGTGTGTGAGGTGTTTTTATTTCGTGTTTTATGGCTGTGAGGTGTTTTCAATTTCGTGGTGGTGAGGTGTTTTTATTACGTGTTTTATGGCTGTGAGGTGTTTTTATTACATGTTTTATGGCTGTGAGGTGTTTTTATTACGTGTTTTATGGCTGTGAGGTGTTTTTATTACGTGTTTTATGGGTGTGAGGTGTTTTTATTTCGTGTTTTATGGCTGTGAGGTGTTTTTATTACATGTTTTATGGCTGTGAGGTGTTTTTATTACGTGTTTTATGGGTGTGAGGTGTTTTTATTTCGTGTTTTATGGCTGTGAGGTGTTTTTATTACATGTTTTATGGCTGTGAGGTGTTTTTATTACGTGTTTTATGGCTGTGAGGTGTTTTTATTACATGTTTTATGGCTGTGAGGTGTTTTTATTACATGTTTTATGGCTGTGAGGTGTTTTCAATTTCGTGGTGGTGAGGTGTTTTTATTACGTGTTTTATGGCTGTGAGGTGTTTTTATTGCATGTTTTATGGCTGTGAGGTGTTTTTATTACGTGTTTTATGGCTGTGAGGTGTTTTTATTACGTGTTTTATGGCTGTGAGGTGTTTTTATTACGTGTTTTATGGCTGTGAGGTGTTTTTATTTCGTGTTTTATGGCTGTGAGGTGTTTTTATTTCGTGTTTTATGGCTGTGAGGTGTTTTCAATTTCGTGGTGGTGAGGTGTTTTCAATTTCGTGGTGGTGAGGTGTTTTTATTTCGTGTTTTATGGCTGTGAGGTGTTTTTATTACGTGTTTTATGGCTGTGAGGTGTTTTTATTACGTGTTTTATGGCTGTGAGGTGTTTTCAATTTCGTGGTGGTGAGGTGTTTTTATTGCGTGTTTTATGGCTGTGAGGTGTTTTTATTACGTGTTTTATGGCTGTGAGGTGTTTTTATTACGTGTTTTATGGCTGTGAGGTGTTTTCAATTTCGTGGTGGTGAGGTGTTTTTATTACGTGTTTTATGGCTGTGAGGTGTTTTTATTACGTGTTTTATGGCTGTGAGGTGTTTTCAATTTCGTGGTGGTGAGGTGTTTTTATTGCGTGTTTTATGGCTGTGAGGTGCTTTTATTACGTGTTTTATGGCTGTGAGGTGTTTTCAATTTCATGGTGGTGAGGTGTTTTTATTTCGTGTTTTATGGCTGTGAGGTGTTTTCAATTTCGTGGTGGTGAGGTGTTTTTATTACGTGTTTTATGGCTGTGAGGTGTTTTTATTACATGTTTTATGGCTGTGAGGTGTTTTTATTACATGTTTTATGGCTGTGAGGTGTTTTTATTACATGTTTTATGGCTGTGAGGTGTTTTCAATTTCGTGGTGGTGAGGTGTTTTTATTGCGTGTTTTATGGCTGTGAGGTGTTTTCAATTTCGTGGTGGTGAGGTGTTTTTATTACGTGTTTTATGGCTGTGAGGTGTTTTTATTACATGTTTTATGGCTGTGAGGTGTTTTTATTACATGTTTTATGGCTGTGAGGTGTTTTTATTACATGTTTTATGGCTGTGAGGTGTTTTCAATTTTGTGGTGGTGAGGTGTTTTTATTACATGTTTTATGGCTGTGAGGTGTTTTCAATTTCGTGGTGGTGAGGTGTTTTTATTACGTGTTTTATGGCTGTGAGGTGTTTTCAATTTCGTGGTGGTGAGGTGTTTTTATTTCGTGTTTTATGGCTGTGAGGTGTTTTTATTTCGTGTTTTATGGCTGTGAGGTGTTTTTATTTCGTGTTTTATGGCTGTGAGGTGTTTTTATTACGTGTTTTATGGGTGTGAGGTGTTTTTATTTCGTGTTTTATGGCTGTGAGGTGTTTTTATTACGTGTTTTATGGCTGTGAGGTGTTTTTATTTCGTGTTTTATGGCTGTGAGGTGTTTTTATTACATGTTTTATGGCTGTGAGGTGTTTTTATTACGTGTTTTATGGCTGTGAGGTGTTTTCAATTTCGTGGTGGTGAGGTGTTTTTATTGCGTGTTTTATGGCTGTGAGGTGTTTTTATTACGTGTTTTATGGCTGTGAGGTGTTTTTATTTCGTGTTTTATGGCTGTGAGGTGTTTTTATTACGTGTTTTATGGCTGTGAGGTGTTTTTATTTTGTGTTTTATGGCTGTGAGGTGTTTTTATTTCGTGTTTTATGGCTGTGAGGTGTTTTATGGGTGTGAGGTGCTTTCAATTTCGTGGTGGTGAGGTGTTTTTATTTCGTGTTTTATGGCTGTGAGGTGTTTTTATTACGTGTTTTATGGCTGTGAGGTGTTTTTATTTCGTGTTTTATGGCTGTGAGGTGTTTTATGGGTGTGAGGTGCTTTCAATTTCGTGGTGGTGAGGTGTTTTTATTTCATGTTTTATGGCTGTGAGGTGTTTTTATTTCGTGTTTTATGGCTGTGAGGTGTTTTCAATTTCGTGGTGGTGAGGTGTTTTTATTTCATGTTTTATGGCTGTGAGGTGTTTTTATTTCATGTTTTATGGCTGTGAGGTGTTTTTATTGCGTGTTTTATGGCTGTGAGGTGTTTTTATTTCGTGTTTTATGGCTGTGAGGTGTTTTTATTTCGTGTTTTATGGCTGTGAGGTGTTTTCAATTTCGTGGTGGTGAGGTGTTTTTATTTCATGTTTTATGGCTGTGAGGTGTTTTTATTTCGTGTTTTATGGCTGTGAGGTGTTTTCAATTTCGTGGTGGTGAGGTGTTTTTATTACGTGTTTTATGGGTGTGAGGTGTTTTTATTTCGTGTTTTATGGCTGTGAGGTGTTTTTATTTCATGTTTTATGGCTGTGAGGTGTTTTTATTGCGTGTTTTATGGCTGTGAGGTGTTTTTATTACGTGTTTTATGGCTGTGAGGTGTTTTTATTTCATGTTTTATGGCTGTGAGGTGTTTTTATTGCGTGTTTTATGGCTGTGAGGTGTTTTTATTTCATGTTTTATGGCTGTGAGGTGTTTTTATTGCGTGTTTTATGGCTGTGAGGTGTTTTTATTTCATGTTTTATGGCTGTGAGGTGTTTTTATTGCGTGTTTTATGGCTGTGAGGTGTTTTTATTACGTGTTTTATGGCTGTGAGGTGTTTTTATTTCATGTTTTATGGCTGTGAGGTGTTTTTATTGCGTGTTTTATGGCTGTGAGGTGTTTTTATTTCATGTTTTATGGCTGTGAGGTGTTTTTATTGCGTGTTTTATGGCTGTGAGGTGTTTTTATTTTGTGTTTTATGGCTGTGAGGTGTTTTTATTTCATGTTTTATGGCTGTGAGGTGTTTTCAATTTCGTGGTGGTGAGGTGTTTTTATTTCGTGTTTTATGGCTGTGAGGTGTTTTTATTACGTGTTTTATGGGTGTGAGGTGTTTTTATTTTGTGTTTTATGGCTGTGAGGTGTTTTTATTTCGTGTTTTATGGCTGTGAGGTGTTTTTATTACGTGTTTTATGGCTGTGAGGTGTTTTTATTACGTGTTTTATGGCTGTGAGGTGTTTTTATTTCGTGTTTTATGGCTGTGAGGTGTTTTAATTACGTGTTTTATGGCTGTGAGGTGTTTTATGGGTGTGAGGTGCTTTCAATTTCGTGGTGATGAGGTGTTTTTATTTCGTGTTTTATGGGTGTGAGGTGTTTTTATTTCGTGTTTTATGGCTGTGAGGTGTTTTTATTACGTGTTTTATGGCTGTGAGGTGTTTTCAATTTCGTGGTGGTGAGGTGTAATCGTCCCAAACTTCCAGTCTGCACCTACCCCTCCCCTTTGTAGGTGCTGAGGGGTTCTTTCTTGAAAAAAAAAAACATTCAACCTGAATCTTCAACCTAAATTGCCTATAAAAATGTAATATCACAAACACAACAAATACATTTGTGCAAAATAATTGTTTGTACAGGGTGACCCCAAAAAACCTCCCACATTTCGAAAGGCTGTAGCACTGGCAGTAGTGAGGCGGGAGGGGCGGGGCTAGGGTCTGTTGGTAGCCCAACCCCAACCGTCCTCAGTCGCCGACATGGCATGGTCGGGAGCACACCGTGCCTTCGCTGTCGAAGCGTTCTCCACAACCAACCGTTCCGTGATCGCCGTGCAGAGGGCCTTTCGAAGACGTTTCAGTATTCCACGGAACCACAACGTTCCAGATCGGAAAACCATCTTGCAGTGGGTTGAGAATTTCAGGGCAACAGGCTCAGCTTTAAAAAGAAAATCACCTGGTCGACCTAGGAGCGCTCGTACACCTGAGAATATTGAAGCATTGAGGCGATCTGGTGTGCAGTCTCCGAGACGTTCTGCGCGGAAGCATGCTTTAGCTGTAGGGATATCCCGGGAAACTGCAAGGAGAATCTTACACAAAGACCTCCACTTCCATCCATACAAAATGACGGTTGTGCAAGAACTCAATGCGAGAGACTGGATAAGCCGCAGGGAGTTATGCGAGAACATTCTGCAACGTGTTCCGGAAGATGCTGTTCTCTTGTGCAGTGATGAAGCTCATTTTCATTTGAGTGGCTCTGTAAACAAACAACATTTTCGCTATTGCTCTGAAGACACCCCTCACATGCTCCACGAAAGACCGTTGCACTCCGATCGAGTGAGTGTGTGGTGCGCTGTTGCCGATGTTGGCATCGTGGGTCCTTATTTCTTTGAAGAGGGTGGTGTAACTGTTACCGTAGCTTCTGACCGTTACATTGATATGCTCGAAAACTTTCTAAGGCCACAACTGGAACACCTTGAGCTTGAAGAACTCGACATGTGGTTTCAGCAAGATGGAGCTACGGCACACACAGCTCGAAGATCATTGCAAGTGCTGAGGGAAATGTTTCCGGATCGGGTGATCTCGTTGCGTGGCGATGTTGGGTGGCCGGCCCGTTCCCCTGACCTCGCCCCTTGTGATTGTTTTCTGTGGGGCTACCTTAAATCACGAGTGTATACTCATCGACCCCAAACTCTTGAAGCCCTTAAGGTTGCTATTCAGCAGGAGATAGCCGCTGTTCCACCCGACATGACCCGTCGAGCCATGGCAGCCTTCAGGAATCGCCTCCAAGCGTGTATAGACAATGACGGCCACCATTTGGAGGATGTCATCTTTAAAACATGATGAATAAAAACTGTATTGAATGAAGTTTCATGTGTGCAAATAAAATCTTGATTATCTTTAACCATTTTTTTTTCATTTACCTTTGAAATGTGGGAGGTTTTTTTGGGTCACCCTGTATTATGATTGGTGTAAATCATGACAACACAGCAACTCAGGTACAATCATTATCCTCAGCTAAAATAAGCCCGTTCCTCAGTAACGACGCGCGAGCCGAGCCAAGATATTGATTGTATTGTGGATTGCTATAATTGTTGTATTATTATTCCTGTGTACTTTTTAATATATTGTTACGGTTCTCGGTTTACGGCGCTCCCCTTACCGAGGGGGGTTTAATCCCCTCGTCTATTAAGCTGGCCGTCCGAGTCCTGGAAGATATCGCGCTCCTTTGCGGGGTTGAGGCTGAACAGGGTGACTGGTCAATGGGTTCCCAGATACCTTCACCAACCTCGCCGCAAAGCAGGGCGCTACTTCCGCCTGAGCCACGGACAAGATGGAAGATTGCCGAGCGGTTTAGCAATCCGAAGCTCGAGCCGGTAGCAATAAAACTAACCCGATTCTGAGCGGTTCTAATCGTGCCACAGGTACTCAATGGGGAAAAGACAAAGACGATCGGACGAGAGGAAACCAAAAGGTAAGGAAAGAACAAATATGATTTATTAACTACACTAAAAGAGGAAACGAAAGGCAAGAATATACAAAAGAAGGAAATAAAAGGGCATAGGGCAACCTTATACACTTATATAACACGCCCAGGATAATACAAACACACTTACACGAATGGGGTGGTGGTGGTGGGAAGGAAGAGAAGGGTCCAAGCAGATGGTTCCAGGCTCCGGGTCCGCCGCGAAGAATGGCAGGCAGCTTCGCGTGTCGCTGGCGCACGACCGGACCTTACATATGCGAGGGGCGGGGATGCTGCGTGCGTATAGTGTGCCAAACGCTCTCAAACCAAACGGCAGTTCGTATCAAACGATGGTTCCAAGCGATCCTCTGCGCAGTGTGCTTATCATCCGCCATCTCTGCGCTGTTCTCTCAATCGCAACGGTCCCCTGCGCAGTTGTTACAATGGCCTCCCCTCACGCAGTTTTCTAGGTTTGACTCCTTCTCTCTCCCTGGCGCATCTCTCCGAGAGGGCTTTGCGCTTGCGCTTACCTCACGCGCTTCCAAAATCAAGCCGCCTTCTTAAGGGTACGCCCATTAACGAGCTCACCTCAGCCCTGGTTGGTCAGCGAGGGCTCACTGGCTCCACCCTCGACGGCTCGTGGGCAAGGCCACACCTCTTCCCATGGCGCATCTCTCTAAGTTTGACTCCTTCTCTCTCCCTGGCGCATCTCTCCGAGAGGGCTTTGCGCTTGCGCTTACATCACGCGCTTCCAAAATCAAGCCGCCTTCTTAAGGGTACGCCCATTAACGAGCTCACCTCAGCCCTGGTTGGTCAGCGAGGGCTCACTGGCTCCACCCTCGACGGCTCGTGGGCAAGGCCACACCTCTTCCCATGGCTCCGCCCCTTCTTTCCTCGAGCCGACCGCATGTTCAATGGAGTTTGGAGCGAGCGCTAAGGCAGCGACGACGGCAATAAGATTATGTGGCAGCATTGGGAAGGACAAGCCCCGTTGAAGGTGCTACTGGCACTTTGGAGAGAGAGAGAGAGATTGGGGGTAATTGAAAGGGCCTAGGTTATTTGATTAATGCAACGCAGATTCAACTATTGGGAACAGATCCTTACCTGAAACACATACTAATGAAATAACTAAAGAAGAAGCCTATGGTGTGCTACGTGTTGCTCGTGGCCTAACTAGGGTGCGACCTTTGACCTTTACACCAAAAATGGGAGTATTTACAGGGGATTATTTATAAGGGAATATTACAAATATTTACAAAGTGGAGGGTTCTAAAAACCGCAACAATATTCTTTGTTTGTGGATAACCATTGGTGTGGTTTCAATATTGATTTTGACACGGAATAACATATTTTTCTGCCGTGGTTCCTCTCGGGGTTCGGAGGTTATACCGGGACCAGGAGGTCGGGGAGGAACACGTTTTTATGATACTGCAGTTGGAACTGCTATTGGAAAAAGTTCATTTGAACTTTTAAAACTTTATTTTTTCAGGTACAGGGATAGGTACAGAACACCCAAAGACTTTGTGATCATGTTCGGTGGTCTACACATCGCATTATATCGCGAGATATTATATCATTCCAGTTGTTCCAAATATTAATGGTATGACATTGATTTTCTCTCATTCCAAGTTTTCTCATTTTGCATTGAGATTCCCAATCTTGACTAAGTTACTGTAGCTCTTCCTGAATGATTTTGATGAAAATCATCAGGTACTGATGTACTTACTTCACCAAGCAATGTCAATCTTGTATTTATCTATGAGTACTATATCTGGGCACACTGACCCCGTTTCATTCATGCTAGATGTAATTGTCATGTCCATATGGTGTATCGATCCAGGCAGCAAGCAGCGGAAGTACAGGCCCACAACTGCGGAGCCAGCACCTCTCTCTCCTCTCTCTCTGCCCCAAAGCCAGATCCTCGGAGGTGGGAGACAAAAGAAGACAAGTGAGTAAGGTGGTAAGGGCGCAAAAGTGCACGCAATTCAAGGTTTTCAAGGGCGCAATTCAAGGGCGCAAAAGTACCAATTAATTATTGTTCATTCTGGGACATATTTCTACAACTGGTCTTGCAGGTAAGCTCAGAGGTAGCAAACCTGCCTTTTGAGCTTGCCAAGGGTTCCATTCCCAATGTTACTATAAACCCTCAGCCTGGTGTTTCACAGACCCGGATTCGGATCCGGCTACTAGAATTTTAAAGTGATTCTTCACCATTGGGAGATAGAGCCAAAAACGATACATAGCAGGCTATCTCAAAAAGTTGTGCACGGATTTTAACGACAC
Organism: Myxine glutinosa; assembly: GCF_964187855.1. Lineage (NCBI taxonomy): Eukaryota > Metazoa > Chordata > Myxini > Myxiniformes > Myxinidae > Myxine > Myxine glutinosa. The sequence continues at coordinate 21,214,949 of NC_136269.1, forward strand.
TTGGTGGACCGGTTGGGTGTGAGACAAGGACTAATCGATTTGATTTTGGTGAAGATCTGAATATGGATTCGGATATGAGAATTATTTAATTTTTAAAAAGTGATTCTTCACCATTGAGTGATAGGGCTAAAACCAACATATAGCAGGATATCTCAAAAAGTTGTGGACGGATTTGGACGAAACTTGGTGGACATGTGTGTGTGACAAGGAAGAATCGATTCAGTTTTGGTGAAGATCCGGATCCGGATCCAGCTAGTAGAATTTTAAAAGTGAGTTTTCACTATTGGGAGATGGCACCAAAAACGATATACAGCAGGATATCTCAAAAAGTTGTGGATGGATGATTTTGTAGATGCTATACGTAATATGTATATTTGGGTGGTCCAGAATAATATGAGAAAAAATCGTAACAACTTTTTAATATTCTCACCATCCATAATTGTTCCTTTGGTCATAAAAACACTGTATGTGAGGTTTTAGGGATCTATTTTAATATTTAGAGGTAGCTCAACTAACTTGAAATTTCAGTATATAGTGTATAGTCTATACACTATACAGGTGAAATTGGTATATAACGCAATACACAAATTACACATACAGTACATACACATTCTAAACACATCTACCAGCTGGTTATTCAGTCTTTTCCAGTTATGGTCTTCTTGTTGCTGTCAGGGAATGTTTTCCTGTGTTCCTGCACAACCTGCAGCAGGAACTGAAGTTGATCTTCAGCATGTGTCAGCAGTCCACTAAACTCCTGAATTAGTGCAACTCCTCGTTCCGCATGGTCATTTACCACTTTCATGGCCTTCACAGTCTCACATGCTGCTTTAAAATCGTCTTGGTCTTCCCAAGTCTCTGGGTCTGCTTCCAGAAAACTGTCAGGAAGGTCCATCTTTTCAAAAAGCATGCGGGATTTCTGTGTAACAAAGTCTTCCAAACCACTTTCCTGAATATTTCCCAGATCAACTTGGATGCGCTTCGGAGGATCTTCTTGTCCTTCATTCTCCAGTGCGAGGATCATTTGTTGTTTCACTGCTGCAGGCACATTCTTGTCAAACAAATGCAAGACCAATCAGGTCCTCTGATAAGTACCACAGATGGCCTGCTAGTTTCATGGTTGCTGCCTTCGAAATTGCTTGGTTTACATCTTTGTACTGCACCAGAGATTTTAGAAGAAGCAAATCACTGTTTGGGGCAGAAGCCGCAAGAGGAGCTGTCATCTATGCTCTGATGTAAATATGGATGGTGAAGATGGCAATGTCTCTCAGTCCTTTCTGCTCTTTGCTGGTGAGTTTGAACTGACTTCTGAACATCCAAACCTTCAGGCTATAGATGACCTTTGACATCCAACGGGCATGGTGCATGGGTCCTGGGGCCATGAACCGGACTCCTTTTGCATGAACTCCACCCAGAAAGATTACACACAGTTCCAATAATTCCCGATAATCATCTCTTGGCTGGATTTCAGCAAGCTGACTCCCAACGAAAAGCAGAACATCATCCTTGATGTCAGAAAGGGATTCACTAACCAATTCATCTGTGGTTGCATTATCAAAGTTATCCTGATCCAGAAATTCCCAGCGAGCCTGGAATCGTTTGAAGATTAAGATCTCTGGTCCAGAGGAGGGCCCCATGCAGCTCACAAACACTGCTCCAATCACAATTTCAAGTATGTAGTGGCGACAAGCAAGAAATAGCAGTTCGGTGCCCAGTCATTGTTCAATTAACACACATGCTCCGGCCAGCCTAGTACAATGCATACTGCATCGACCCCTCAAAACATATTTTCCTTCATAAAACATCAACAAGGCATGCAGGGTATTCAAAACTCAATTTAAAATTCCTGTAAAAGTATGCGCCAATCAGAAACTGTTTCAGTGTCCATGGTATTGTAAGACGTTAGTGTAAGACCATATGGGGGAACTTTGATGACCATGAGCTACTCATAAATATTATTCAATTTCATTTTTATTTAACCAGCAGTGTTTTTTTTAGGTATTGGAACAGTTCTGGAGGGTGAGAACGTGACATTTCAAAAAAAATAATAATTGTGGACCACCCCAATGTATATGCTATACATAATATGTATATGTTATATGTATAAGCTATGTAATATTGTTACGGCCCGGGTTCTGGTCTACTACAAGGGGGTTAGCCTCAATTCCCTCCCAAACTTACCGGACCTGAGGCTGCCGCGCACAAATAACTTCTTACTTCGGCAGGTTGCGAACCAGCAACTACGAAAGCCAATTGGTCCGTCGCATGATAGCAGGGTCCAATCGTCTAACACCGCTTACCTGTACCACGTGATGGTTTCAATCGGGGAACGTACCCTCCGGCAGTGTACCACTTTATTTTGTTCCTGGATGGCAATTTAGATGGCCAAGCAACTGTTGGTACCCGCCGGGCTGATACTAATTTTGTTACGGCCGATCGCTACTCTGGGTGCGAGCAATGATGCAGGACCAATGAAAGAAAAGATATTCACGAACAGAAGGAAAGGAAACATTTAACGATTCGATTTATTTACAAGTATTTACAGTGCAACTTATCGATAGGAAATAAAAAGGGACAAGAGGCAGAACCTCAGCTTATTCTACGCCTTATGACGATCACTACGAATAAACAACAAAGGCGCCCAGCACACATTCACGGGGGAGGAGAGGAGGAACGAACGTTGGGATCCTGTTAGCAAAATAGTTAAGATTTTATCAGATGCTTCTCCTCACGACGACCTTTGTCTTGACCTCACCAACGAGTACCAGGCCGGCAAATGGCAGTCCCCAACACAAGCAGGTAAAGGTGATCCCCAGCACAAACACGAGCAGGCAAAGGCGATCCCCAGCACAAACCTGAGCAGGTAAGAGCCAGTATATGTGGAGAGAGAGCACGTCGTGATCTCATGCAGAGTACCAGTACGTAGTGGCCTCGTGCAGAGTAAGAGTACGTCGTGGTCTCGTGCAGAGTAAGAGTACGTCGTGGTCTCGTGCACAGAGTAAGAGTACGTCGTGGCCTCGTGCAGAGTAAGAGTACGTCGTGACCTCGTGCAGAGTAAGAGTACGTCGTGGCCTCATGCAGAGTAAGAGTACGCCGTGGCCTCATGCAGAGTAAGAGTAAGTCGTGGCTTCATGCAGAGTAAGAGTAAGTCGTGGCCTCGTTCAGAGTAAGAATATGTCATGATCTCATGCAGAGTAAGAGTACGTCATGGTCTCGTGCAGAGTAAGTACGTCGTGGCCTTGTACAGCGAGAAGGATACATCGTGTCCTCGTGCAGAGTAAGGCTACGTCGTGGCCTTGTGCAGCGAGAAGGATGCAACGTGGCCTCACGCAGCAAGAGTGTCCGTCGTGGCCTCGTGCAGCAAGAGAGGGAGCAAATAGAGAGAGATTGGCCAGCAGGGCACATGCACAGAAAGCGAAAAATACATGCAGAGCGAACAAAGTCCCAAACCTTTCAATCTAGCAGAGAGCATCATGTGTGCACATGCAGGGAGAACAAAGTCCAGGACAAGAGAAAGAATCACGTGTGCAAGGCCTTTTTGTCTCGCCCTGGGGAGAGGTGGGGGCTGTTTGAGGGTGTTCTCCAGGCTGCTGATTGGTGGAGTGTCGCTTCCCCTGCCCCCACAAACCCTCTCCAAGGGACTTTTACCTGGTGCTTGGATGGTGTGCCTTTGAGTCTGCGTGCATTGCCTGGCAAATTATCCCCTTATGAGTGGAGGACCTGTCTTTCCCTTCCCAATGCATAACGACATGCTAATCCATATAAGGGGAAGGGACTAAGATAATGTTTTGCTATGAAATAACTAGTCTAAGGGACCTGTATGGTAGTTGCCATTACTTCTTAGCGGTTTCCGAAAACCGCAACGATATGCTATATCTATATGTCCATGTAAAAATAGAATCTCCACCAAGGTCACACTATCCTCTGCAACGAAAGTATCAAACAAGCCCGGCTATGCCGCTGTTAGAATTTCGATCTTGTTAATTTACATTCGATCCCTAAATGTCGAAGTCAAGGTCACATACAACAACAACAACATGCATTTTAAAGGCCATTTTCCCTGCTAGAGCGGGGGTTAGCCTTGCGGTCCCCATGACAATCTTCTCCATTTTGCCCTATTTTCTGCATCTCTCCTTGTTAACCCCCTTGCCCGCATTTCTTCTTCCACCATCTTTAGCCAAGTCTTTCTCGGTCTTCCCCGTCTTCTACTTCCTTCTACATTCATTTCCATCACTCTTCTCAACCAGTCACTTTCATCCTTCCTCAACACATGACCAAACCATCTCAACCTGTTCCTCTTCACAGCATCAATCACAGGCTCTATTCCCATCATCTTTCGCAATTCATCATTTGTCTTCCTCTCTCTCAACGATACTCCGCACATCCGTCGAACCATTCGCATTTCCACCCTTTCCAACCTTCGTTGCTGCTCTACGTTCATTACCCATGTCTCGCTCCCATAAATCATAACACTTCTCACACATGCAGCATACACCTCCCAAGGTCACATGGTGATCCAAAAATATACATCATTGGATCGTGCGCATTGGGGGAGGCTCACACTCGGTGATGACAGATATCTAGTTCATAATTGGATTACATGACAACTGAGTTGCTCAATGTTCGTTATTCAGTACGTTTTCTTTACAAATATGATTATGCCAGCAATTTCGTTTGTGGTATGATAGCAAAATCCTAGAAGTATTAGTAGTTTAAGACAGTTAGGCAAAAAGGCCTCTGAAAGTTACAAGTGTTTTTCCATGCCCCAGAAAGTGAATACAGCATACAGTGTGTTTCAACATCCATCTATCTTTCATTCAAACCTCGTAGGTGGCATTACACATGGGGGGAGAGAAAAAGAAAATATGTTATTGTGTCACAAAAAATTAGAATTTCAATTGTTTATTGTACAGCTTTTAAAATTTTCAATTTCTCGTTATAAAAGTTGTTGATGATAATGAAGCATCAAAAAAAAAATTATAAAAAAATTATTCGTTAATTAGCCCCGAAAAAGGGCACGAGGTTTATCACACCGCACCAATATTGGCTCACCTTAGCAACTTACTCTATGTAGAGATGTAACGAAGACCAGATGATGTGTGCGAAAGGTAACGAAACACCGGCCATTGAGTAGATAGCTGGCCTTTAATGTATAACCAAGGAAGTCTAGCAAAGAACCAACGCAATGAAATTTGAGTTGACAGATCAACCGCAGAGCAGCCACGAGTTACATTTTATGAAGATGACTTGTTGGTTAAAAAAAAAAAAATTAACAGGAAGAAAACAAACAAACAAAAAAACAACCAAGTAATGCAAAGTGGTTGCACCACAATGAACCATCTCAGCCTCGTCATGCAATGCACTTAATCCACGATGCTCGACCACCGGAATGTGCGTGAGCCAAGCTAGCATTGCTGAACAGCCCACCGACATGCAAGTCTCAGACTCGTCATGTCATTGCCCTGCAGTATAAGAATTTGATCATAACATCATAGTAGCTTTAAGCTTGAGTGTCGGCGAGACAATTGCAGATTCATGCCTCGTTAAAAAAATAAGTAGTTGCTTTCGTTCAAATTAGTTGCATTAGAACAGATATTCTTTCTGCGAACGTTCTGCATCCTTTTTTGAAACATAAAACTTGTCTACTCATTACATTTAAAAAAAAAACCTTATTGAACACCTTTTGTCGAAGAAGATGGAAACCATAGTGTAACAGTGTCTACAACGTGACAAGACGTGTTGGAAGTAAAAAAGAAAAGAAAAAAAGTTTGTTACAAACACGATGGAAACATGTGCGCAGACAGACTGGTCCCAAAAGCATGGAAAGCCATCTCAAGATGGGGCTGAGCTCAAAGGAATTAAAATAAAAGGCCAAAGTAATCGGTCTTATTATTGGTCGCCTGAGGTCATATGGTATATCAAGTTATTGAAGGTACGATACTGGCATGACCTGGTTTGGCCCAAACCAATTTGCCCTGATTTAGCTTTGGCCTATTCCAGATTCGTCTGCTTTGAAATATTCTGAACCAAATCGCTGAATTCGGGATAGAAGCTTGCACCAGAATTAGCGCGAAACAACTTGGAGAGAGGGGGATGCAGGTGGGGAACAAGCATCAGAATAAGTACGAGTAAAGGACTAGAGAGGCAGAAGACATGGTCAATGCAACGACCAGAGCCGTAACGTGATCCCCAAGAAATAACACAAAGTACTTCACCAGCATTTTACATCCGTAACAATGCACAGCAAATTCTGTCGATGCACGAAACAAATTCAGTGCTCGGAAAATGAATCCAATGACCAATAGAGCTTTACCCCTCTCATTTCGCTCACAATGATACCCGGCATGTCTTAGCTTTTCACCGAAGCCCAAAAATTCCCCTTCAGCATCACACTCCCCTCACCCATCCTTTCTGTGCTCCCGATCTCAACTATACGTGGTGGATTCCCATCAAGGTATAAACCTGCACCCGTCGATTTCATCCATTGCTCATCCTTGATGCGTCCCTTGTGTTTCTGAACCACACTCGGCATAACAACTGTGTGGATAAATACTTTCGGCATACTCTTCAGGGATAAAAACAAGCAGATTTTTTTTCATACATTCTTTGTCCATCTCAGTCTGTCTCTATGTATGCCTTTCAAGTTGTTCTTGAATCGTTGCTGGAAGACTGCAGTATAGAGCTGGCTCGACTACAAGGTTTGCCCTGCGAAGGCAGGGGCAGTTGGAGAGCGTCGCTGGAAGAGCACCCAAAGGGTTTCCACGCAGCTCAAGCTGAGAAAGGCATTGCAATTGACCGACACGAGGGGAGAGGTAGGGGAGGGCGTTGTGTCCAAGATTGAGTACGCGCAGGCGCTGGCATGAGAACAGCTCTTCGGGCAAGGCCTCAAGCTACGAGAAGTGGAAGAGCGACAGTGGACAGTTAGGGGAGGGGCATGCGGCAATGAGGGTTGGGGTTATAGTCAACGAGAAATTGAACGTACCTTGTTTCCACTCAACGCAAGGTGCTGCAAGCTGCTAAGCTTTACAATGTCCTGTGGGAGGTGAGTGAGAAGGTTGTGACTGAGGTCAAGCAGGCGAAGTCGACGACATAGAAAGAGCTGATTAGGCACTGAGCATAGCTGGTTACGTGTCAAGATGAGCTGCTCCAACGCTGAGAGCATACCGATCTGCAAATAATAAAAATTAACAACAACATTAACAGCCAAGGTAAAGACAAAATATTCTGTTTCCACTAGTGATGAGAACGTACAAGTTCAGTGTATACATAGCACTGCGTTTTGAGGTATGTGTAAAGCAGGTACGTGTATGTGAGCTACAAACAAAAGCACAGAAACAAACCTGAACTGGCAGGTAGGATATATTATTATACCAGAGCTTGAGTGAGGTGAGTCGATGGAGATGCTGGAAACTGATTAGTTCTTCAACAGTCTGCAGATTGTTATCCTGAAACAAGGGGGAAATATGTGAAGCAGAAGATTCCCTTATTTATCAGTTCCCTCCTGCCCTCCCCCACCCCACGCCCCTCCCCCCCACGCCCTTCCCCCTCCCCCCCCCACACCCTTCCCTCCCCACACCCTCCCCTCCCCACCCCACACCCTCCCCCCCTCCACACCCTTCCCCCACTCCCCAACCTATTCCCTTTACCTCCGGGAGAAGTAATCACTTTGCATAGCGTTTTCCCTGCCCCTCACATTAGTTTTTGAAAAAAATAAACGGCTAATCGACTCCACAATCAAATATATTGGAATTGGCTCCGTAATCGGATATATTGCAATCGGCTCCATCTATCTGTCTGTCCGTCACCGCATCGCCTCCCTAAAGGTTGTGTAGAAATTCACCAAACTTGGGAGTTATGATCACCACATGGCAAGAACGTGCAAGAGCGGTGTCATTTGTAGCCCAGCCTGGGGTTGGGTCAACAGGTCAAATACCAAAAAATACAATTACAAGCACATTTTAAAACATTGTTTAATGAAACTTTGGATATTCAATCACCATTGGTGGACGCATGACATACACTACATGGCCAAAAGTATGAGGACACCCCTTCTAATTAGTGGATTCGGCTGTTTCAGCCACACCCATTGCTGACAGTTATATATACAGTCACGCGAAAAAGTAAGTACACCCCATGTAAAGTTTTGACTTTTTCAACATATTTCAACATACAGCTATTTGATCTTCATTTCAACAATATTGATAGATAAAGGTGATATAATATAACAAATATCATGAAACATTTACATTTTGTAGTCCATTGTATAATTTAAACTAGAGTTTCCAGGGAAGCAGAACTCAACTGAACTGACTGGACATTGGACAACGTTAAAGTAGGTCAGTTGTCTGTACTAGATTTGACTTAAATGAAAAGCCAACAACCTTATGTAATAATTTTAAGGTCCTTGTATCCTTATACTTATCCTTGTTTTACAATTGATACAATGTTACACTTTGCAACAATGTTGCAGAAATATAGTTGTGTAGATAAAAGGAAACGGGTGTAATTCGCTTTCAAAGTCACTCACCCCCACATCTTGTCCCAGTGAACATGCCCACAAAACGTCGCAAGTGCATATTTAAGTGACGTCAGAAGAACTTGCAGGGAATCCTCGTCATGAAAGTTATAGGGAAAATGTATATGGACATTTCATATACATGCTAATCATTGAGAAAAATGTTACCTGACTGCCAGAAACTACGGCTGCAAACGTGACGATGCATATTTGAGCTTTGCAACAATATTGCAGAAATAGAATTGAGTAGGAGTAAATGTTTCATGATATTTATATATGTCAAATGAATACAAAATATATAACAACGTCGTTTCGGAGCTGAAACCAATATGGCGGCCTATGGCGGCCATTTTGTGACGGATCGGGTTGGAATGCAATAGCAACCTACCTTGTGTGGTAAGGGTTAAACATTCTAGGTTTGATCAAAATCTGTTAATATTTGTGGACGCTAGAGTGTTAACGTCGTTTTCATGACCAAAAACAAAATGGTCGCCTAAGTCCGCCATTTTTCAACGGATTGGGCTGAAATGTAATACCAACCTGGTACTTGGGGTAAGGATGCTGCACGTCAAGTTTGATCAGAATCGGTTGATATTTGTGGACGCTGGAGTGTTAACGTCGAAAAGTTAACGGACGACAGACGACAGACGACGACCACGACGACAGACGACGGACGCCAGAGGGTTCAGTATGTGATGAACGCAACTGGATGGTCGTCCAGTTGAGTTAATAAACATAAATGCAAATTTCGCATGTGGAAAAAGTAGGTACACCCCTACATTTATCACTACTTCAAATACCTAAAATTAGAATCAGGTGCACCAGCTCAGGTGCAAATGATTAGAACATCGTTAGAGAGGATCTTGGAGGAACCTGTCTTATTTAAACCTCAGACATTTAGTTTGGTTTGTTCTTTGTTGTTGAAGTGTGCGGCGTCACCATGCCGAGATCAAAAGAGCTCTCTGAGGCCTTCAGAAAGAAGGTTATAGATGCCTACGAGTCTGGGAAGGGATTTAAAAAGATCTCCAAACAATTTGAAATCAATCATTCAACTGTCCAGAAGATCATCTACAAGTGGAGAAGATTCCAAACAACTGCCAACTTGTTCAGGCCAGGCCGCCCCAGCAAGTTCAGCCCGAGAGCAGACCGCAAGATGCTGAAAGAAGTCTCTAAGAACCCCAGAATGTCATCACGGGACCTACAGGTAGCTCTTGCCACTGTTGATGTCAAAGTGCACGAGTCTACCATTAGAAAGAGGCTGCACAAATTTGATCTACATGGGAGGTGTGCCAGGAGGAAACCTTTGTTGTCCAGAAAGAACATCAGGGCAAGACTAAAGTTTGCCAATGAACACCGAGGCAAAGACCAGCACTTCTGGAACAATGTGCTCTGGACATATGAGTCAAAGGTAGAGGTATTTGGCTACAGTACCAGAAGACATGTTTGGCAAAAACCAAAGACAGCATTTGACCACAAGAACCTGATACCAACTGTAAAGCATGGTGGTGGAAATATTATGGTTTGGGGCCGCTTTGCTGCATCAGGGCCTGGGCAGCTCACCATCATAGAATCCACTATGAATTCTTCATTGTACCAGAGGGTACTTGAGGATAATGTGAGGCCATCTGTCGGAAAGTTGAAGCTCAACCGAAGGTGGACCTTGCATCATGACAATGACCCGAAACATACCAGTAAATCCACCAAGGAATGGCTGAAAAGAAAGAAATGGAGGGTTCTGGAATGGCCAAGTCAAAGCCCGGATCTAAATCCCATCGAGATGTTGTGGGGGGATTTGAAACGAGCTGTGGATGCAAGAAACCCCTCAAACATCGCACAGCTGAAAGAATTCTGCATGGAGGAGTGGGCAAAAATTTCTCCCAGTCGATTTCAGAGACTGGTAGACAGTTATAAGAAACGCCTACATGAGGTTGTTTCTGCCAAAGGGGGCAATACCACTATTGGAGCCAAGGGTGTACTTACTTTTTCCACAGAAGGAAATGGCATCTCTGTTAATTTTTTGTTGAATAAATTATTGCAAAGTCAATTCTTCATTGTTTTTGTTCAATTAGATCACCTTTATCTATAGATACTGCTTAAATGAAGATCAAATATTGATATGTCCACATATGTTAAAAAGATTTTTTAAAACATTTAATGGGGTGTACTTACTTTTTCCACATGCGAAATTTGCATTTATGTTTATTTAAATTATACAATGGACTACAAAATGTAAATGTTTCATGATATTTGTTATATTATATCACCTTTATCTATCAATATCGTTGAAAATGAAGATCAAATAGCTGTATGTTGAAATATGTTGAAAAAGTCAAAACTTTACATGGGGTGTACTTACTTTTTCACGTGACTGTAATCAAGCACACAGCCATGCAATCTCTGGAGACAAACAGTGGCAGTGGAATGGGTGTGATGAAATATGAAGGAGAAGATTCGGTTGTGGGATGGCACTGAGGAGTGGATATAACGGAATATGCAGGGAAGGAAGGAGGGAGGGAGAGTTGGTTTCGTTTCTGTATTCTGTGAGCAGACACTTGAGTAAGGTATGAAGGGGAATGTTAAATGGTTATTCGCTTACTTATAGATTAGTTGGAAATGCCATTTCATTCTCTCTGTAGTTCTAATATTATTCTTTTATTCTGTGTAATAGGGTATGTGGAGATAGATTTCAATAAAGCCTCACATCTGGAAAAGAGGTCTTGACTTGATTTCATAAGAATGGGCCGTAATGAAGAGCTCAGTGACTTTCAACATGGCACCGTCATAGGATGCCACCTTTCCAACAAGTCAGTTCTTCAAATTTCTGCCCTGCTAGAAGTGCTAGAGCACTGTTAGAGCTGCCCCGGTCAACTGTAAGTGCTGTTATTGTGAAGTGGAAACGTCTCGGAGCAACAACAGCTCAGCCGCGAAGTAGTGGGCCACATAAGCTCACAGAATGGGACCGCTGAGGGCTGAAGCGCGTAAAGATCGTCTGTCCTCGGTTGCAACACTCACTACCAAGTTCCAAACTGCCCCTGGAAGCAATGGCAGCACAACTGTTCGTCGGGAGCTTCATGAAATGGGTTTCCATGGCCGAGCAGCCGCACACAAGCCTAAGATCACCATGCGCAATGCCAAGCGTCGGCTGGAGTGGTGTAAAGCTTGCCGCCATTGGACTCTGGAGCAGTGGAAACGCGTTCTCTGGAGTGATGAATCACGCTTCATCATCTGGCAGTCCGAAGGACGAATCTGGGTTTGGCGGATGCCAGGAGAACACTACCTGCCCGAATGCATAGTGCCAACTGTAAAGTTTGGTGGAGGAGGAATAATGGTCTGGGCTGTTTTTCATGTTTTGGGCTCGGCCCCTTAGTTCCAGTGAAGGGAAATCTTAACGCTACAGCATACAATGACATTCTGGACGATTGTGTGCTTCCAACTTTGTGACAACAGTTTGGGGAAGGCCCTTTCCTGTTTCAGCATGATGATGCCCCCATGCACAAAGCGAAGTCCGTACAGAAATGGTTTTTCAAGATCGGTATGGAAGAACTTGACTGGCCTCTACAGAGCCCTGACCTCCACTCCATCGAACACCTTTGGGATGGATTGAAACGCCAACTGCGAGTCAGGCCTAATCGCCCAACATCAGTGCCCGACCTCACTAATGCTCTTGTGGCTGAATGGAAGCAAATCCCCGCAGCAATGCTCCAACATCTAGTGGAAAGCCTTCCCGGAAGAGTGGAGGCTGTTACAGCAGCAAAGGAGGGGGAGTGTGGGGGGGGGGGGGGGGGGGAGCAGCTCCATATTAATGTCCATGATTTTGGAGTGAGATGTTCGACAAGCACATGCAGGTGTGATGTTCGGGTGTCCACATACTTTTGGCCATGTCGTGTATGTAACCATTGTTTCATTTTACTCCCGGTTGATGCCCCAAGAGCTGTGGACTTAGGGTCACATGGTCAAAACAGGGAAAGGGTTTAACTCTAAATTTGATAAATAGGTCATTCCTGGTGGCACTTTTTTTGCCACCTTTCAACTTTGCTTTTGGCGGGAAGCATGGGGATTTGCGATGGCGCGCCATTGACTTCACTCAAGTATTTTTTCGTTTCTTCCCTGCAATCCCATTTCTTCTTATGATTTCAACCTTTTAAAAAAAAAACAGAAACCTTTATCATCTACTATATAAAAGAGCCGTTGGTCTGTGTGTGTCACCATTTTTCTCAGAGATGGCTGAACGGATCTTCGTCAAACTTTCAAAGGTTCATTAGTGAGTGTCTGGGAATGTTTTAGGCAAAAAAAGTTGTTTTTTTTGGATGAAATTTCTTTATTATAAAAAAATATATATATATATATACAATTCCCTCTATAGTGCCTAAGCCTTTTTGATTAATGACAGTTATATACAAGTACACATTCGCATAAATAAATACAAAACAATCACCAGACATTTGAACACAAATAATAAAACAATTCCGGAAGTGGTCAAAATTGTTGGTAAGGCTTCTTCTTCTTCCTGAACGTCATCATACTTAACTCAGAAATGTGATGAACGGTACATTCACCAGCATATATTCAACAAAAGGGTAAAATGATGATTTGACATTTGTGATGGATTCCGATTTGGATGCAATTGCTTTTCCATTATATTTGCCCTCATTTCAAATATGTTAATGTTTCTTTTTCTCTTGAGTAACGCCGGGTACTCCAGCTATAAACACTTTTATACTTTACTCGGGGTACAAACACAAATAAAACTTTGTCTGGGGGTAACATAGGCTATGTTTCCACGGCCTCATTCGAGGGTGTGGGGGATCGGGAGAGGGGCATAAATTCTCAATGTAAGTGTACCGTGTAGCACCACCTGGTGATGATGGCAGAGGGTATTACAATTTCCTTTTTTACAAGTGCAACACTGAGGTTATGAAAGCACTCCTTGCACGAGAAAAATTTTCCTCCTTCCCTTCCCCCCTCCTCCCCCAAAACAGAGAATCCTGTCAAATCTACCCCCCCCCAGGTTTCTGCAGGGCTCACACGGTCTACCATGAAACCCTTTCTGGTAAAACTACCTAAATTCAGGATCACTGCTCACTTCCACTCATTTGTTCCAGCCGCCGACTGTGGAACCAATTTCCACATATTGTTCAATCCCATTCTTCCCTCCAGGTCTTCAAGACAGCTGTTCATCACCATCTCAGATGGTCTCCAATCGAAAACCATGACCTTTTCTACCCTCATTAACTCTACCCCACCCCAATCCCTCCTCCGTAAAAAATTTCCTAAATACTTTCCTAATGAAATTTCTTAACTAACTTAAGCTAAATTTCCTAATTTAACGTTGTTTTGTCAATGACAAGTCCGAAATAGCGATGCCCAGGACCGTTGTCAATATAATATTTTGCACACCTCCATATGCTATCTGGCCCTTTCGTGATGATCTCACCTTCAAGTCGAGGCTTTGGAGGCTGGAAAGTGAGAAAATGGCATGCGGAATTCGCTGTAGATCACAGCGCACGAGCTGGAGTTCAGTCAAGCCAGAGAGGCGCTTCAGGCTGGACAGCACGAGCAATTTAGATCCTTCATTATTGAGGCACAAAGTCTGGAGCTGTGGTCCCAAATCTGAAACCACCTGAAAGGAAGAATGCAAAAGATAAGATAGCAAAACAAATTAGCTGTATGGAGCTAAAGAGGCAGATTGATTGATGGGAAGCAAAGACCTGTGGGATTTTTCCTAGTGAAGACTTTATGCGCAGACAACTTAGGTGCTTGAGCTCCCGCAGAGCATCCAGCGCAGGCATGCGAGGATCATCACCAAGACTCCCTGTAAGGTGCAGTTCCTGCAAATTCTTGAGCGAACTCAACCAGAGGGGCAACTCCTGAGGCTCCGTGAACTGTACGAATCAAGAAGCAGGTTGATGAGAAATTAGAATGGAATTGTGCGTGCACAACCGTTTCAAAACAAAATGTTTGTTTTTTTCCTTGTAAAATACAAAAATCAGGACATTTAAATATAGATGTAGAGAAGAGAAACTGAGAGAGAGCTCACCATAAAAAAAAATCAAAAGACAGACCTTTAGATGCAAAGAAAGAAGATTTTCACGCAAGAACGATAGAGCAGGAGAATCCAGCCGAGTCGGGGAGTGGTAAAGCCAGAGGCCCTGAAGAGATGAAAGCTGGGAGACTCTGGCCGGAATTACAACATCTGGAACAAGTTCTAGTTTGAGAACTTCCAGTTCATGAAGCTCAAGTACCGCATCAGGAAGGCCTGATCAAGGAGACCGCAAGGTATGACAAGAAAGACAAAAACCACAAGGTATAAAATGTAGAATCTTACTATAATTCACCAAATGTCCATCCGTCTGTCTGTCCGTTCGAAGGTACCGCAAAAACGGCTGAACCGATCGCAACGATATTTTGGGTGGGTAATTCTAGGACCGCCTGGAGTAAAATAGGCTATATTGTTTTTCCAATTTTTCAAAGTTTTCCAATTTTCCCAAACACGATGGAATAATATTTACCGATATGAACAGTGATGTGGCTTTTGTTGAAATGATACGTACCAGGAGAGAGTAGATCGACTCCTGACAAACTCTTCCTATATAAACGTGCGGCTCCGAAGTAACACGGCAGCGTGTGCAAAGCGACTGAGAAACAGGTGTAGCGGCCGCTTCCGTGTTACAGATTCGGGGCGCACTCTTCACACATAAACGTGCGACTGAGAAAGATGTGTAGCGGCCGCTTCCGTTTTGCAGAATTCAATCTTTTTTCAAAATGGGCGCCATGTACTGTTTAGATTTTGATGATTTGCGTGTGATATAATTCAACGGATGTTTATA
The DNA here is from genome assembly GCF_964187855.1 of Myxine glutinosa. Lineage (NCBI taxonomy): Eukaryota > Metazoa > Chordata > Myxini > Myxiniformes > Myxinidae > Myxine > Myxine glutinosa. The sequence continues at coordinate 21,230,291 of NC_136269.1, forward strand.
TGAATCGTTTAAAATTAAAAAAAATCCTTCCATTTCTGATATTTTGCCTTTTCATTTGGGCGTCCCAATTGAAGCCCCGCCCGTAGGGCGGGTACCGTTGCTAGTAATCATAATTTAAACACCACCAATAAGGGGAAGAAATAAAGATGAGAATGTACCAGACAGCATAAAAAGATGAAGTTCCAATTTGTCCTGAGCATTTCTTGTGAGCTTCTGCAGAAGCCTCTCCCTTGTCCACTCTTGATTCAAATTCAGTTGCCTCAACTTATTCTCGCTCACCTGGGAAGATGAGCAGATTATAATCAAAGGAGAATTAAAGATAGATAGAGAATGGCAAAAGATAGCATACCATGTAAAATACAAAAGGGGGAAAAAAACATCCAAACTAAAAAAAGGAAGATCTGGCCTCTCCTATTTTAATCTATTTTATATGTGGGTCCTGTGAGACCAAACAACAACAACAGCAACAGACATTTTAAGGCCATTTTCCCTGCTAGAGCAGGGGTTAGCCTTGCGGGCCCCATGACAATCTTCTCCATTTTGCCCTATTTTCTGCATCTCCCCTTGTTAACCCCCTTGCACGCATTTCTTCTTCCACCACCTTTAGCCGAGTCTTTCTCGGTCTTCCCCGTCCTCTACTTCCTTCTACATTAATTTCCATCATTATTCTCAACCAGTCACTTTCATCCTTCCTCAACACATGACCAAACCATCTCAACCTGTTTCTCTTCACAGCATCCATCACAGGCTCTATTCCCATCATCTTTCGCAATTCAACATTTGTCTTCCTCTCTCTCAACGATACTCCGCACATCCACCGAACCATTCGCATTTCCACCCTTTCCAGCCTTCGTTGCTGCTCTACGTTCATTACCCATGTCTCGCTTCCATAAATCATAACACTTCTCACACATGCAGCATACACCTTTCCCTTCAACTTCAGCGACACTCCCCTCCTCGTCAGCACACCACTCAGTTCCCGAAACTTCTTCCATGCACATCTCATTCTAGCAACCTTTGCCGAGTCTGTGAGACCACATCTCCACAAATGTGCCCAATATGTCTCTGTTATCATATGGGAGGTGCCTCATCACCATCTCAAGTTTACAAAGTTGCAGGCCCAACGTGCATATGAAATTCGTATTTATATTCATGTACGGTCGAGAATTTTTGAAAACTCCTTCTTTTCCCCTCCTATGGACATGTCATGCATTAGGCGGGAGATGGTGACAATGTGGATTATTCCTGTTCCCTGAATGATTCACAACTATCCAAAATCCAAAAATGTGACAGTGAAAAAGACTTGCAATAAGTGAAAAAGATCAAACCATAAGCAAACTAGAGAGGTCCAGTGAACCTGAACTCAACTGATCTATATCAATATGGTGAGAATATGCATAATAGAACCACAAACTATATAGTTTATATGTGCTAAAAATATATGACAAAAATTGATTTTTCAATATGGCCGCCCTGCCGCGCCCATTTTTTGGCGTGCAACGCCCAAATGCAATGCCAAACTAGTTTATGTCTTAAAGATGCTGCAGAACAAGTTTCATCAAATTTCATCAATATTTGTGACTTTTAGAGCGTAGACGTCGAATTGTTTACAGACGACAGACAGACGACAGACGGACGACGGACACTGGGTGTCGACAAAAACTCAGCTGGACATAGTCCAGTTGAGTTAAAAATATTGACCACAATTGATCTTTGCAATAAATCACAAGCCACTGTGGGTTTCAATATATATAACATGATTTTTCTACAATATCATGAAAACGCCATCAGCTCACAATTTCTAAGACAATCGTGTAGTGCATGCGAGACTTTAAAAAAGTCAAAGGACCACGTACCTCAGAAAGGAAAATAGCAAAACGCTGTGCGTATAGAGGATCATACTGATCTACTAAATGGAGAACGAAGGCAAAGTCATTCTTGACATCCGGCACGTCACTGCAAGCACCCCCATGTTCCCTTGTAAAGCTGTACTGGCGGAGTTGACTGCGTAGCATCCAGACAAGAGCGTATACACACACTGCGCCGTATATGCCAACAAGAATCAGATAAGAGGATGCAAGAATGGTGAGCAACGTGGAAAGTGGATGAGCGCAACAGAACAGAGAGTAACCGGTGAGTTTCTCGATGGAGGGCAGAGAGCAAGGAACGTCGAAGGTGATTTTGGAGAGGCAACGAAGCGAATAAGCTTCTATGGCCAAGAATTCGGCTACCTGTGTAAGGTAAATGAAAAAAAAAGTGCAACAAGAAAGTTGGTATGTAATTCGTCCACTTTGTGCTTATTCAATCAAACAGTGTATGCACAATCCTCCCACACAGTCGGAAATCAAATATTCAATGCATGGGCTATTCAACAATTTTTTAAAGAACTTCTTAATGACCGAAAGGTCCTGTAAAGAAACTTTATTAGCAACAAGTATTGGTCGATGAACAAAAGAGGCAACTTGTGTATCAGAAGGCAAAAAGCCAAAGGTACAAAGGTGCTGACGTTTCGGGTGATGTAGTACGTACATCATGGATAACATTTTGGTGAGAGGCAAAGATTTGCATCACGTGGAGTTGCGGAGAATGATAATAATTTATAAATTGTCCTCATTCTCTCATCACCTTAAATCGGCCAATATATATATATATATATATATATATATATATATATATATATATATATATATATACAGTGGTACCTCGGCTTACGAGTGCCCCAACGTACGAGTTTTTCGGGATACGAGCCGTCGCTCGGGCGGTTTGTTGCTTTGGGATACGAGCCGAGATCCGATGTACGAGCTCAAAAAATTTATTTTTTTGAATTTTCCGGTTGTGGCTTCCGGTTCCGGTCACGCGGTTATCTTGCCGTGAAAGCATCTCTGCTTGGATATAAAACACGCAATCGTCGAAATACATGAGCGAGGAATCTCCTTGCTCCAGCCGGTGACGTCATCGGCGGGGATCCCCGCCTCCAGAGTGGCTGGTCACGTGACCGCCAAAGCGTGTCGCGCGTGCGGGTATAATGAGCTACACCTGTGGATCACGTGACCACGGAAGCACGCCTCGCTTGAGAGGCATGGCTTTCGGTTTGCGTTTTGCTTTATAAGGCGCGATAAATGGGCTTTTGAGTGTTAGCGGTTCATGGCGTTGACGGTTCATGGCGGTTCATGGCGGTTGACGGTTCATGACGGTTCATGACGGTTCATGGCGTTGACGGTCAAAAACCCATTACATCAATTTTACCAGGCACTGTACAGTAAGTACAGTGGACACCAAATGCACGGTGGAAGGCTAGAAGTAGAAGATCGTCCAAGACAAGTGAGAATAAGCCATACTTTGGAGATGACGTCATTCGCTGGTCCGATAACCAAAGATGTGGTATAAAAAACCAGGTGAGCTAACAATGCAGCAATGAAGGAATTCGGCCAAGGCACCGGCACACAACGACCTACCTACATCGAAAGACTCAATGCCAATGGTGACAGAAGCCAAGACGGCCGGCTTAAACACCGCCGAAAGACCACGGTGTACCAACTTACGATGCAGAACATCTTGCACTTAATATGATGACAACAGGTGCCATCCTCTGACGTACCATTACAGGTACAGGTACAGTACACGTGAGCACAGAGCAAAAGTTCACTGAAACCGAGATTAAGAAAAAAGAAAAAACACCTCGTGGTCCGTGCTCGATATCCGAGTTTCAATCTTTTCAAACACATGATGCTCTCGGTCACGGTATCTCCTGCGAGCTGCTTCTCCTTCAACCACACAAACAACAACTTCTCCATATCTTCATGGATAGAGGTCCGGAGCTTTGAAATAATCGTAACGCCCTTGGCTGGCGTTATAGCCTTTATGGACTCCTTCTGCTTCAAAATCGTACATATCGTAGAAGGAGTACGATCGTACTGCCTCGCCAAGTCGACAACACGCACACCTCACCTGGCATGCTCTTCTCCTCTGCTTAATAAAACCAGTTTATTTCTTTACATTCTCTTGTATTATGTACAGTATATACGAGGTCGTGCTTGTTTATACATTATTTGTTATTTATAAAGTACATTTTTGTTATTTAAAAGCACCTAACAAAAAAAATTGGTGTTTTTTTTTTGAGGCTGGAACGGATTAATAGCATTTCAATGCATTTGAATGGGAAAATTTGCTTTGACTTACGAGCGATTTGGCTTACGAGCTCCGTCACGGAACGGATTAAACTCGTAAGCCGAGGTACCACTTATGGTTTTATATATATATATATATATATATATATATATATATATATATATATATATGGTTTTATATATATATATATATATATATATATATATATATATATATATATATATATGTATATATATATATATATATATATATATGTATATATATATATATATATATATATATATATATATATATATATATATATATATATATATATATATATATATATATATATATATATATATATATATATATATATATATATATATATATATACATACACACACACACACACAAATAAATATATAAATAAACAAATAAATAAATAAATATATATATATATACAAATAAATAAATAAATATATATATATATACAAATAAATAAATAAATATATATATATATACAAATAAATAAATATATAAATATATATACACACATAATGACTTGTAAAACTGAGTACAATGATGTAAAACAGAGTACTTGTAAAACAGATGATGTTTGAATGCCCTTTCTTTTAACTTCACTTTGTCTTCTTCCTTCCTACCTATATTCATGTCCCTGGTTCGAGTTCCGGGTTGAGTCAGAATTTTTCACACTAGCCCAACGCAGGAATTTAATTCCTGTTGATTAAAATTGGCGATGAGTTAATCTCCAATGCATTTCTACATATACGTACATACGCATACATTTACTTACGCTCACATCCGGGGTCTGCCTAGCAGGCACGCAAGACATCGGCCATTATAAAGCTCGCAGTGTTAAGTGTGGAAAATTTCTGAGGAGATTCCGTTGTCTCAATGGCGCAGTGGGCTGTCACCGCAAAAGTGATGGAGGTCCCTGGTATGAGTCCCGGGTTGAGTCAGAATGTTTCACACTAGCCCCACACATCAATTTAATTCCTGTTTATTAAAATTATTTATATTAAAAAAATTATATATCTATATATTGTTGCGGAACCCGACGTCGGCCTATGGTTCCCCTTCGAGGGGGGATGAAGCCCCTCGTCTGTTACTGACCGACGTGGTCCCGGAGGTATGACGCAACGCCCGGTCGGCGCTGGATAGGGTTTTAGGCCCACAAGTCCTATGACCTAAATACCAGCACTTCCCGGTACGCGAAGGAACACCCCCCGCTCACGGCCGCAGCGTAATGGATGTTGCGCCGAGCGAAGCGAACCGCGGCGTGAGCCGTTTACCAAGACTAGACCCGATCCTGAAACGTTGGCCAAATCGTGCCACAGATATTCAATGAGGGAAAAGACAACGACGACACGGATGTGAAGAAGAGGAAGACGAAGGCAAAAAGGTTTGAACTACGACTATTATTTATTACTATTTACAGGACCAAAAGAAACCAAGGAAGAAGGAAAGATAATAAAATAATGACAGAAGGAATCAAGGAGACACAGTGAAATGCTAGCTTATCTACACAGGCTTAACTTATACCCCAAGACAGAACAAACAAAGACGGACTCACACGAATGGGGAATTTGCAGGCAGGAATGATTGGAAGGAGGAATGGGAAGGTTCAGCTGGGGCAGATGGTTCGGGCTTGATCCCGCACGGGATGTCGGGCTGGACCTCGACGGCCACCGATGCCACCGCAATCTGGCTCCCGCTGGGTAACGGGTCGAAGCTGCCTGGTGGAGTCAACGCTGCCTGGTGGAGCCCACAACTGCTTGTGGAGCCAACTTCTTAACGGGCACAACTCTCCGTGGGGATCCCTTCCTCTGCCTTTACCAAGCTCGTCTGGACTCTTCTCTCAAACGTAACCACCTTCGACTCCTTGCTCAACTCCTAGGCTTCCGCGCGCACTTATATCTCCCTCGGGCGATCAAGCCGCCGGCCTCCAGGACACGCCCATCGGTGAGGTCGCCTCAGCCCTGATTGGTGGGCACGGGCTCTCTGGCTCCACCCTCGATGACGATCGGCGGGCCACGCCCTGGATTCGGCGGCTCCTCCCCCTTCTTCTCCGAGCCCACCTCGTGGCTAATGGAGTCGCGGTGAAAACCGCCCAGCAGCTGCGGCGAATGCAGTTGGCAATCGAGGCTTTGGGAATGGGGCTTTGGGAATGAAAGGGGATCTATCTATTTGAATTCGGTGCAATGGAGTGTCAATTAATGGAAGACAAAGCCTTAGCCTAATACACAGAATAAGGAAATAACTACCAACAAGCAGGGAATCTATGATTGGCTAAACGTGATTGTATATGACCTAACTACGGGACGCCCTTTGACCTTTATACACAACAACTGGAGGAAGGAGGATCCACAATAAAACAATTTTAAAAAAACACTTCTCATATCCACAACACTATATATATATATACATATATATACATACACACACATATATACATATACATATATACATACACACACATATATACATATACATATATACATACACACACATATATACATACACACACATATATACATATATACATACACACACATATATATATACATATATACATACACACATATATATATACATATATACATACACACACATATATATATACATATATACATACACACACATATATATATATATATATATATATATACATACATATACATATACATATACATATATATATATACATACATATATATATATATATATATACATATATATATATATATATACATATATATATATATATACATATATATATATACATATATATATATATATATATATATATATACATATATATATATATATATATACATATATATATATATATATACATATATATTGTTACAGACGCGGCTTTTAGATGTTATATGGACCGAGCGGTGGTGTATTTAACCGCGTCCGAACAGTTACTCCCCGATTAAAACCCGATTTCACCCGACGTTGACCAGATCGCCCCACGGATATTCAATCGGGAAACCTCTAAAGCGACCGAAAGAGAAGAAGAGAGAAGAAAGACAGAGTTTGGAGGAAGAACAGATTTATTATACACACACAAGCAATATTTTAGAGCGACCAATATTATTTACAGCAATAGATGGAAAAGAGCAGTCACACAGTGCATTGTTAACTTATTCTATTTCATTTACTTAATCCCCAAGACAAACGAGTAGGACAGGACGTTCACACTCACACGGTGGATATTGCAGGAAGGTAATCGCTCGAGGTTGATGGCTTGAGAGGAAGGCAAGGTCGGAGGCCGCAGCACCCCTCGCGGTTTTGGCGGGAAAACCTCCGTCGCGTATCCGCGGCCGTCACGCGCTGGCTCGGCACACCTGCTCCTCTTCCTGGGGTGGAGCCGTCTCCCTCCGTTCAGCGCGTCTCTCCAACGGCAGGGGATATTGCATGCAGGCAGGCAGGTAGGTATTGCGGTGGATTGCGCTCCTCTTCCAGGTCATCCCCCAGCGTATCTCTCAAGCCCTCTCCTTGGTGCAGCCTCGTTGCTCCTCTCCAGTCATCTCTCATCTGCACTCCTAAAGCAGTCCCCTGCAGTCGCTTTTATCACCTCCGGCGGAATTAAGCCGCCGGCTCCGAGGGCACGCCTACCGGGTCACTCACCGCGGTGTTGATTGGCTGTTAGGGCCGGTTCACTCCTGCCCTCTTCTGACGAGGTGGAGCCACGCCTTTCTTCTCCAACCTTACCTCGTGGCCAATGGTGGTTTGAAGAAAACCAGCCAAAATGCGGAAGGCAATTGGAAGGGAGGTTTTGGGGAAATTGGAAGGGCCTACGCTTATTTTGTTTGATACAATGCAAAGTCAATCTAGTGGAAAACACATACTTAGCCTACATGGAATAAGGAAATACACTATTTAAAAGATATATCGTGACCTGCGTGTATGTTCTATGAAATTAATTAGGAGGACGGCTGCGACCATTATTTACATTACCAGGATGTTACCATACCAAAACCATACTCTTCACATCCGTTACCCTTCCTCCAAAATTGTTACACTCCTCAAAACCCGTTACACTTCTCAAAACCCGTTACACTTCTCAAAACCCGTTACACTTCTCAAAATCGTTACACTGCACCCTCCTTTCTTCAGGCACGTCCTCGGGCCTACTAGACTTAACTGGGTGTGACATGTAGGTGTAATTCCCTCTACAATTAACCTGACCCTGAGTGTGACAATTTTAAAACACAAATAAGTATGTCCCCCTATTGCATTGCATCCTGTCTAACAGACTCAAGCCCACAGCTAACCGAATTACGGGATTATTCTCAAACTATACATTTACGGTGGGGAGCATTATTTACAATGACGTGATTTCTTATTTACAACGCAACCCAGGACCTGTGTTTTTCTCTTTTTTTTTTTTTTCTTTTTAGGGAACAAGAAAAAGAAATTCCTGTTGGGAGGGAGGAGACAGCACGCATTGCATCGATGCACCAGTACCAATACCACCAAAGCACCCAAAAAACACCCAAACACCACAAAGCACCCAAAAGCACCATCCGGTGCGGTCACCATGGCTCATAATAAACACAACAAAAGAACTGGTGGTGGTCTTCTCTTTCTCTGCTGGGCCGATGTTCTTCCCGACGTCTTCTGGCTTCATGCGGCCTATTTGGACATAATAAAAAGCACAACTTGTGTCCATTTTTATTTAGGGCCTCAGGGGCCAACTAAGGGTGGTCCACCTCCTTGGCATAGGTGCCACCTTACCGAGGTCCGCAAGCAAGATTCCCTGGCCACTATGGCCGGTTTCCAACAGAGGTGCCCTGCCCCAGAACCTGGGGTCCATCAAGTGGTACTTGGCCGCAGAACAGCGGTCCATAAAGTGGTACATCAACGCAATGCATGCTGGTTCTGGGAATCTCGGGCGCACAATGGCCACCTCACGCACGCTCCCATCGGCACCCAATGGCGCACAGGTCATGTGGGAGACAAAAGAAAGACAATTGAGCGAGGGGTAAGGTCACAAGGGTACACGTCAATAAGGCAATGCAAGGTGAAATGCGTACGGAGGCCGAAGTGAGAAAGCTCGTCCCTACCGTACGTCACCCCCCTGTCACCTACCCTACCCTTGTTCCCACCCCATATGTACAAAAATCTACACATTTACAAATTCGTCACTACTGTCACGTCTTCCCCATATTTCCCTTATACCAAATTCGTCTCCACAATCCCGTTACTTCAAAATTTGCCATCACCAATTCATCATCAATCCTCATAAGGAGGGAGAGATGGAATTACGCACAATGTCACACCCACGTCATGATGCGTCTCACAATCCAAACATTTGCATCATAAAAAATAATCAAAACATGGCATGGTGTGGAGTACCTGTCACCTCAGGTGAGTGGATGCAGATGGTGTGAGGAGATCCTTCATCCTAACTATCCTCTAAATGATTTTAACACACTTTACACTACCCGGGGTCTTTCCCTGCCAATTCATTGGCCAACTTACACTATGGGTTCTAATAACCAATTCCCATTGGCCAAACTGTGGTGCTCCTCAATTTTTGGGGTCTCACTCCCCCGATTCATCTCCCGGTGCTCTAGCACAATTTCTGGGCTGCGACGTGTACCTCTCCCAACAGGTCTACCCACCTGCACACCTCCACCACTGTAGTTGCCACCCGAGCTTACCTAGCTCCTCACCCTAACCTATCTAACTGGGGGCAGCCCCTCTCCTGGCTCTGTCACCCCTTGGTGCCCTTTGGCACTGGGCTACCCGGGTCCGTCCTCCGGATCCTCGGGCCCCATCCACACAACTACTACCGGCTCCCAGAGCCCACCTGCGGCCTTACCTGGCCGACATCCTTACAGTGGTGGAGTGCCCAACCCAACTACACACACTAACAGGCTACACGCCCAGCCGTTTCCACAACACCAACGCACCCATCCACATACCATTCTGTCACCCGCACCACAGATGCCAATATCCAACTACAATTTACCTATACCCTCTATCTAACACTTACACTACCCGCCCCGGGTATCCGTGATGGGGGTCCACTCTTCCCCCATTCACACCTTCGCACCATCCACTCCACTCCACAATTTCCACCATACTCACTCCACGACCATCCATTCCAATACTCCAGATATTCCACACTACCATTTATTCCACACAGCCACATACACCTGTTCTTCATTCACCTGTCGTTGCACACCTGTGCAATCATACCTGGTGCCACCTGCACCCTCCTTTCTTCCTGGACCATTTGGTCAACACAACACGCAATCACCACTACTCCCTCATACACTGCTCCACACACCTGTTCAGTTGCACACCTGTGCAATCACACCTGTTCCATTCTCCCACACACGGCATCATCTCAGCTAACTCCTCCCCTCTGAAACTTGCGCTTCCCAGTCGTCCCTTTAAACTATTGCGCTCCCACGTCATTATCAACCACACTAACCTACCTGCGTCCCCACTACAGGTATCAGTCACTAACTAACCTTATCGTTACCTAAGGTCATCTTCGCTAGATCCCTATCATTATCCAAGCCCTCCCTGGCTCGTTTTCACTGCCATAAACCCCATAATCTATAGCGCATTTGCCCCCACCTGTGAGGGATGGTGGATTTGCCATCCCACCACATCGGGGGTCTCTCACTACCAATTTCGCTCGTCCAAATCCAACAATTCAAAAATTTTCCATTTACTGCCAATTCTATTCACTTTTCTAAATTTCGTTTCAAATCACTACTATCACTATCACCATCACCCGTCTACTTATTACATCCTCTCGGTGCGCCAATTCACATCACCCGTCTACTTATTACATCCTCTCGGTGCGCCAATTCACATCTACAGCCCGGCTTCGTACAGCCGAGCACTGAACGCGGATTCTTTTGTGCTGGCGGCTGGATGCGTCCCGCATTCGGGGCCGGGGCGGGGGCTTACCCGGGCCGAGATCCCATGCACCACTTCGGCGTGGAGCCATCCAATGTCCCGATCTCGACCTGCCGGCACGTCTCAATAGAAAGTGGTCGCCATGACGACCCTTCCTATCGAGCTGCCCGCTCCGCCTTGTGGAGCCCGGACGCGGCCGCTCCACGCGAGGCCCAGCGTGGATCGCGCACGGCGGTCCTTTCGAACCCGCCGTGGCTCGGATCTCCGCTGGTTCTCGCGGCACGCGAAGCCCGGCACGCACCGAGGGCCCGATCCGGCTAAAAGTCGACCTAACCTTTAACCCGGTTACCGTCGACGCTTCACCTGCAGGCTTACATGCATACGCTACCTCTTTCTTGCTCATACATGCAGCCGTTCCCATTCTCCTCGTACCTTTTCTTTCACACCTCGGTACACTCACTCCGCTCACCGACTTGGTCACACACCTGACCACCGAACACTTTGGCACACATTCGTTGCTCGCACACCTCACCAATACACCGCTTCGCGCCCCCTCCTCGGTCACCTCCTTTGTGACAATCACAGGTGTGCTCTCACCCGCACACCCAACCACGTGTCTCACTACCAATTCCAGCGTGCATTCCCACTCACGCTCTACCATTCCAGGTGTGCATCCTTCCATCCCAGGTGTACATCCTCGCTCACCTATCACAACCAGCTCACGCTCCGTTTCACTCTCACTACTCTCACCTCCACTCTCAGTCGCGCACTCACCCTTACTCTTGACAGCATGCGCTTTCCCCATGCACCCGTCCGTTACACACCTTTCTCGCGCATCCTCCCGCGCACACTTCTTCGTTACTTCCTCCGTAACACTCACCACAGGCATGCATTCTCCCTTACTCTTGACAGCATGCGCTTTCCCCATGCACCCGTCCGTCACACACCTTTCTCGCGCATCCTCCCGCGCACACTTCTTCGTTACTTCCTCCGTAACACTCACCACAGGCATGCATTCTCCCTTACTCTTGACAGCATGCGCTTTCCCCATGCACCCGTCCGTTACACACCTTTCTCGCGCATCCTCCCGCGCACACTTTTTCGTTACTTCCTCCGTAACACTCACCACCCCGCGCTTCCCTGTGCTCCCTCGCACACGCGCTTCGACCAACTCACTCTTGACGGCACACTCACTCCTCGGCGTGCTCTTTTTCCTCACACACCCCATGGTCGGACATTCTCGCACACCCCTTTTTTCGCACACCTGTCCTGTCACACACCTCACCAACGGCCTTTCACGAACACCCGGATCCAAACCAATCCCCAAGCCGACTGAATCTCCCCTCACATCATGTACATTGCCACTCACCTCCGTACCTCGTCGCACCTTCTCTGCCACCTGCAAACTTTTTATTTGGTTAGTGAGCACCGCATCATGATTTGAACACAGACCTTGTACATATTCCATGACTTCCTCCTTTATCTCCCTCTTAGCTTCCCTCCGTCTCTTCTTAATTTCACTCACCCCTTCTTCCACCTCCTCTAATTTTTCCTTTACCTCCTTCATCTCCCGGTGCGCCCCCTCGATTTCTTCCTCCATTGCTACTTTAACCGTTTCTATGTGCGTCCTTACCTCCCGGTCCTTCGTCTCCATTACTTCTGTCACCTCTTCCAACCTCTTCGTCAATCCCTCATGTACCATTTGACATTCCTTTTGTGTCGCTATTAATTCATTTTTAATGTCCTTTTGTGTTGCTTTTAAACCCCCGATGATTGCAGTGTTCTTTTCCACTTGGTCCGCTAGTTCTTTTTGTCCCACCGTCAGCTGTTCTACTCCTTTCGTCAGATCTTCTATTCCCCCCTGTAACTTTACCGTATTATTTCTCACCTCTTTCTCGATACGCTTTTCGCCTCGCTTTACCTCCTCGCGTAGCCCCGAGACCTCCTCACTCACCCCTCGTCGTATTTCCTCCATCTGGTTCCCCATCTGTTCGATTTCCCGGGCGGATTGTTCCCCTATTTCCCGCAATTTGTCCTCCATTCTATTTTCTAACCCCATTAATCCATTTTTCACCCCCTCTAACTGATTCTCCTGGGCAGCCATTCTGTTTTCCACCCCCGTTAACCCATTCTTTACCTCTTTTATCCCGTTGTCTAACCCCTCAAAATTATTGTCTAACTTCCCAAATTTCTTGTCTAACTCCTCAAAATTATTGTCTAACTTCCCAAATTTCTTGTCTAATCCCTCAAAATTATTGTCTAACTTCCCACCGGTACCCCTCGCTTCGTCCCTCATTACCCCCATTTGCTCACTCTGAGCCCTTGCTTCGTCCCTCATTACCCCCATTTGCTCACTCTGAGCCCTTGCTTCGTCCCTCATTACCCCCATCATTCTGCTTTCCATTTTCGCACTATCAGCCCTTGCTTCCTCCCTCATTTTCTCGCTATTCTGGGCCATAAGGGCCTTCATTTGTATAAAAAAAAGGTTCAAATCCATTGGCATCTCCGGTTCGACTACCGCGACCATGGGCGTGGCTAAATGTGGCGCCGCTGTAATCACGTGCGCTAGAGCGCCATTTTGTGCACCTGAAATTCCCGCAACCACATTGCCATTTTCCTCCTCCCTTTCTTCCACATACATTTCCCCTGGTTCCTGGGTTACCCCTAACCCGTCTATCTCCCCCACCGACATCCGATCGCCTTGATTGTCCATGGCGCGATCTAAAAATTCGGGTTTTATAAAACACAATTTCGTCCGCTTTATAATTTTGAGCGCGTGCAGCGCGCTCCGGGTCGATCTCACTCCCCGACACCAATTGTTACTCTAATAGTACAATTGGTGTTCCAAAATTTGGGCCTAACAAATTTAGTCCCAGGTTCGAATCCCACCTCCTGACAACCAATTGTTACAGACGCGGCTTTTAGATGTTATATGGACCGAGCGGTGGTGTATTTAACCGCGTCCGAACAGTTACTCCCCGATTAAAACCCGATTTCACCCGACGTTGACCAGATCGCCCCACGGATATTCAATCGGGAAACCTCTAAAGCGACCGAAAGAGAAGAAGAGAGAAGAAAGACAGAGTTTGGAGGAAGAACAGATTTATTATACACACACAAGCAATATTTTAGAGCGACCAATATTATTTACAGCAATAGATGGAAAAGAGCAGTCACACAGTGCATTGTTAACTTATTCTATTTCATTTACTTAATCCCCAAGACAAACGAGTAGGACAGGACGTTCACACTCACACGGTGGATATTGCAGGAAGGTAATCGCTCGAGGTTGATGGCTTGAGAGGAAGGCAAGGTCGGAGGCCGCAGCACCCCTCGCGGTTTTGGCGGGAAAACCTCCGTCGCGTATCCGCGGCCGTCACGCGCTGGCTCGGCACACCTGCTCCTCTTCCTGGGGTGGAGCCGTCTCCCTCCGTTCAGCGCGTCTCTCCAACGGCAGGGGATATTGCATGCAGGCAGGCAGGTAGGTATTGCGGTGGATTGCGCTCCTCTTCCAGGTCATCCCCCAGCGTATCTCTCAAGCCCTCTCCTTGGTGCAGCCTCGTTGCTCCTCTCCAGTCATCTCTCATCTGCACTCCTAAAGCAGTCCCCTGCAGTCGCTTTTATCACCTCCGGCGGAATTAAGCCGCCGGCTCCGAGGGCACGCCTACCGGGTCACTCACCGCGGTGTTGATTGGCTGTTAGGGCCGGTTCACTCCTGCCCTCTTCTGACGAGGTGGAGCCACGCCTTTCTTCTCCAACCTTACCTCGTGGCCAATGGTGGTTTGAAGAAAACCAGCCAAAATGCGGAAGGCAATTGGAAGGGAGGTTTTGGGGAAATTGGAAGGGCCTACGCTTATTTTGTTTGATACAATGCAAAGTCAATCTAGTGGAAAACACATACTTAGCCTACATGGAATAAGGAAATACACTATTTAAAAGATATATCGTGACCTGCGTGTATGTTCTATGAAATTAATTAGGAGGACGGCTGCGACCATTATTTACATTACCAGGATGTTACCATACCAAAACCATACTCTTCACATCCGTTACCCTTCCTCCAAAATTGTTACACTCCTCAAAACCCGTTACACTTCTCAAAACCCGTTACACTTCTCAAAACCCGTTACACTTCTCAAAATCGTTACAATATATATACATATATATATATATACATATATATATATATACATATATATATACATATATATATATATATATATACATATATATATATATACATATATATATATATACATATACATATATATACATATATATATATATATATATATATATATACATATACATATATATATATATATATATATATGTATATATATGAATGAATGAATGAATGATCGTTTTAAGGCCATTTTCCCCACTAGAGCAGGGGTTAGCCTTGCGGGCCCCATGACAATCATGGTTCCCTGTTTTGAGGCAATGTTTTTATGGCCGGATGCCCTTCCTGGCGCCAACCCTTAGTCGCCTCTTACGATGCGCAGGGATACGGTGTACCTATTCTAAACCGGGGTACGCACTGGGATCATTCATCCCAGCAAGCTGGTACTCAATTTGCCGACCTCGGAAGGATGACAGGCTGAGTCAACCCCCCTGGTGTTAATTTAGCAATCGACCGGGATTCGAACCCAGGATCCCAGGCCGGCACCCTAACCGCGAAGCCAACACCAGGCTATGTATGTGCGCGCGCACACACACACACACACACACACACACACACACACACACACACACACACACACACACACACACACTTGTAAAACAGAGTACAACCACGATGATGTTTGAATACCCTTTCTTTAAACTTCACTTTGTCTTCTTCCTTCCTACCAATTTTCTTTCACCACCACTTTGTCTTAATAACAGAATTAAGTTTACCGTCCTTTGAAATGCCTAATGTGGCCATGTTTCATTAACATTGAAGAAGAGGAAAGGAGTGACATGGATGGGGAAGCAATCAGCAACCCAAACATTTCAAACAAGAAAAAGTTAACAAACTATTGTGCGGCCTTCAAAGTAGTTGTGGCCGCATTGACCTTATTGCACGTAAATTATTTTTGATTGCCAGCATCAAGAAAAGAAAACTTCAGGGAAGTGAGCAGCATCGGCAATTTACTTAATTCATTGAATGGTCAGAATGGTCAAGCTTTTTCTTCGCATAAGCAAGGTCAGAATAACCTCGACCAAATGCCAAAGACTGCTGCTAATTTTAAGGGCAAGACCACTACAAACTGTGCAACGATGGAGAACGCCAGAAGATTAGTGATGAGGTTATAAATGGTTGGTGGCAGCCATGAAATACTCTTCCTCTAATATGGTGTGCTGTATGCGATGCACCTCATAATGTTGCTATTCCAAGAGCCTCGATACCTGTATAAAAATAATAAATAAACAAATAATAAAACATTTAAATACAATAAACATTTTCAGAGAGAGAAACAATTTAATCTGAGGCTTCATAATGGAAGCAAATGATGAGTTACGTTTGTCTGTTGCAATAGATGTTATCCCTGAAAATAGGTTTACCTGGCACATTTTACCTGCACTGCTTTGGACAAATCATGGTTTGACAGTTTCAAAGTTAACGAGTCTAAATACAGTTTAGAGAAGCATAATGTTTGTAAAAAGATACAACTTATAAAAGTACAGTCACATGGCAATGACGTCACATGAAACCCCCATTGTTTGGTGAACAATGACAAGCAATCATCAAGAACAATCAAGAATGGTGTTGGGCATAGGAGAGACCTTGAAAAATGTCTGCAGAGCATACAGACGGAGAATGGTGTCACTGTCTTCCATGTGTGCTCTGAATTTTCTTACCTGCGCTCTCACACAAAACAACTTGTTCTTGGTACATTGTCAAAAAATAAATCCCAAAAAACAACAACGACAAGGTCCATCGCATTTGACCTGTGTGCTCAACAAATTCAGGAAAACACCAACAGTGTGCACTGAACTTTTACATTCATGGAATCATGGTTTGGGCGCTGTATGCAAATTCGACGCGTATTACAGGAAATACCAGGTTATATTTCTATTACGAGTCGAAATCCGATGACCTTTTGGTGTAATACTCATAAAAAAGTCCTTTGTGAGCCTTGCAGCCAACCACTCTGTTGTGCCGGAGATCAAGTTACTGTATCGATGAACCACCTTTAGAGGCCATTTTTCACCGCAGAGCAGGGGTTGGCCTTTTTCGGGCACCGTGGTCACCTTTTTAAAGCAATGTTTTATGGCCGGATGCCCTTCCTGCCGCCAACCCTGTTAGTCGCCTCTTGCAACACACAGGGAATTACCAGTGAACTGGTACTCAATTTGCCGACCTCAGAAGGATGAGAGGCTGAGTCAACCCCCCTGGCGTTAATTCAGCGATCGACCAGGATTCAAACCCAGGATCCTAGGATCCCAAGCCCGCACCCTGACCGCTAAGCCAACACCAGGCTGCTGTATCGATGAACCACAAAGCATAATACTGTGAAGCAAATGACTAACCATAACGGCAAAATTGGATTCAACTTGGGTTCCACAAATAAATATTTACGTTTGATGAAGACTTCAAACACCATTATTTAATTTGCAACTGTTTTTTATGACTAACAAAGAATCGGTCCTTATGGACAGATCAATTTGCCACACTTTTATAACCAATGGCTTGTAATGCAGGCTTACACCGGATGGGCTCTGTACGAAATCCATTTACATCAATTCCAGTTCGACCCCACCTGGAATCCCCAGGTCTATGTTTTTTTTTTAACCCACTAAAATCCCCCATGCACGCCATAAGTACAACCACCAGTTTTCAACTCATTCGGTCCAGCAGTTCGGTTCTCGTAATATTCCCACTTCCGGGAATATGGAAATAGTTTATGGAAACTTTTCATGCACATCCCAATTACAACTACCAGATTTCAACTCATCATCTACCTTCAATTGATGAACATTCATTAAAACTGCATTTCTGCATGTGAAGATAAAAACAACAACAACAACAACAACAACAAAAGATAACCATAACTAATTCTTGAGTTTATGAAACTTCATCAATGTTTCGCTCAAGATCTTAACACTTCTACTACGTAATTGTTACCCAACAGTCATGGCTCTCAGGAACGACCATCAAAATAATGCAGATTTTCTGCAGCCTTAGGTATAATTTCCTGCTATAATTCAGACTCCATATCATGGCTTTACATAGCCAACAAGGGCATGGAAGGGCTTCTGGGATAAGTCTGTGAGGCCAAAGCTGATAGCAGACACATTCTTCTTCCTCCTTCCCAATACACACTTCCTCCCCAACTCTTCACATTAAATATATACATAATGGAGGGAAAGTATGCACTGGATGTATGTACCATCTACTCTTCCAAGAGGATTTGGCCTAGGAAGCTGAAACTTTTGGGATTGAGGACACCATGAAGTTGTGCCTGCGCAAGTTTTGAATTATTTTTTTTTAATTCACCCATCTTTGCATTTTCCTTCTCTGGGGGGAGGGTGGGGGTACAACTGGAATTATCCGAGGTACAGTCACGTGAAAAAGTAAGTACACCCCATGTAAAGTTTTGACTTTTTCAACATATTTCAACATACAGCTATTTGATCTTCATTTCAACAATATTGATAGATAAAGGTGATATAATACAACAAATATCATGAAACATTTACGTTTTGTAGTCCATTGTATAATTTAAATAAACATAAATGCAAATTTCACATGTGGAAAAAGTAAGTACACCCCTACATTTATCACTACTTCAAATACCTAAAATTAGAATCAGGTGCACCAGCTCAGGTGCACCAGCTCAGGTGCACCAGCTCAGGTGCAAAATTTTGATTAGAACATCGTTAGAGAGGATCTTGGAGGAACCTGTCTTATTTAAACCTCAGACATTTAGTTTGGTTTGCTCTTTGTTGTTGAAGTGTGAGGCGTCACCATGCCTAGATCAAAAGAGCTCTCTGAGGCCTTCAGAAAGAAGGTTGTAGATGCCTACGAGTCTGGGAAGGGATTTAAAAAGATCTCCAAACAATTTGAAATCAATCATTCGACTGTCCGGAAGATCATCCACAAGTGGAGAAGATTCCAAACAACTGCCAACTTGTTCAGACCAGGCCGCCCCAGCAAGTTCAGCCCGAGAGCAGACCGCAAGATGCTGAAAGAAGTCTCTAAGAACCCCAGAATGTCAGAAAGAAGCCCGTCTACTCACTCATTCCCGGACCCGTCACCACATCACCCCCGTCCTTTACAAGCTTCACTGGCTCCCCATCCCCCAGAGAATCCAGTACAAAATCCTCCTCTTGACATACAAAGCCCTCCATAACCTGGCCCCATCCTACCTGGCTGACCTCCTCTCCAGACACACTCCCACCCGCAACCTCCGCTCTGCTGGTACCAACCTCCTGACCCCCTCCATCCGGACCAAATTCAGATCCTGGGGGGACAGGGCCTTCTCCATCGCTGCTCACACCCTCTGGAACTCACTACCTCACACCATCAGAGACTCCTCCTCACTCACCACATTCAAAACATCACTAAAGACCCACCTGTTCAACGCTGCATTCAACATTCAACCCACAGCATTTAACCCCTGACTATCTCTTCTCCTTCTCCCTCCTTTTGCTTTAAATATTTCCCTATTGATTCTTGTCTTGTCTTTTTGATTCTTGTCTTATATATATGCCGTATATCGCTGCTGTTTGTTTTCTTGATTCTTGTCTTTTTGCAATTGTTGTTTTCATGTATTGTTATGCATTATGTTTTCCACTCTGTCAAAGCGCCTTTGGGCTTCTGGAAAAGCGCTATACAAAATAAATGAATTATTATTATTATTATTATTATCACGGGACCTACAGGTAGCTCTTGCCACTGTTGATGTCAAAGTGCATGAGTCTACCATTAGAAGGAGGCTGCACAAATTTGATCTACATGGGAGGTGTGCCAGGAGGAAACCTTTGCTGTCCAGAAAGAACATCAGGGCAAGACTAAAATTTGCCAATGAACACCTCGGCAAAGACCAGCACTTCTGGAACATTGTGCTCTGGACAGATGAGTCAAAGGTAGAGCTATTTGGCCACAGTACCAGAAGACATGTTTGGTGAAAACCAAAGACAGCATTTGACCACAAGAACCTGATACCAACTGTAAAGCATGGTGGTGGAAATATTATGGTTTGGGGCCGCTTTGCTGCATCAGGGCCTGGGCAGCTCACCATCATAGAATCCACTATGAATTCTTCATTGTACCAGAGGGTGCTTGAGGATAATGTGAGGCCATCTGTCGGAAAGTTGAAGCTCAACCGAAGGTGGACCTTGCAACATGACAATGACCCTGAACATACCCGTAAATCCAACAAGGAATGGCTGAAAAGAAAGAAATGGAGGGTTCTGGAATGGCCAAGTCAAAGCCCGGATCTAAATCCCATCGAGGTGTTGTGGGGGGATTTGAAACGAGCTGTGCATGCAAGAAACCCCTCAAACATCGCACAGCTGAAATAATTCTGCATGGAGTGGACAAAAATTTCTCCCAGTCGATGTCAGAGACTGGTAGACAGTTATGAGAAATGCCTACTTGAGGTTGTTTCTGCAAAGGGGGCAATACCACCTATTAGAGCCAAGGGTGTACTTACTTTTTCCACATGCAAAATTTGCATTTATGTTTATTTAAATTATACAATGGACTACAAAATGTAAATGTTTCATGATATTTGTTATATTATATCACCTTTATCTATCAATATTGTTGAAATGAAGATCAAATAGCTGTATGTTGAAATATGTTGAAAAAGTCAAAACTTTACATGGGGTGTCCTTACTTTTTCACGTGACTGTATATAAACCACGACGCATTATATACACACATATGTAGTACGTATGCTTTTGCTTCATCTACATTGCTCGGGTTATTTTTATTTTCGGGAGCGATCGAGGCAGCTGTTGCCTATACACCACCCAAATAAAGGGATATGCCAGAAGTTGCACGCTTGGAACAAGATCGCTCATCAGGCGGGTATTCTGCTAGCAACACTGATGCATTTGTAATACTATCATCTGAATAAAGCAAAAGCATGAAGTAGAACATATAGGCAGATTCCATATGTCCAGAATTTAAGGCTCGTTCCAATTTTGTGGAGATTTGTAACCATTCATATTTTTGAAAAGTCTCTGAATCTGAAAACCAATGTTCCCATTTTCTTCATTTTTTTTTTCCAAATCAAATCAAATTGGAATTGAAATGTTTTTCAAATCAAATGGAAACATTGATTTTCGGCATCAGAGACTCTCAAACCTTTCAAAAATATAAATGGTTACAAATCTCCACAAAATTGGAACAAAATTCCATAGGGAACCTTAATAATAGCATAGCATATGGAAAAAACAACATTCTCATTATTCAAACAGAATCCACAGCATTTTTGTGGAATTTATAGCATGTGGTGAACTTCTGGAGCAATATAAATGCTGCCACATTCATTAAAGCCCCATCCCTCTTTTTGGTTTCCACTCACCCCCTACTACACTCTCACCTTCTCAAATAGAGCTTTAGCTTGTTCGGTCTCCTTCTTGTCCAGCGATCCCACCTCTCCTCGGCCTCCGGTAGTCCTCCCTGAACTTAAGTTTCCTGTATTCACAAAGCTGACCCCACATTCTGCCACTGTCCCATGATCCGTCGTTCCTCCACTCCCTCCGGGTCCCAACATCGGTGTCTGAGATTCAGGGTCATCATAGAGAGACGAAGGTTGGGGGTTGGTGCGACGTGGTGTTCTTTCGAGGTTAGGAGTGGGCCGGAGGGTGTCCGATACCCCCTTGCTACCTTGAGGGCCAGATCCTGCTCCGGTCCCACCCTCCACCGTCTCTGAGAGTGCACGATTAGTCCAAGGCGAATCAAAACATTTCGCCAAAACTGTCACAAAGTGTTCTATCTATTGTGGAGGGAGGAAGGATTAAAGGGGAAAACAGGGAAAGAAAGAAACAAGGAAAACAGCAGAGTGAAAGTAAACAACCCACTTTGATGAAAAGCATATTCAGATTCCAACCTGACACACTGCCCCCTGTTCCTCCACCACCCCTAAACCAGAATCTCCCTACATGAGATGAAAAAAAAACATTTTGGCAATCTCGAAATTACTATGGAAAATGGCAAAATCTTCTCTCACTCACATGGGCACTCAGCTACATTGCCCAATCCACTACCCCAACTTCTATATTTAGTCTCGCACCAAAGGGGTTGCGAGACTATTGTAATGCCATATCTGTCTGTATGTCTGTGTCCGTCTATATATTTTTGCTTAAATTTGTGTTTCTCTGCAACCGCTTATCCGATCAATGCGAAACTTTTAACCATACAAGCGACTCCCCATGGAGAATATTTTATTGATAACTCTGTGATGGACCACATGTTATGGTGGCTGAAAAAGACCAAAGCAGCTTCGTAGGAATAGAGTGGAATTTGGATTGGGGGACTGGTAGGGATCAATCATGAAAAACAATTTGGGGCAGACAGGCAAACACATGCTTACGGGATATCATGTGGCTGTAGATCTTTCTCACCATACTACATGTCATATCACATGGATGGATACATAGCCTTGCCTGCCAAAATTGTGCCAACAGCACAGAAACAAACAGCGGCAATTTACATTTAACACTTATACAGCACCAGTTGCCCACACATTTTCCCATGCATGTAACATTGTAACAATGCATTGCCATTTTTGAGCAATATGTGAGTCGTCCCGACATTTATCATCTCCCACGCCACCCTTCCCACATTGGTAAAAGGGGCATTTGAGAGCAGATAATTATACAGATAATTAATCCAACCACAATACACTCACCTTGGAGCAAGTCTTTGGGTAGCGAAACCAGAATGTGCTGCATAACATGAAGAGCAGCGTATGCAGCAGCACGAGGTAGGGAAAATACTTAGGGAACCAGTGCAACTGCCGTTCATAACAGACCGAGTCTACGTAAAAATATTGATGTCGATCAAGTGATGTCTGCAGACCAGGACTTGGCTTGGGACAGAGGGCAGAAAGATTGTGGCCTGGGCTGTGATTAGTCATGCGGCTGATAGCAGGGCACGGAGGTGGCGAAGCAAGGCACGAACAGTTGCAGGCGTGGAGACAGGGCAGGCAGATCATTTTGTCCTGCGTTACCTAGGCATAGGAGACATGGAAGGATTTACAAGAATGCGAAAAATAATAATGACAATAATAATAACAACATTACAAACTTAGAAATGGAAAATTCAGTAGCAATGAAAATGGGTGCCATGAGAATGCAAGAAACCACATCGGGATCAGCGCCTCGGTGTTCCAGAACATACAAAAGGTGCTCCGGTGAAAAGGTGTGCTTCAGCGTTTATAAGTGCTTACCGAGGACAATAGCCTTGCAAATAGATGGCAGATGATGGAGAGTGTGATGTAGAACAGCATCCAAGTGGGTACAGGGAGAAGGGAATGGGTGCGGGGCGCATTTGAAGGACAGAAAAGAGTTTGGTGAAAAGCACCTGAAGGGTGCCGGAAAAGACGGCGATGAAAAGTAGGGCGAGGGCGAGTTGCTCCGTACACACATCCCACCAGGGCTTGAGCACTCGATATGCTGGTCGAGACTCGGAGAAGTACAGGAGCTCGGTCACAGCCAGCATCTTTCATGAACACAGACAAGAAGGAAATCTGTTGTAGATTACAGGGAGAGTAAGCTCAAACTTCAAACAATCAGATTTACATATGGTTATCAAACTTTTCATTGTATCCTGATTAGAAAACAACACCCTCTTGATACAATTGGTATTACGACAGCTCAAGTCAGTTGCAATCTCCTTAGTTGGTATCGAAAGGTGAAGCGATGATCTCCCAAGGGACCAAACATTAGTATTCATTTTCATATTTACTAGCCGAAACCCGTGGAACATCCACGGAAGGGAGGATGTGGTGTATGGATAGAGTGTACCATTATGGATGGCATAGGGGATTTCCTTGTCCGAGTAAGAGTTAGGAAGAAAGATGAGAATGAAGAGTGCGTATATGAACAACGTATTTATTGCAATCTACTTAAATGACAACGCTACAATATACTTTTGAAAATATCACGTACCGTCTCGAAGTCAATGCCATCCTTTTATCTCTTCGTATACAACTCACTGATTTATACCTTATCGTGAACAGGGTAAAGCCTACTTTGATAATCATGAACGGTGGCAGATGCAGGAGTTGGTGAAACGAAGGGGGGGGGGGGGGGCCTGATCATGACCTACCCTACGTCACATGGCCTACGCCATTTGTTGAGATCATGGCCACAACAGAAACACAACAACTGGATAGGTAGGGCCTAGGCCTACGCCTACTTTTCGTCACTCGGCGAAGTACACTTTGTTTTAAACTTTCAGAAGCTGAAGCCTTGGTATTTATTGCTTTATATGATACTGATGGGCTGCTGATCGGTTTCACTTCGTTGTAATCACAGTATATGGAAGAAATTATGGTAAACCCACCTGATGAGGTTAGCGTACACCGCGATCGACGACACCGGCACAAATGCATGCTCAGGATTGTCCACTCAGTGGACGGCTTGCTGTCGCCTTCGACTGTCCAATCAGCAGACGGCTTGCTTCGCCTTCACCCAGCAGACGCCAATAAGATGGCGTCGTATTGGCCGTTAATCGGATGCTTTTGGGCCCCAACGTCGGCTAATTCAGATTTTTCGAGTATGGCTGTACGTGATAAACAAAGAGCGCAGTTCGTAGATCGTAAATCCATTAGTGCTGTGGGCATCGGGTCACTGGGTGCGGCGTAAAAGGGATAACAAAGTCGAGTCCTTACGCTATTATTATATAGACTAGCCGAAACCCGTGGAACATCCATGGAAGGGAGGATGTGGTGTATGGATAGAGTGTACCATTATGGATGGCATAGGGGATTTGCTTGTCCGAGTAAGAGTTAGGAAGAAAGATGAGAATGAAGAGTGCGTATATGAACAACGTATTTATTGCAATCTACTTCAATGACAACGCTACGATATACTTTTGAAAATATCACGTACCGTCTCGAAGTCAATGCCATCCTTTTATATCTTCGTATACAACTCACTGATTTCTACCTTATCGTGAACAGGGTAAAGCCTACTTTGATAATCATGAACGGTGGCAGATGCAGGAGTTGGTGAAACGAAAGGGGGGGGGGGGGGGGGCTGATCATGACCTACCCGACGCCACATGGCCTACGCCATTTCATTTGTTGAGATCATGGCCACAACGGAAACACAACTGGATAGGTAGGGCCTAGGCCTACGCCTACATTTCATCACTCGGCGAAGTACACTTTGTTTTAAGCTTTCAGAAGCTGAAGCCTTGTTATTTATTGCTTTATATGATACTGATGGGCTGCTGATCGGTTTCACTTCGTCGTAATCACAGTATATGGAATAAATTATGGTAAACCCACCTGATGAGGTTAGCGTACACCGCGATCGATGACACCGGCATAAATGGCGGAATGCATGCTCTGGATAGTCCACTCAGTGGATGGCTTGCTGTCGCCTTCGACTGTCCAATCAGCGGACGGCTTGCTGCGCCTTCACCCAGCAGACGTCAATACGATGGCGTTGTAAGATGGCGTCGTATCGGCCGTTAATCGGATGCTTTTGGGCCCCAACGTCGGCTAATTCAGATTTTTCGAGTATGTCTATACATGATAAACAAAGAGCGCGGTTCGTAGATCGTAAATCCATTAGTGCCGTGGGCATCGGGTCACTGGGTGCGGCGTAAAAGGGATAACAAAGTCGAGTCCTTACGGTATTATTATGTAGACATTTGGAGTAGGAGGCTACAAAGCCCCAAGTATGGTAGCATCTTTACTCCGAGGGCTTCTTCAACCCTTTGAGTACGACGTCCAGTGCCACAACCCACGAAAAAGTTTTGTGTACGGATGATGTTACTACACGTCATCGACTATACCTATAAATAGATCGTCAGTACGTGGTTGCATTCCCGTAGTGGCAAATTAATCCCGTACCGGGGTATTTTTATCAAAAAAAAATCCCGTACTCAAAGGGTTAAACTTTAAAGGATGCTATTTGTACGTTATACAGGTTTCCGTTGTAGCATGCTTGGTGTGACAAGTCCAGACAACCGCTCCCCGCCCCCCATGCACAGTCCCCCACTCCACCCCCTTCCCATGCCTCCTCCCCCCAAGCGCTCCCCCTCCCACAGATCTTCCATTATCCCTGTTCTCTACTCTTGTACTTGTGTGCTTCCCTCTCTCTCTCCCCATCTTGTCTCCCGCTCCCTTTATTGTACGTTTTGTGCGTCCGTTTTTTTTGTGATTGATGTTAGCTCTTACACAAGCCTCAATCTTGTATACAAAAAAAACAAAAAACAAAGAAAACAAACAAACTAGGAATCCAATTTCGTAGAAAGAAAAAAATAATACTTTTTCAACTTGAGAGTTCAAGGTTTTTCTTGAATGCACGCATACACACAAGCACACACACACTCTAATTTTCACTTTATGGTATCGAGTGATGGCGTAATGAAGCGGATTAAGTACGGCGATGCTTCCAAGGCCATAAAATAAGCTTGAGTCTATTTACCTTCGAATGGAACTATCAACACGCATCGAAATGTACTGTTGGAGGCCTGGAACTCTGCCCGACATGCCCGTGTTACTTTTGACATATACTTCATACAATTGTAGAGAAACGTTGTTTTTTTTCATCCACAGAAGATGTTACAACGTGGCAGATGAGTGCGGCTGATAAGATGTCGACACAATTTCATGCAACACTTGAGATTATCGAATAAAGGTTTATATCGGTGAAACATTTTTTTATTGCACAACCCGCAACAAACAGCGTCTCGAAGTAAAACATACCGGACCTCTTATTAAACAGAAACCCATGTTGTCGTTAAATGTATTAAATGTGTTATGATTGGTTTTTAAATGATACTAGCAGAGAGCCCATCCTTACAGATGGGAGGAAGAGGAAGCAACACTCTGAGTACATGTTTACTATAGCTCCGCTGTATAACGCACAAACAAACAACGTCTTCCCTCTTAGGGATAGCGTGGAGTAGTTGGTAAAGCGGTTAAAAAGTAGAGATAGAAGATAAGGTAAGATAGGGGATAGACAGGGTTTAGTTTTCATCGAAAGCACCGGGGATGATTGCAACAGTTGGTTTAATGATCCCGTGGTAAACATCATTGCGTGTTAAACATCTCCAAGTGGCATGTCGAACCTTCTTATGGAATAATGACTGTTCTGCAAACTATACTTTTGGATTTCTTCATTACCTTCGCAAAAGCGGAAGGTTATGTTTTGATCGCTGTGTATTTATTTGTATGTCTGTGTGTGTGTGTGTGTGTGTATGTTATTCGCATAACTCAAAAAGTATTCAACCGAATTGCATGAAATTTGGTGGGATGATTGGTTATTATACGGGACACATTTGATTAGATTTTGGGAGCAATCGGGTCAAAGGTCAAGGTCAAGGTCACGAAAAGGTCAAAATCGTATTTTTACCATAGCGCGGTCAATTTTTATCCAATTGGCATGCAACTAATGCCAAAATGTTCAGAATTCAATGCCCGATCTTGTTTGTCATAACTCGGTCAATTCTTATCCGATTTGCATGAAATCAGCACCAAACTGTTCACTGTTCTGTTCCCTACACTCCCATGCCAAGTACAGAACAGTAGCTGCGGCGAAGGTATGCGCTCTACCGAGTGCCCGTTCTAGTTTATCATTGTATACATAACTTGCAAATTGTTTGTTTGTGCGATTTACAGCAGCGCTCCAAGTGCTGCCACTTACTCCCTTTAGTTCATAAGGACGTCCTCTTTATATAAACACTCGATGCTTATTGTGTAAATGTCGCCGTGGCCAAGTTGTTAAAGTAGCTCACTCGTACACTAGCAGGTGCGGTTCAAGTCCAGACAAAACAAAGAACGAAATGTATGTATTTTGCCTGTATTTCATATTTCAACGTGTATCATGTATGGATATATATATGTAATGTATCTCGACAAACTGCGATCAATTGTCGTACGCGTTTATTCACTCTGCCGATCAAGGCCCGATTCACAGCAGCGCCATCCGAGGTCTGGCGTAGGGATACAACCCGGTCCCGGTGTAGGGATACAACGGTGAATATTTGCACTGCATACATGACATCCTCCCCATTAAGTCCAAAATTACCACGAGCAATACGTGCTAGATTTCCAGAATTGACATTTCAAAAGCAACATTTCCAAAACATGTGAAAATGTGTGCAAACGGTTATGAGAATAATGAAAATACGTGAAAATAGAACATGTGTCAACGTGAAAAAAAAACATCTTCAAAGATTCAACCGGTCGGGTGCTTTTCTCTCACGCATTGAGCGTCGCGGTGTACCAGTGGATACAGAGTCCGAGGTGATTCCTTTGGGTCGCGGTGTACCAGTGGATACAGAGTCCGAGGTGATTCCTTTGGTCTCCACGAAGGGTGTAGCGTTTGCAGAGGTTTTCGGGGCATCCGAGCTGGCTGGAGCGGCCACGACGATCTCTGGCAGTGGCGGGTCGAACTGTTGTCCTGACTGTGACGATGCTACAGGCTCCATCGACTCACAGTGACGGTAGGTTATGTGGTCCTGATGTCGACGAATTTCGCGGCCGTCCTGCAGGCGAATCACACAGGACAGTGGACCTGGCTTCTCGATGATGTCCCCCGGTAGCCACGTCGCACCTGCACCAAAATTTCGGGCAAACACTGGATCTCCAATGTTGATACATCGACTGTTGGACGTCTTATCGTGCACCAACTTTTGATTAAGCTGGCTCTGATAAACATTTGATGATATGTCTGGTTTGAGATTGTCAAGTGTCGATCTCAAGTGTCGTTTCATCAATAACTCAGACGGAGCTGCACCGGTTGTTGATTGTGGCGTGATACGGTATTTGAACAGGAGACGAGACAGCTTTGTTTCCAGGGTTCCCTCCTGAAGTTTCTGCAATCCGGATTTGATGATTCCTACGGATCGTTCGGCCAAGCCATTTGAAGCCTGGTGATGTGGGCTGACAAACTTATGTTTGATGCCGTTCCGACGTGTGAACTTGGCAAACTCGGTACTGGAAAAACACGAACCGTTATCACTCACGATCATCCTGGGCAGACCATGAGTGGCGAAACAGCGTCTGAGTCTTTCGATGACAATGGCTGACGTAGTACCACGCGTCACATAGGCATCAATCCATTTTGTGTGCGCGTCCGTAATTATTAGAATCATGCTGCCATTAATAGGCCCGGCATAATCGAGATGTAGGCGATGCCACGGTTCGCTGGGCCATTCCCAGGGATGCAGTGGTGCTTTCGCAGGTGTATTCCGGGTGCTCTGGCAGGGGTAACAATGTCGAACATGATGTTCGATATCAGCATCAAGATTCGGCCACCACACATAGTTTCTGGCGAGTGACTTCATCTTCACAATCCCGGGGTGACAGTCATGGATTTCATCCATGACCCTGGAACGCAGATTTTTCGGGATCACGACACGACATCCCCATAGTAGGCAACCATTTTCCACGCTGAGTTCGTTTTTACGTGCTTTAAAAGCCGCAAAATCTGGGTCACCCTCAGGTAGCAAATGCCATCCAAGCTGTACAGCCTGGACAGTTCTGGACAGAACGGGGTCTCGTCGAGTATGAGTGCGGATCTGGCCGGAATCGACAGCACAATCTTCCAGATGATCCATCAGTGCGATAATGGATCCTGGTGTAGGCGAATCATCAACGGATTCTGGAAGGGGTAACCGACTCATGGCATCTGCATTTGTGATAGACGAACCGGGCTTATAACATATGGTGTAGTCATAAGCAGCGAGAAACAGGGACCAGCGGATGATCCTGGGCGGTAGTGTGTCAGATGTCGCCTTAGTTGGACCAAACAGACTGATCAGCGGCTTGTGATCAGTGCGAATCGTGAAATGATGTCCAAGAAGGTACTGGCGAAATTTGCCGACGCCGAAAACGATTCCCAATCCTTCCTTGTCAAGTTGGGAATAGTTTTTCTCTGCCGGGGACAACGTTCTGGATGCAAATGCAACCGGTCTTTCCGTACCGTCAGGCATCACGTGTGATAATACACTCCCCACTCCATACCGACAGGCATCGCATGTCAGCACAAGATCCTTCTCTGGATCAAAATGAACGAGAACATTGGACGATTTGAGCAGATCCTTAGAGGTCTGGAATGCTGATTGTTCAGTAAACCCCCAGCTCCAGGAGACTCCTTTCCTCAAAAGCCGATAAAGGGGGCCCAAAACGTCGGTCACATTCGAGATGTAACGACCATAGAACTGAAGCAAACCGAGGTATGACTTCAATTCGGTCACATCTCGTGGAGCAGGAGCATCCTTGATAGCTCGGACTTTCTCATCTGTCGGGTGTAGACCCTCGGCATCAATCGTATGACCCAGGTACGTGACTGATGGCACCATAAACGTGCACTTGTCTCGACGCAAACGTAGGCCGGAGTCCGAAATCTTCTTCAGAACTCTCTCCAGGTTCTGTAGATGTTCCGCGTCCGTACGACCAGTAACCAGAATATCATCCTGGTAACAAACGACGTTGCGTTCAGCGGCAAACAAACTGTCCATGACACGCTGATAAATTCCAGGTGCAGATTTCACTCCAAAACTAAGTCGGTGGTACCTGTACAACCCACGATGCGTGTTGATGGTAAGATACTGTTTCGAATTCTCGTCCAAGCAGAGCTGTAGATAGGCGGATTTGAGATCGGGTTTCGTAAAAGTCTTGCCTCCCGTGAGACGAGCATAGAGGTCTTCGATCCTCGGGATTGGATATTTATCCAATGAAGAACACCTGTTCAAGGTAATTTTATAATCTCCACATATGCGGATGGACTGGTCCGATTTTATGACCGGAATGATGGGCGCCGCCCATTCGGCATACTGGATTTGCTCGATGATCCCCAGATTTTCAAGATGATCCAGTTCCTTGTCAATCCGCTCACGCAGGGCGAAAGGGACTGGGCGAGCCCTGCAAAATATAGGATTGGCATCCCGGTCAACCCTGAGTTTAGCCGTATGTCCTTTCAAGGTTCCAAGCTCATCCTTGAAGACATAAGGGGTACGTATCCAGCACATTTTTGAGTGTGTATGCTGCGGTAGGAGAAACGTTGGCTGCCCGGAGTTGATGAATGCTTTCCCACTTCAGTCGAATTATGCTCAACCAGTTCCTGCCGAGTAAGGAAGGGCCCTTTCCAGGAATGACGATCAGGGGTAGGTGAAACTCACGGTTATCGTAGCCCACCGTGACGTCACATGTACCGCAGGGAACAATCTTCTCACCTGTATAGGTGGAGAGTCCATAGGTAGTAGGTTTCAGATGGGGTCGGTCAGCATCACTCCACAGGTTTGTGAAAACAGCATGGCTGATGAGCGAGACGGCCGCACCAGTGTCGACCTCCATTTGCAATGGTCGATTGTTGACGACAACATTGGCAAGAAGAGGGTCCCGCCTATGGTGAGAATCAATATGAAGCAGGTCATACAATTCTGAGTTGTCGGAAACAGAGCTCACCTGGTCAAGCTCGGGTTCCTCCGAACCGATAAACTGATGAATCTTGTCAGCAGCTTTTCCTTTTCCCAATTTGCGAGTGATGCAAGCTGGAGCAATATGGCCAGTTTTCGAACAGAAATGGCAGATGGCATCTTTGAACCGACACGTCTCCGGAGGGTGCTTTCCGTTGCACCAAAAACAGTTGTTGTGGGTTTGAGACTGCACTGGCTTCTGACGAGGAGCCTTTTTTTTTTTTTTCTTTTTTTTTGTATACAAGATCGAGGCTCGTGAAAGAGCGAACATTAATCACACAGAAAGACAAACCGACACATAAAACATATAACATCGGGAGCGGTAGACAAGATGGGGAGAGAGGGGGAAGGACACAAACACAACATTTGAGAGCAGGGACCGAGAGACATGGAGACATCGAGAGATCTGAGAGAGGGCGAGGGCTTTGGGGAGGGGGGCATGGGAAGGGGACGGTGGGAGAGGTATAAAACATATGGACACTGCCAGGACTTCCAGGAAAGAAGTTGGAATTTCAAACAAGGTGGATGTGGGGTGAATTAGCGGGGGTAGAAAAGATCAAGGTTTTGGATGGGGGAAGATAAGAGATGGTGGTGAACAGCTGTTTTAAAGACCTGGAGGGAGGAGTGGGATTGAAGGGAGTGAGGGAGTTTGTTCCAGAGGCGGGAGAAAAGAGGAATGAAAGAGTGAAGGTGAGCAGAGAGCCGAGATTTCGGCAGTTTAACCATCATAGGGTTGCTGGCAGATCTTGTGCGACCTGTAGGAATATTTGGGGGACA